>NW_022985437.1:1140172-1467680 GCF_010093595.1 Mytilinidion resinicola
AGCATCTTCACAAGGATCAGAAGAAGGAATTGGCCAGGGCTCGGTTTAACACCACGAGCGCTGGTGCTGCTGTGCAGGCCCAAAGGGAGAAGGAAATGATTGTTGTTTGGCAGCACTCAGAAACCTTTGAGAAAAAGGTACAACACCGCATGGCAATTGAATATTGGAAAGGCCTGGCACACAGATCAAAACACGCAGAACCGGCCTACAGCAATAGATACAAAGATAGCTTGTAATTTGATGGTGTTGTGCTCATTTGATTGTGGTGGCCGTGCCTCGGTGATCGCCGAAAAACAACAGACTTTTGCAACCGCGGAGGTATGACTTTCGCATGTCAGCTAAAGTAAGTCACCTCGGCTCTTGCCCACTCGTGGCTGCTAGGCATAAGCTCTATCCCAGTTCAAGCCCGGCTCCAAGGCTCTCAGTCCCTTGTTCAGTCTCTCTGAAGATGTACTGGTAGTGCCCTCAGTTACACGTCCACGGAATTGCAGTCCCACGATATCTAGCAAAGATTGTGGCTGTACACAAGACATGCAGTCGAAATACAGTAATCCGAGGCTCGGCAGGATTACGCTATTTACTCTAGCGTCTTGGCAGCAATGAGAACCTCATGCCATCGCTCACCCACGATGTGGACGCCCCAGTTCATCATTCGCCCGAGTATTCCCCCTTAATTAGAGTTTAGCTTACGAACTCAATGACATTTGTAGTCTCAGGTGCTCCGAGGTATAGCGTTTGCCACCACAGCCTGCATACACTTTCCTATTTGCGTCAAGTTCATATGTCTCACCACCGCGAAAATTTTCCTCAACAAATGCAGTCTCGCGGCTCATGTACAGTACAAGCTCAGACTCCAGGACCCGTTGAGATTACCATTTCGAAATGGATGGGACGGCCCGCGATAGTTGATATTGTGCGCCATGTTACCTCGTACCGTAGCCGTCCACGCAAGCAGCGATGCAATGCAATGTAATTTCTTGGTGTTACTATATCACCGAGATCATAACTTCTTCTTCACGTGCATGAATAGTCGCTTAGAGACCTGAACTTATTGAGATTGGTCGCCAAGGCGCTTTGCGAAGATTCAAGTTGAACTCCTGGTAGAATTAGTTACCTTGTTCCGGGGTTTGGGTATTATTAAACCAATCATTATATCTAGGGAGCGTGATTCGTTTAGATTTCATGGCGCGCATTCCCAAAAAAATCTAGGGCCACGTTTCATAAGAAACTAATAACCGTGGAATAAACCTCGCAAATTCCATAGTTCGGCATCAAAATCCACAATTGTACGTTCGTTGTTCCATAGACCTCGTCCAGTGGACACAGCGCGCAGGCTTCATCAACAGGAAAGTATTGATTCCATCATGGTTACTGCCGGATTACATTCCCCTTTGCCTCTGCTATCGCTACCCTCCTTGTCAGCACAGTTATCTCTAGCAATATCGTCCATGGTGTCTATCATATTTTCGTGATTATTGATTCTTGGTAGAGGATGGTTGCTCAAATAGACTCAAGTTGTCTTCCTAAGATCTCTAAAGGTGTATCTGATTGACAATCTCAATATCTTAATTCTCAATCACGCTCCCTTCGAAAATCAGTGTACCAAGGTTCCTACGTGGTTGGTGCCATGGTTGGTTGCATGATAAAACCCCCCCAATACGCCGCCTGTAATAGATGGAACCTTGGTAGAAGGATGAAATAATCATAGCGTCCAGCGGGCACCACGCGCTCTGATTATTACAGAGCTATAAGAAAAACCCCCTCGCGCTGCCAACCCAACTACTCGCAACACCACTCCAACTACTCGCAACTCAACCCCAACTACTTGCAACTCTACTCCGACTACTCGTAACATCCTCAACGCCTCCCTCTCAAGCATAATGGTCTCCTTCACGACTGCCGCCGTGGCCCTCCTTGCCGCCGCCACCACCGTCTCTGGTACCAAATTGGTACTCTTCGAGGACACTGATTGTAACTGGGAAGGAAAGCACCTGGAGCGCTTCTACAATGGCGAGGAGTGCATCAATTACCGACGTAAGCTATTCCATTGTTTGGCCAAGTGTCTGGGCACGTGGGTGTGCCCAGACTTATGGTCACATACAGTCTCTTCGTACCGCTGCTGACTTTTCAAAGCCGGGTATCGCAGCTTCACAATTCCAGAACTATACCACGGCTCCAAGTGCAGCGGTAAGCTCTCCCCAGCCCCCAGTATCAATCCCCCTCCCCCGCGTGACTAACTCTCCTTCCCACCTGTCTAGTCACCACCTACGTGGGCTGGAAATGCAAACCATCCAAGAGAGGAGCTGAAGGTATCGACAATGTGACATATACGACCGACCCGAAGCAGTCGAGGCTGGGCGGTAAGGGCGAGTGCCACACCGAGCCTGATGATGATGATGGCCTTGGTATGTACTCTCTGCGCTGGAAGTGCGAGCACGATAAAGATGCCGACATCAAGCATGGCGACGACGCGGAGCCGAAGGGGCACGATGAGAAGAAGAAGAAGAAGAAGAAGAAGAAGAAGAAGAAGAAGAAGAAGAAGAAGAAGAAGAAGAAAGGAAAGTCGCCGTCTTTGTACAACGACGACCCGCCACGCCCTCCGAAGGACACTCGCAAGCGCCGGGAGTTTGTGGCCTGAGCGAAGATAGGGGCAAGAGGCTCTCCGGTGACATGGGATGGGGATAGTCATGGTCTCCAGCACTACTCAGTATTCCAGATTCAGCTCTCCGACAAAAATTATTTCCTTGGTTTCTTAGAGATAGATCTACCAGTTTCCAACTGCTGGAGGTTATGCCGCATATGTAGATTCACAGTCTTTCGAATGTAACTCCCAACTTTTCTTACAGCAACCAATAAGAGGATGGCGAATGATTGCACGCGATGACTAACCTAATTCCGTGACATTCGTGGCATACCTGCACGCGTTGACTAGCAATAAAGCCCTCCCTATTAAGCACAAAACCCTCAGCCACCAGCTTGTAGGTCAGAAGCTTGCGAATTTCCCACATCTTCACCCCGATCGAAGCACCTCAACACGCCATCCCAAGCTCCAGCCACCATGAACATCACGCCTGATTCTCGCCCCAGCGACCATACCGTCCTGATTACCACACCAAATCACATTCCCTTTGCCAATAGCCCCGAGATCAGACCTCATGCTCGGCCCCAGTGGATTCCAGAATCTTGACACTTTTAAAAAAATTTCTTCAATACATTCTGTACTCCACACTCTTGATCGCCAAGACTTTCCTTTTCAGAGCAAAAGCGCAAATTGTATCTAGTCATGCCTAGCAACCAGTATTGAAGAAGCGCCAACCCCTTATACTCCCCCATAATGTTCCCCATATCCGACCTACACCTCAAAGACCCCTCCAGCCCCCGCCCTCACATCCACAACATCCACTCTCCACCCCTCAAACGCCTTCAACCCCCTCTTCACCTCCCTAACCCTCTCAATCCTCCTCCTACCCTCCTCCTCCTGCGCCTTCCGGAACGCCTCCTCATCAAACTCCATGTCATCATCCTCACTCAACAACCCCAGACTCTGCTTCCGCGGCTGCACGCCCTTAGCCGCCGACGACTCACGCCTCGGAGCCTGTCCCGTAAACGCACTAATCCCGCTACTAATCACGTCCTGGAAGCTACTCCCGACGCCCCTCCCCCTCGCCCGCTGCTGCTGCTGCTGCGGCGACTGGTCCCCCGACAGATCCACGTCCTGGAACCCCGCCGCGTCCGGATCCAGCGCGGGCTGCATCTCCCTCCTGCGCTCGCGCCACACGCCGCGCCTCAGCTCAAACACCTCCTCCTCCAGCTCCCGCACCATCGCCGCCATGCGCTCGCGCTCCTCGTCCACGAGCTCCAGCACGCCCCCGTCGTCGTCGTCCACGCCGCTGACCTCCGCCTTGCGCCGCCGCTGCGCCGCCTCGCGCAGCCGCGCGTTCTCGTTGCCCAGCCCCGTAAGCCGCGTGCGGCACTCGGCCAGCTCGCGCTCGGCGCGCTGGTGCTCGCGCGTGCGGGCCTGCGAGCGCACGTCCGACTCGCGGTGCAGCGTCGTCAGCGTTTCGACTTTGCGCTCGAGCAGCTCGGCGCGCTCCGCGGCCGCGGCCGCGTGGCGCGTCGCCGTCGCCAGCGAGGCGTCGAGCTGCGCGATGCGCGTCTCGGCGCTGCTGCGCGAGGAGCCCTCAGCCACGGCGCGCTCCGAGGCGCGCTCGAGGTTCTGCTTCAGGTCGGCGAGCTCTTGCGCGGAGGACGCGGCGGCGCTTTCGGCTTTGGCGAGGGCGGTGGAGAGGCCCGAGATTTGGGTTAGGTGGGCCGAGGTTGTGGATTGTGCGGCGGTGGCTTGCGCGTGCAGGTTTGAGATTTCGAGCTCGAGGGATTCGATGGTGGCGGCCTTGGAGGCGAGTTGAGCTGCTAGGTCGGTTGTGTCGGTGTATGACGGGGAGGACGTTGAAATGCGGCGGGCGTGCTTGGTGGTTTGCGTTTGGAGGTGGGCGTTTTGGCGTTGGAGAGATGCGAGTTCGGTTTTCTGTGGGTGGATGTCAGATTAGCAAGTTGTTTATATCTCCAGATCCAGATGCAACTAAGGCTTGTGTAGACTGGGTAGCCCTCTGAGCTCTGCTGTGACATACCAGCTTCTCCATTTCGTCACCCATCACGCCTACCCGATCCGCCTTATTCTTCAGCTCAGCAACCTCCCCACTCGCCTCCCGCAACTCTTCCAGTTCTTCTTCCGTTTTCTTCCAACGCCTCTCTGCATCTCCAGCCTCAGACTGCAAACGCTTGTTCTCCTTCTCCAGCTCCTCAATTCGCAAGGCCTGCTTCCGAAACACATCTCCCGCCGCGCCTGCTCCATCCACAGGACTCAGCGGTGGTAGTATCGGCGACGTCAAGGTATTGCGGCGAAAGGAATTAGACCTGAGTCGCGACTCGAGGGTAATGGAGGGCTTCGACGCGTGGGCGGACTTGGTGGTATCTGCCCCATCCTCGGTATCTTCCGTGGTCCCAGCGGCTTCAACACCGTCGGCGGCATCGTCAGGTTTCTCAGTGGAAGCAGAGGTAGCGGTGTCGTCGGTCTCAGGCTTGTCGTCCTTCTTCTTCGCGCCGCCCTTCTTGGCTTTCTGCTTCTTTATTTGCTCGTACTACATAGGAAACCGAGATCAGCATTATCTCAAGAGCTTAGTATTATTCCCAGAGTTGCGGATGGAGGGGTTGGGAGGGCCCAGAGCTGTTTTGGAGCTATACAAGAGGACAGACGATGGAGGTGGGGAGGTTTCACGCAAACACCATTGAGTTGAAGGACTGAAGCTGTACGTACGCGTTTCTTGGCCGCGGCGATCTTCTCGGCCTTCTCTTTGTCTTCGGCGTCAGTCATGGTGTGTAGTGGTGGGGTTCTGAGTTCGAGGAATTCGGTACGAGACTCGACCTCGCCCAGGTGAGGTGGAGCTTAATGCCAAGGTCACGTGCCTCCTGGCACGTGAATTAGGTTTCACAACGGCTGATTTACATTCCGTCGTCTCTAAAGGACATGAGTAGCTTGTCGCGTAATCCCACAGTTCAGTGGGCTATGCTCCAGAGACATCATAGGAAGAATTTACGCGCTATTCGTGTCCGAAGAACGAGCCAACATCACACGGCTAAGCAACATCACTCAATAAGACACTGTAAACACATCATAGAGTCAAAAGGACAGTTGTGCATTTGCCGTATCCATCCATAATCCCGCAAGCCCATCCATCCCGAGTCCATAGGCAAACTGCCTGATTCCATCCATCCATCCCAATCCCTATCGAAGCCGTATAGGCGATATCTCGCCTACCCTCGACATCGATATGCCAGAACCAAAAGCCGTAAAGAGAGAGAGGGAGATATAGGTATAAGCACCCTCCAGCCTTCAAAATGAAGAAAAGAGAGAGAAGAGAAGAGAAAAGCTTTCTACCACCACATAGCATCCCTCGTCTGTCAAAAAAAAAAGACCAACATTTTCGCCCTGTTTTGGTAGTAGGCCCAACGACCAGAATTTTCTTCGCTGGTTTTAAGAGTAGATCCTTCAAAACCAAGACGTCCGCCAGATCGGTGGTCCGCTCGCGAGCTAATGAAAGTCGCAGAGGCGGATGGGTAGATGCAGAAACAAAAGGGAAGGAAATCTGTCCCCGAGTCGGAGATTATGTGTTCGTACACTGATGCATGTACGCCGTGTTGCAAAGAGAGTCGAAACGAGTGATTGGGAAAGCCATGCGCCATTACAAAGGTTCATAGCCTCGCTAGCGCGAGAAAGGTTGTTGTTAAAAGGAAATATCCATCATGTCGTGCCATCAACATAGGCCGGTAGTTGGTCCGACCTCGCCGTCCGGTTATTAAAGTGAGTGAGAGGAGGAGTGAGGTATGGGTAATTGTATAGAGAGGTTTCCCAGGATGTTGAGGGTTCGCTTCAGTTTTGAGAGGATTCCCTGGGCTTCCAGAACTGCATCATCTTGCTCAATCGCTTGTGCTTTTTGACTTTAGGGTCCTTGGTTGTCGTCTCCATGTGTGCGGATTGCGGCCTATGCTCAATTGATAGCTTGCTTCTCTCGCCGAACGAAGAGCCCTGGATGAGTCTGGATAGACTGGCAATGCTAGAGCGCTTCCTACGTCGCTCAGAGACATCGCTTGGGATCGAGCTCATGGAACCCGTACGTTCGCTAGGGTTCCGAGGGCTCATAAGTGGGAATGTGTTATGAAGAGCGCTGGTCATTGTCGACCTGCTGCTTGTCAAGGAAGGAACGTCATCGACCGAAACCCGAAGTTCTGGCCCAGGCTCGCCAAAGTGTGCTGGATTCATCATTCGATAGTCGGTGATAGAAGACGAGGCAGTACCAAGACGTTGCGTGTCGAATGAGGTCTGGCTCGACCTAAAGTCGGGTGACGAGTAGGAGGAGTTCGTGAAAGTGTCTGGGGTCATGAGATTCTGGTGCGTGGTGAGAGGCAATGGTAGATGTAGTTGTCGATTCCGTTTGGCTTCATCTTCAGACATTGTAGGAGTGATAGTGGAGTCGGAAGAGCGAGTCAAAGATGAGGTTCGGGGCTCTTCATAATCCTCGACAACCTCAACAGGATCCGCTCCCATCGCAAGAGAAGAGTCCTGACGCTCGAATGGGACAGGAGTCTCCTCTCGAGAGTAGGAAACATCAGTGGGAGCAACATCTTCTACAGATGCTTGGGGGCAAGCCTTGTTTTCATGCTTGATACGGAGTCCGTCGTCGAAATTCCAGTTGATGGCGGAGCCACTGCTAACGTCATCTGTGTCAACAACTTGAATGCCGATGCTAGGCTCCTCCAATTCATCCTCGACTTCCTCGGTGACGATATCAATAGATGGCGTTGGCACTTCGGTCATCTCGGCGTCTTCTTCCTCCTCTTCTTCAAAAACATCTGCCATTGGTGAAGTTGTAGCGATGGCGGTAGCTCTGAATTCAAATGGAACAAGTTCAGGAGCACTCTCAGTTCGACGATGATTTTGCAGAATGCCTCCCGCACTGTGCATCGTCCGCCTGGCACCCGAGAACCCACGACTGTTGCCGCGTCCGTTGGGACCTATAGGTGTATTAAAAGGTCCCAGAGCAGCATCTAGGTCGATCACCGGGCTCAAGGCGTCCGAGTTCTGTCGTTTGAACTCTCTGGGTTTCCATGAGGCGATATCGGTCTCCAGCCTAGGTCTCTCAACTGACTCAGGTGGGGGAGAGACGATAGTGACAGTATTATCGACGTCAAAATTGGCACCGAAGTCCAGGTCCTCATATTCGTCTTCTACAGTCGCAGAAGGTTCTGGAGGGGGTGTAGGAACCCTGTTCTTGAACTTATGTCCATGGCGGGTTTTTCGAGAGATGATAGCATTAGCCCAAGACTTCACCTTTCGCGGTTTTCGTTGAGTCTTCCGGGAGGAGCCTTTGGGTTTTTCGGAAGACTCCACTTCTTCGTCGTGGTCTACAACTCGGTCCGGGGAAGCTGGAGGAGATTCCAGCGTATCTGCAGAAAGAGACGCATCGGAAGCACTCGCAGGATTCGCGGTTTCCAGATGCAGGGAGGAGTCACTACGACGTCCATGATCTAAGCGGAAGAAGCTTCGTCGCTTGGCTGGAATCCGTGGTGTGGTCATATGACTGCCAGAAGACCCCGGAGAGGTCGGCACAACTGCAGACATTGGGCGCTTACGGCTGAACAGGTCTCCACCGAAGGCGCTGTTCCTATGCTTGTTGTCAAGCACGGCACCTGCTGTGCTTGGTCGTGCGTCGTCCTCGAATGTGGTGTTCAGAGAAGGGCGGGCCATACGGGCAGTAGGTGGGCTGGCTGCTCCATTGCTGACAACGGATGAAAGGCTATTAGAGACTGAATGGCCACGAAGAGTTGATAGCGAACTCTCTGTCTCTGAGGAAATCGTCGATAGGGGACGAATGTACTCAACACGGTCAGAGAATCCTACTCGTGCCCTCGATGGTGGCCGTCGTGGGGATGAATCGGGACCATCAGAACCTTCCTGAAACAGAACATCGTCCTCCACGGCTGAAGAATGCAAGGATGGCTGAGATAGAGACTTGTTCACCGAGTGACTGAGGAACGGTTTCATTTCATTCTCCATTGGCGTCACAGGAGCGCTTCCAGCTCGTGTCGTGGCGTTGGCATCGGTCGGCTGGAGAATGGACGACAGGTCATGAGACGATATAGCACCTGAACGACGGTGGGCGTGACCACGGCGGCCTGCCGGAGGGCCAGGGCGGAGTGCAGCTGGTGGAGGCAGAACAGCTTCAGCCTTGGTTGGGCTGGAACTGAGAATGCTCACACCCCCAGACCTTGCGTCACCGCCAATGAACTCGCTCCCCCGTCGTCGATGTCCTATATTCCTAGAGGGAGTCGTGGGTGTTGTGGCAATAGGTGAGATGGGAGGTGTGATGGGCGCCGTCGCTACGGACTGGTCTGCTGCAGATGGATTGAAGCTGAAGTCTGGCAACGGCAGGGCACTGACAGACTTCTGGCGTAGCCCTCCAGCCGACCCTCGCCGTCCGGTAGGCATAGCCTGGAGCGACATTGGCCGTCTGGACGAAGTGGTCGAGTCGGTCGTGTCTGCGGGCGATGGTTGCGGAAAGACAAAGTCCGGATTGGCGATGAGCTCGATGGGACCCGAAGCAGAGGCGCCTCGCCGCTTGTAGAGCGGTGAGCCCATGCGGTCAGATTCAGAGGGCTGAGTAACGTGCTGTCGTGGCAGGGCAATCTGAGCCATTGTGGCCGACAGAGCAGTCGACGGCAGCCGCGCCGTCCTGCAGACGGAGTGCTATGAGATTAGGAGTGTGCTGCCAAGCCCGTAGCAGCGATTCGTTGTGCGCAGATGGAGAAATGCGAGCGGTGAAGTTGGAGGTCACGATCCAGGTACCGTGAGAAGGGGAAAGGTGGCTGGCGTGCAGTCGTGGCACATGTGCGAAGACGGGCCTAGACGCCACGAAGCAGCGCTTCAAGTATACAGAGCACAGTGGTATTAGCTAGACAGCGAGCAGTCAGCAGTCAGCAGTCTGCGGCGGGCGGGCGGTTGCGCGAGGATGCGGCAGAGGCTCTCACAATAGGGAGACGGCGACGGCCTGGGACGACAGGCTCGTAGGATGGGGGACTAAGGAATGACGGTGCTTAAGGAGCGGAACGGCGCAGATGCACGCGGGTGCAATGCTGGCCTGGAGGGTGCAGAGGGTGAGGGGGAGAGGAGGACGACGATGTGGTGAGAGAGAAGCGATGGTGTTGGAGAGTTGGGCCTTCGGCGTATTGGCTGGAGGACCCTAGGCTTCGTTTATCTCGCCAGGCGGCCAGGCGGCGGAAGGAGCTAGCCTGCGGCATGGATCAAAAGAGGAGAAGGCCCGCGCTGCGACAAATTTCGACGCTCAATCTCAACGGCCCGCTGCACCATCTTCATTTCGTCGCCCTGCGCACGCTGAGCATGAGACGGCACGCATTTCGCCGGCAACATGGCAACTGCAGCTCACGCGTGCCGAGGAGTCGTGCGCGGCAGAGCGCTCTCAGGGCTGCTCTCCACGATTGAGACGACACGGCACACGCTTTGAACGATAGCGGAATCGGCCCAGCGTGACCGGCTGCAGGGCGCCTCCAGGGCGTCGGCGAATCAGCGCGCGTCGTCATACGGCTGCAAACCGGCCGGCGCACTCGGCACGGGCGCATCGAGGCTGGAACGGGGGCAGCGCAGACCCAGGAAGCCCGAAGAGGCGACGCGGCAGCCTCACCGAGTGCACGGGGCCAGGAGTTCATCCCGAAGCGGGCGGGCGACGTGCAGGACGAGCAGAGGACGCCGGGCTCCACAGCACAGCATTGAGCAATCTCGCCGTGGAGGAGACGGCTGCACCAGGCACAGGAATCTACGACGCTGATTTCCGCAGGCAGATTAGGCCCTCGTCACGGCTCTATCATTGGGCGCGAAGTGCGGCAGTCCTCAGCGCTCGGTGCAGCCAGCGGCGCGTCATGCAGGGGGAACCAGCACCGCCAAGGCCTGGGCGACGGAAGATCTGGGCAGAGCAAGAGGCCCGCCGCACAGCCGTGTTGAGCAGCGACGCCCGCGGCCCTGAGCTGAGCAGTGCGCGCCGTTTCACCTCTCCCCAGCGCCCAGCGCCCTGCGCCAAACCCTGCGCCTTAAAATAGCCAGCGACGCCCGGGACTGCCCTATCTCCACTGCGTTTGTTTACTGCTCACCACCGTCTGTCCTGCTTGCGTCGGTCCTTCACGTGCCGCCACACCGCTGTTCGTTGTGATGATGCTGTCCTGGTGGGTGTCGTGGGTCGAGCGATTCATCCCGTATGGGCCTCAATTCGCCTCAGATTGGGACCGCCATCTCACTCTCCACCCGCTCTCCACCCGCACGTCACTGCACCGTGTTCCCCGTGCGACGCCTCCAGCCACGGCTCCTACTGTAGCTCCGCTGCCGTGACCCCGACGGCGCCATTGCCTCTCGTGCTCTTTCTTTTTGCTCCAGCCCACTTCAGACGCACCCAGTGCTCCCCGCAGCTGTCAAGGGCTAGAGCATGCAGGTCATAGCGATCTGGCATGCCTCGTGACGGTGGGTCCATTGAGGCGTGCTGGCAGGCTGCTCGAGCCCTGCTCCTCGGCGCAGCCCTCCTGATTGGCATTCAGGGGTGCCACAAACCTAGCCTGAGTCTCCATCCTCAAACCGCCAAAGCCATCATCTCTCGCCTTGCCACGGCGGCCTCGACTGTGCAACACGCCGCAGAGGCACGCTGCGTCGTACAGGGAGAGTCTCCGCAAGTGTCCGAGATAGCCGCGACGAGCTGTCCGATCTGTCCGGCTGTGGGGAGGGCGCGCCAGGCCGTGTTCAGGCACCGCATGCTTCCTTTTGGCAGGTCGGTTGGCAGAGACTTGCAGAATGCTAGCCCACGCCTCCAAGTGCCCTTACAGACCTGCCACATCGAGATCTACAAACCCTCTACCTGTCTGCTGGGCGCCTTTATGGCCTTCTTGGCCTTCTCTACGTACCACGCAAGCCGCTGGATCAGCCTGGCGGCTTCTCCGGATCCCTCCTCTGGCGAGAACTCCTCACTTCAGGCCTCTAATTGGCCTACCCAGCCACACCTATAACGCCCTACGGAGCTGACAGGAAGCCGGCAGTGGTCAACAGCATCTCGCACTGCTCGATTCGCCGCCCCTGAGCTCTTTCGCAATGCGAGATCAGCAAGCCTTGGGCCGTCCCAGGACTGGATTCCCGGGCTCGCGTTGTGCGAACCTGTGGCTTGATCCCGTTAATTGTCAATTTGGACGGGTGGCTGCCCACATCCAGGGACCATTCGTGCCTCCATGTCCAAACGAGGCTTGAGACAGGGCTTGGAGATCTCCCGCAAGAGCTGTCTGCTGCTGGATCGCCGTCGATGGAGGCATTACTGTGCGCCTCCAATAGTACGGAGGGCCACCTCCCGTATCTACCTAATTTGTCCAGTGCGCAAAAAACCAGCATTCGTTCGTACGAGTAGTATTTCTCAATGCAACAAATACGACAGAAAGCAAGGCCCTCAACTAAGTAGTGGCGCCAAGCCATAGCATTCTGCATGTCAGACCCGTCTTTCCACTGCCTCCACTTCCCTCACATCTTTCCCCCACCACCAGAAAGCCCTCACACACCCGCATCGCCCTCGAACTGAAACACACACCCCCCGGATCTGAACCCGCGATCCCGCAGCGGCGTTCCCGTTGGCTTCCTGAGCGTGGCTTCCTTGCAGCAAGCTGAAACCGCGGCGTGGGGGTTGCCTGTACTTCCATATGCAAAAGACGAATTCTCACCTCACACACATCTCACCATTTTCAACGAATAAACACGCCCGCCAACCCTCCGTCGCAAGAAACCCCAATAAGCACTACGTTCATATGTATCTCCACTCCAAAAGGTACGTACGTACGCTGCAGTGGCGAAGCTGAGCCTGCCACACACGCGCGGCCCGGGGTCGCCTATCAGATCAGGCACCCCTGTACCTGCGTACTCGGCTGCTTTGGGCCGCCGCCGCTGCTTAACTCAGCTCCCCTATACTGACGACCAGGCCCCGGGTTTGGGGTCACGCATCATCTCACCATCCATAACCCGTATTTGCTCGACTGACAGCCTCGCAACATGGCTGTCTTTTCGGATGGAAGCCGAGAGAGACACGTGGGTGGCTGTGTTTGTTGTTGTTGATGACGAGACAGGGTTGGCGCGGGTTTTCAATAGTGCTGGCGATCTGGAGAGTCAGTTTGGTATGTATTGTACATATATAGGTGGGCCTGGGCTATATTTACGAAGTACGTGCTGTGGTATGATGTCGGCCGATGGGTGAGTTGGCCTGATGGAGGACCGTGGGAATAGGGAGCCCCGGGCGGGCTGTAGGGCGATTCGGGAGGATGTCGAGGGGGATCCTGGTGCAAGTGCCTTGCGGCTTGGCAGGGGAGGGCTGGATTCGGGTTGTGAGATATTGGCGATCTGGGAGGAGATGTTGGTGGTGTGCATGGGATATAGCATGTAGGTTTATGAGGTAGGGTTTTGATGCATGGGTGAGTTTGAGTGATGTTCTCTTTCACGTTATGTTCCTAAAAACTCAATTCGATTCAACTCGATCTATCTCATCTCATATATATCAAAAAGGCGAACGGGCATTGCTCGGACATCATATGTTTGGGCGTAGATTTCTGCTATCAATTTCACGTATCATCTAAGCATTTATCAATATGCTGAGGTCCCTTAAGCAAATGCAAGGCTAGGCGATCATAATCGCTGAGAGCTGTCTTGATCACGCGGTTTAGAATGTTATGTCCTACGTATAATCTTGAAGACGCGTCAGAGTGCCTGTGCCTAGGGTACTGTCCAGGTACCGTAGGGTCACTTCCATAATATCCCAGGTCTTTCAATTGTTTTGCATCATGTTCAGAGCAGGCATTTGAGAGGTAACAAGTACTGCAATGGCTCATCACGATCTACGTACGCCTAATAGCCATTATCTGAAGTAGCATGCTAAGTTTACTGACTTTTCAAGAAAATTACCTCTGGAAGAAACACAATACATCGAAAAACTTCGAGTAAGTGGCAAGCAAGCGAACATAGACCTATGTCGAAATAGTGTAGCCTTTACCCTTGGGGTATCGCTTTTGATGAAGGAGGTTTTAAGGGTAGTGGGACTTGTTTTTTAGTCTATCTGCTTGAACTCCGTGAGTCCTTCTGGGGATCAGGTGTAGCATTGCTGCTACGCGTCAAACTTTTGATGTAAGTCCAGCATGAATCACGCTCTAAAGCCATGAAGCTAGCAACATCTCTCAGTGTCGTTCTGGACCAGCTTTTCATTCCATTCGCTCAATCTAACCGCCGCTGTCGATGCTCCGGCATCTCCTAGGAATGCCCCAAGGGTCAGGTCGGGTGCTCTGACGTCTATCACCAAAAATTCCTATTTCCGTCGCGGTTGCAGTCCTTCGGTTAGGTTAGGTTTCAGTTTCTGACTTTGGACGGCTTACGAGTACTTACGCAGCGTCGCGGCAGATCGAACCACCACAATTTCTTTCTGTCTTTCTTCCTCCAAATGTGATAATGGCAATCCCATGAGTCGATAGTTTCCTTTATAAGACCCGAGCAGCTCCAGCTCGCCTCAGGTGAGTACTCCAGATCAGAATCCCCAGTGTTTGCTTGGTAGGCTTCACATTTGGAGTGCGTCCATTGCCCTGAGTGATGCCATGGTTTGCACTCGGAAATGCAATCTACCGTGCACTCCTGGATCTCTTCTAAGCAGTCTGACCAGCAATGGTCGCCAGTAGCCTGTTTCCACAGTGATGGGGGCCCGGGCAAGTCCTTGCCTCCCGCTCCTACACCCTTCACGATGACCAAAACATTGCCAAGGTTTTTTTTCTTCCGATCCCGCATGCATGCGACTACAACTTCCAGTACCTTGAGTTCTGGTTTGGTTTCAGGACATCTGTCGGAAGTATGTTCAAGAATTCCGTAGCTATGCGCAGGCCAGTCCAATCCAGCAAAGTCGATAGTCAGCTGAGAGAGGGCAGGCATCGTGAGAATGAACTTAAGCTTGTTCACCCAAGTAGCGAACAACCACAGCGCCCTCTCCATAACAATGCCGTCCGAGGTGAAGCAGACTCGTGCGTATTTCGTCAGAAGGTCGGCATCTCTGTCGCGAAGATAGTCCAGCTCAACGTCCTCCACTTGAACGGATTTGGACCCTATTCCTAATCGTGCATCGCTATCTAATGTCGTGGGGCCATCATATCGCGAGAGCGGCAAGATCAATTTCCGGATCATTGCGAAATCAGTAGACTTGATGACTCGATGGAGGTCATAGAGCGACTGTCCCTTTCCACCGGTCCAACTAGATGGCTTGAAGGTGTTGTACTTGTAGAACACTTCTTCCGCTTCGGATTTGATTTGCTTGTTGGCTCGTAGAAAACTCCACCGGTCCGCGTCTTCTTTAATGCCCCACGGCCACCTATCAGAAGCTGGCTTCCAAGCGCGGACGTTGGCAATATCGTCCCAAATTATAATCCTATTACTCTCTTCGGGCACTAACACGAGAACGTAGACCTCATCCCGGAGTTCGCGCGGAAGACTGAGAAATCCTGCTGGCTGGCGTCCCGAGCTGAGGGCTGCATAGGTTTTGGGTGTCGAGTCGGCCACGTCTCTCAGAAGCTGCTTGAGATCCAAAGCGACGACTTTGAGATCGGTGTTGGCATCTGGCTGGAGATATCGAAGGGCTAGGGTGCGCGCCTGAGTCAGGGTCTCGACAAGATGCTCGAGATCCGCCATGCTGGACGATGATCCGGCGTTGGTGGTTTGATCGGAGTCATTCTGGTACGCGGAGCTATCATCGAGCTGTATATTCGGAGTTATTCGAGAGTGTAGCGGGAAAGGGAGTTCACCTACAGCAGATCTTCCAAAGATCACATCTCCATCTCGCCTGGCAGCGCCGTTGCGCCGGTGCCAGGTTCGGCCATGATTGTGGTGGGCCGAGGAAGAAGGTTGGTGAATGGAGTTGAAGCTGGCGCGAAGGACTTCACTGCAGAGGTGAGGTTTTAGCACGGGCCTCCAGACCAAAGACGAAGCTCCAACGGTCTTTGGATTTGGTCCATCGCGTACAGAGCAAGCATTTCAAAATTAGGGGTATCTCTATTTAGTCTACACGGACAACGATTATCATGATACCGGTATACCTAACTGCCATCGTCTGAGGTAGCACGGGGAGGTTACTGATGGTGACAATGACCTTTATAAGTTGACCGCATCGAACAACTTCACGCAGTGGCAGGCGAATGAACACAGACATATGACGAAGTCGTGTAATCTAATTGTCGGGGCGCTATGGTCCCCGCTCGGGCACGAAAATATACCCTAAGATACAGCAACATGTCTACAAGCTCCGAAAGCAGCTTATGGGAGCCCTCGAAAGTAAGAGCCCTTCCTACTCGGGGACGCAGATACATTCCCTAGGGGTATCAGAGATACGAGGTTCGTTGACCCAGAACATACTCCCGGTTTGTATAATTTTCTTACAGCCCCACTGCTCATCGGGATTGTATCTAGCATTGCAGTCCGCGGTGCTCGCCTGGTAAGTCAAGACTCTCACATGGTGCTCATATAACCCAGAGTCAAAGTCGAGTCGCGGTAGACAGGCTTGACTGCAGGAAGTCAGACAGAATTCCCCACGAATGTTCGTAAGGATTCTAAGCTCATGCTTCGCGGCATAAACACCTTTCCACAACTCGGGATATCTGACGAAATTGTTAGATCGCCATAGTGTAGTCTTTAGTGTGACATTAACATTGCGGAGCTTGCTCTTTTTCCTATCCCGCATCCGAGTGGCCACGGCTTCTATAACTGCGAACTCTGCATTTGTCTCAGGGCAGTCGTTCAGTTTACCGAAGATCCTGTTGTTACGGTGATCGGCCCACCCAACGTGAGACGTGTCGATGGTCAGTTCGCGCAAGCCGGCATCTTGAACACATGGTCGAGTTTGTTCACCCAGATGGTGAAGAGCCAGAGATTCCTGTTCACGATAGCGCCATCCTTGGTAGAACAACTCCGCCCATATTTTTTCAGATACTTGGGATCCTTCTCTTGTATGTATTCCAATTCGTCTTCCATTTCGTCTAGTTCCCAACAGACCGGCTCGATCGAGGCATTTGGATCGGAGCCTGAGTCGGATTCGGAGTCAGAGCCGAATTCGGATACCGCATCGCCCTGCAGCATAGGCTCGTCGAGGTATGAGAGTGTCAGCTCAAGCTTTCGTATCGTTGCAAACGCGGTTGGCGAGACGATGCGATGGAAGTCCTCTAGCGATAGCTTTTGGGGATACCCCTTGCTACAGCGACGCGGCAGGACGAATTTGGTGTACTTGTAGAAGACCTCCTCCGCTTCGGCTTTGATCTGCTTGGTGGTGCGCAGAAGACTCATCTGATTCATCCTCTGCTCATACTGCTTCTTGGTGTATCGAATGAAGTGATGTTTCGGGCGCAGATACGAGATAGGTTCGATACGGTGAACCAGTAATCTTTTTCATCGCCGCTCTTGCTATCGTCCGGAACCAATGCCAAGGGGATGCCCAGTAGTGTGGGATGTTCACACGTGGCTACTCGCTCTTCGATCTTCGTGGGAATCAATGCCAAGATGTAGATCTCGTCGCGCAGCTCCCGGGGAAGGGAAAGAAACGTTGTGGGCTCGCGCTGCGGAAGTTGAATTCCAGAAAAGCTGGAGGTCAGCTTAACAGCTTTTTTAAGAAGCTCTCTGAGCTGCTCGCCAGTGGTTTGATAATCGTAGATAGTAGAGGGATCGAGGAAGTTCTGCGTGAGATTGCGCGCCTGATTGATTATATCGTCGAGTTCCTGACAGGGTTCTACGTCGTGCGACGTCGTTTTATTCTTCTTGCGCGGTTGATCCAGGTCCTCTGCCGTGGTGGGGCGACGGCGGGGCATCTTCTATATGAATGAGCCCTACAATCTTACAGGACGGAAATAGGTTGACCTACAGCAAGCCTTCCACATGTTGCTCTGTCCACTGCGTCTAGCAGCGCCGTTGCGCTAGTGTGGGGTCGGCCATAGTCATGATTACAGTTATGGTAGTGGGTAGATCAAGTGGGGTGCATTGTCGAATCGCGGGGTGTCGTATGAGAAACTAATTTCAAGATATGATGTCATGGGTAGGCACGAAGGTTCTCACTCCTTAACAAAGCATTCACCATGCATCAAAGTGATGAGAAGGAGCGTCTTCGTGTTGCCCTAGTAAGTAGCATCTACCTCGTACTCGTCTTCTCTATATTAGTTTCAGTACTTTCCACCTCAACGAACGGCTCATCTAAACAGGACATTTATAAAGTTTCTTCTACGTCTCCAGAACGCAAGCATGCGCCGACATATAAACCCTAGTCATCAATCTGTGCAGAATTTCTAGCCGCATCAAGGCCCTTCCCAGTACTTGCAGGTACCATTCCATATAAGTATTCATTGTATGACTGGGTACGGCCTCCTAAGGCAGTCCAACAATTTCAGAAAGTGATCAGGGTCGGGGGCCTCCGATATTTGGTGACATGTCAAAGCACTTCAAAGATGGGAAGAAAGTGTGCGTTGAACAATCACCACATAAATCAATACGCCGTTCTTCTCAAGAACTAGTCAGCCTATCCACCGAACCGCCATGTGCTCTCAACCTCTTCGGCCCCCAAGTCATTTTACTATGAATGGACATCAACCCTCTTTGGTCTTATTCTTCGACGAACCCCAGCGCTCATCGGCCGAGTAGTTGATATCGCAGTCTGCAGTGCTCCCCCGATCGACCTTTCCCTTACATGTTGTCCATACTACTGCATTCGCAACTGAAACCCAACCTGGTGCAGTGTTGAGGACACTACTATCCAGACCCCAATGGTTGGCCCCTTCGACGGTGACCACCAAGACGCTTTGCAGTTCGCTCTTTTTCCGATCGCGCATGCTGGCGAGCAATGCTTCGAGGGCCGCATCTCTTGCTGAAATTGCTGGCTTCTGCTCAACGTCCCAATCCCAGTGCCTGGTCCAACGGCATTCGAATATGTCGAGCTTGAGTTCCTGCAGCGAAGGCATCTTGAAGACGAATTTGAGCTTTTGGACCCATGTGGCGAAGAGCTGGAGGTCTTTGTCCGAGACTTCTTTTGTTGTTGTACTGCAGATACGATCGTAGTTTATCTTGTACTGGGGATCTGCTTCTTCAAGGCACCGAAGCTCCGCTTCCATCGCTGGCGCCCAGTCGTGATAACGGTGATTGTCAAGGATTTGGGCTTGCCAGTGTCGCCTACGGTTAGACGCGCTAGAATCAAAGAGAACGTCATAATTTGATAAAGACATCTCGAGACGCCGTATCAAGGTGAATGCAGCGGAAGAAAACATCCTATGAAAGTCGAGTAGAGAGGTGTTCCTAGGCAGATCTTTCGCAGATCTTGAGAAGGGGATCAAAAAGCTGTTTCTCTTGAAGAAGACCTCCTCGACCTCCTCTTTCAGCTGCTTATTTGTGCCGAACAGGCCCATGCCTTGTCGGTCCCGGAATTCGTTGACGGCCTCCGTTATCTTGAAGTGCTCGTATTTCCCTCCGTTTAGATGTTGATGGAAACTGATCGTCCCGTTGCCGTCCTCAACAACATCTTCATGTTCCGCCCCGCGTTTCATACTGGGTATGAGGGCCCACGTATAGATCTCGTCGCGGAGCTCGCGCGGAAGAGACATGAAATTCGTGGAAGTCGTCCGCGCATCAAAATCAGATGTCAAGCTGCCGTCATAGGCGTCAAGGCGACGACGTTTATGTACGTGCGGTCGTGGAGGTGTTTTCTCTTCGGGAGATAGACTTGTGGGCGAGGCAACGGGGATTCTTCTAGACCGAAGAGTTCGGTACGACTTGGCCTCCGTCAGTAGGTGTCTAGAAAGTAAGCAGGATGCGATGCGAATGGACATACAGAGTTTCCATCATCGCGAGTATCCTCCATTGTTTTGAAGCTAAGCTTGTCAAATAATAGGAGAGAAGTAGACGCTGTTCGTGCTGTGTTTGATGTGGTTGATGATCATGTAGGGTAGAAGGAGAGAGGTCAAGAAGAAGGTGTATATACATGAGGTGCCGTGCGCCTGCCACCGTTTACACCGCTCTTACCCGATGAAGCCCGAAGGTATGTGTTGAAGCGGACTCTGAATATGGTCTGAACCCAAAAAATGGTAGATAACGTTGTTTGAGGTGGATTCGGAAACTTTCAGGTCGTCTAAATGAGTTAATTATCCCTGACTCAGGCCAGGGAGAACGTATCGAGGGACTTCACACGGTGACACCTGAGTTCCATGTGGTTATGTCCTAATACCGTACGCCTGTTTCACCGCAAGCTCATGAGAAGTGGAAGGAAATATCAGCATAATACAATAAGTAGCTCTTTCGCACTTTCTGATTCCTCATCATACATATCTCGTGTTTGGACACTGTGATCAAGCTACGAAGCCATTAGAGCTCTGAATACGCGATCCACAAGGACAAAACGGTGTTGTAACGCTTATGCAAAGCTGAAAGCAAATATTTTGATCCCAAGGCCGATTGAAAAACAAAACATTTTCTCCAAGGGAAGGATGGAGGAGTATTGCAAGAACGTGAAAATCGCTGCTCGTACACCCCTCATCCCAGTTCGAGCTGTCAAACACACCACTCTACCCTTTCAGAGCTCAGAAGATCGGCGCCGGTTTTCCATATTTCGGCATCTTCTCGAGCTTGGCCTTTGTCGATATCGCTGCATCGGGCTCCCTCACGTGGTGACGGCTGATGATCATGAGAACGAGTTCCTGCTGATCATTCAACCGAGCATCTACCTGCTTATCAACAAGAACTTGCGTTTCCCTCCTCCACTCTGGATCCAGCTTCCGCATTTCGTTATTGAAGAGCAGTGCATACGTTCTCTCGGTTCTAGCGTCGACTTCACCAGGCGAACGCGAGATGAGACTAGGCAGCTGGAAGCGTTCCCTTTTGTGCGCAAAAGGTAGGGTTGTGAGTTGTTCCCAATCTAGGAGAGCCGTGACACTTCCATGCCTGTCCACGAGTAAGTTCTCGTCATTGATGTCCCAGTGATGAAGGTAGGTGGAATCTGGTCCCAGCCTCTCGTTCCTGAACACATGCGGAATGAGGCGGAAGATCTCGAGGCCGATTTGGATTGCGTTATCCACATTCTCGTTGATTGTATGATCGTTTCGCGATTCGGTTTCTTCTTCCTCCTTTGAGGCCTGTTGATACTCTTCCCAAGTCAAGTTCTCCTCGGGCTCAGCACCATAGATTTCCGTTTCCGCTTTGACGAAGTCTCGGACTTCACGGGCAAGGTATTCCACCTCAGTGTGATCAGAGACTAGCATGTCTAGCTCCAAGAACCTCTTCTCAGCAAAAAAGGTTGTGGTGATTGCATAGATTGCGCCATAGGATCCGAGTAACATTCAAGTCGTTTCCTGGCGTCTTTTCTTGCCTGGTGATCTCTCTCACAACCATCTTCCCGCGCTCTTTGAGCTCGTACTCGCCCTCGTATCGCTGACGCTTCTCGTCGTCCACCTTTGCTGTAGTTTTTGTAGCCGCTGTGCCGACGTTCGGCTGCGAAGCATTCGCTAGAGTTGGATTGGACAGATCCCTCATTTGGGCCGTCAGCAACGCGGACGCGTAGTCTCCAGTGCTGTCATACGGACCCATGAAAACGGAATCGTCGTGTCCGGCCTGTTGCTGTGAAAAAAGCGCTGGTCTACAACGGGTCCAAGTTTATAAGTTAGATAGCCGTCTTTTGTGGAATCCCACTATCGATGAATGCTTCCGATTTGATCGAATTTGAGTCCTTCCAGCTCATGAACCCAGCCAGCAAGCTGTTTGAGGACCCCTCGCGCTTTGGCGGGCTTAAGGTGCTGGCGGGCTGCTCTCCATTGTTTGCCGGAGGCTTTTTCCATGAATATCCACTCCAGACCCAGAGCATTGTTCCTCATATCCGAGTCGAAGGTATATACGTCGGGAATAGGAATGCTCGTATGCTCTCGTACGTATGCCATCGTGGCCACTTCGCTCTGTGTCTTGAACCAAGGCATTACTGGCTTCGCGACTCGAAAAACAGCCTCATGTGCGTTCCACCTGCGTCCTTTGATGAAACGGTGAATGCGCGATTCCAGCTACCCTCGCTCAGGATCTTGACGTCGAAGTTCTGCGTGCTGATTCCGGCAAGATAGAGGTATGGGCGCACGATATTCCGAATCTTTTGGACATCTTTCTCGGTAGGCATGAGGTCCTTCCAAACAGCGCGCGAACGGCTTGACGATGTCAGCACCCAGTCCGTCTTGGTCTTCTAGAGCACTCCAGGGTTCGAAGGAGGTCTAGCATGTGAAACGCATATTGGAACACGATTCCGTTTGACATCGGAGAGGGTTGGGGAGCTTTGCACTTCGGGTGAAAGCTTCGAGGCTTCCTCGATACTGCGTGTGGAGGTGGAAGAGATGCTAGTGTTCGCGGAAGGTTTACGACTCAAGGTAGTCGACCCTGTCTTCACTGTGCCGGTATTGGACTCGAAGGACGTGCGAACAGTTGAATATGGCTCCGGGCAGCTCTTGAAACGCTTTGGGTTTGAGTCCTGCTGCTGTTTGTTGTTGGTGAAGGCGTCGAAATTGCGCTTCGTAGAAGGCATTTTAGAGAGGGGGGAAGAATCTGACGATGTATGTGTGTGTATTGCTTGGGGAGGCAGAGGTTGAGAGCACTGCGAGAGGTCGTGAGTGTGCTGTTCGGTGAGTGTAAGAAGTAGGAGAACGGCAAGCTAAGCAGATTCTAGAAGTGAGGACCCTTGGCGACGCCAAGACTCTGATTCTGGTGAATGATCCCTAGGCAGGGCACCTCAGACGGTCTCACCCGGCGAGCAAAGCGAACGATTACGGGTCACGATATCGGCTCTATAGCTTTAGACTTACTGCTATATGCAGATTTGGAACAGACACAGAAAAGAAGCTGGCGCCATATAGCACTTTTGGAAGTCACCTCGCACGTGTTTGATAGGAGGAAAAGAAATTGATGGAAAGGAGCAATTTGGAAACCCTGAACAGTTTGTTGGATATGGAAATACAATTTATAACATGTCGCCATACCTACCTAGTGCCTTCAGATCAGGTGCACATGTCGTGCCCTAAACCAACCACACAAACCCTCAAGAGCACGCTATTTTGCAATGAAGCGGAGCAAATACTGCACCACGCTTCGTGCAAGCTTACCGAATCTTAGCCCGAAATAATATCCCTTTTTCCCACAGGCTCAGTATAGTATTCCACCCCGTAGAACGTACACAACTCCGCAACATCTGCCCTCACCTCATTAGACCAACATTTCGTGCCCACGCCCTCGATCAACCTCAGAAGTCGGTTTAGGTCATCTTCTCGTCTCCGGCCCGCTTCGTTAAGTCTGGTAGGCCACGCTATATCTAATTCTCTCTTCCGAGTGCCGTAAACGTTCTTGCAGTGCTGATACCAGTCCTTGTCGACCTCCTTGTGACGGTTAATAATGGGTGGCGCGTCGTGCCCCATCACAAAGGGCTTGGTGATCAGCTGCTCCCAATCAAGGAGCATCTCCTCTTTCGTATCTTCATCGACTATTATATTCCGCTCCGAGATGTCCCAGTGATCAAGCCAGGCAGAGTTGTGGGAGAGGGGCTCCTGACCGCACACGAGTGGGATAAGTTTTTCCATACGTTCAGCCATACGGTGATGGTATTCGGCGTCCATGGCCATGTCGGTTTTGAAGTCAGACAACGCGTCGCCTTTTTCGGCGTAGGCGGTCGCAAGTCTGATTCCGACCGCAATCTCCTGCATGACATGATCTCCGACTTCTTTGACGATGCGTGGCATCATTTTGGCATAGCCCCGTTTCAAGCTTTCAAGCTCAGCATGTCGAATATGGGGACTCAACTGATCGGTATTGAAGAGAAGATTGTGTAGGCGCTTCTTGGCCTCAGCATATCGGCCACGGCGTCGTCCATGGAGAAGTGGGGCGATCTTCGCCCTTTGATCTTCAAAAGTAGTCTTTTGGTCTAGGATATTACGGAGACGTGCGTCAAACCGATTGATCAGAGCCTGCTTCTTAGCCTTTTCGGTTTGATCGTTGTCGACATCCGCCTTCTTTGCTTCAAGGAGACTGGTGTACCACTCTTTCACCGAAAGGAACGGTCCGTATGTGTTAGGAAGGCCGAGGCCTCTATCGGCTGTGAATCGGGCCTGGATGACGCCGGGACCGATGCGGTAGTCAAGGTAATTGTCGGCAGAGGGATCCCATCCTCGATAGATGCTTCCGATTGTGTCGAATCCGAGGCCTTGGAGTTCATGGGTCCACTCTGCAACCTTCCCATAAATCGCATCTTGGTCCTCTTCCGGCGACAAGTCTTCTTCGATCTGCTCATACTCCCGCCCCTCGGCCATCTCCATCAAAATCCATTCGAGCCCGAGGGCGTTATCCATGGACGAGTCGAACGCAAAAACTTGTGGAACTGGGATCTTTGTGTGCTCTCTAATATACGTCATCGTGGCTACCTCGCTTTGGGTCTTATACCAAGGCATTACGGGCTTCGGAACCTTGAGGATGGCCTTGTGGGTGACTCCATTTTCCACAGACCAGACCTTGTAAGCAGCATTCCAGGTGCCTTTGCTAAGATATTCGACCTGGAAAGTGTCCTTGTCAACACCAGCAAGTTCAACATAAGGTCCAATGACTGTCTTCATGCCTGTGACGGGAAGCTTCTTAAAGTAGAATGCCCACGTCGCATTATGGTCCTCCCACTGCGGATCCCATTTCCATTTGATGACACCTTTCTGCTTCGCGGCCCAATCCCACGTCGGCTGAGTGAATGACACGCAAACTGGGGGCTGGTCGGGAGACACTCGAGTTGAGGTTGGTCGGAATGACTATGAGTCGTTAGTGACTTGCGCAAACAGTTTAAGCAAGCCAGCCGATATGAACTTACGCCAGACGAGAAACTGGAAGCGGCACTGGAGATGGCGCTGACGGCCCGAGAAAAGATAGATGGACCTCCGTATGAGACTGGTGTCTCAACCTGGCGCGCGTCGGCCATGTACACATCATTCTGGTCTCCAGAGCCATTGCGACGATCGCGCCCGACTGGGAGGCTGTTGGGTGTGTCGTGGACCTGACCCGCTGTCTCCTTCTTGTGCCCTTTGCCGAAGTGTAGAACTCGCGCAGCATACTTTCGTACAGCGTCGCCTACACGCGTCCTCATGCGGCGCCTTGGAGCAGGCATGTCGGGGGGGAGGACAGGCATCTTGGGGGGATGATTTGCAGTGGCTGCAGGATGGGATATCTTGTGGCGCTTTGGGGAGTACGCGCTGGCTGGCTGCTGGCCGTCGCCTTCGAATCGACGCTTCATGCTAGGCATGATTGCTGGAGGGTGTAAATCAGAGCTCGTGAGCTTGGAGAGTGCTTGGGGTTTGAAGGAGTCGAAGTATCTCTGTTGGTGTAGAGATGCTGGAGTTGAGCACTCGAAGGTGGGTGAGAAATGAGGTGGGTTGACGGTCTTTAACTTTAAGTCAAGTCTCGTCGGCGGATTTTTTCTCCTTGATAGTGTTTAAAGGGGTGGCTGGTCGAGGACATGGTGAATGCCGTCGAGTTTGAGGCTTATGGAGTGTGGTTCTGCGGGAGCATGCACGACTTTGAGGAACCTCTGATTTAATCATCCTCGATAGCTGACAATTGAAGATTCTGGACCCTTCAGATTAGACCTGTGTACTGCTGAGATATGAGAGCGTGGTTTGAGCAGCATAGAGTGCGGTTTTAGGGTGTTCGCACAACCTCAAGGAAACCCTGGCATTACCACCCTCAGTAAACTCACAAGGTAAAGTTTTGGAGCCCCCAGATTAGACTATGTACTGCTAAGATAGGAGAGCGTGATTTGAGACTCGTGAAGTGTATTTGAGGGTATATGCACCACAGTAAGACTCTTCCCGTCTCATTGACTCATAACAAACTTACAATGTCAAGCTACAGACACTCCAAATCAGACTTGCCTATTGACGATCCAGTCTACAGACTATGGGGTCCTGCATCTTGAACGCGTATCGATGCCGCAGGTGTGATAAATAACTTTGGAAGGTATGCTAATATTGGTCCTATCTAACTACGCGTCATGTAGGCTATGAAAGTACGAGGAACTCCCTGAAACCGTCAGCAATTAACTAAGCAATATAAGGCGATAATGGAGTCTGACCACACATATTAATGAGATGCTAGACATGGTGGGATCTAAAATGGAAGCCTGAACATGTTTCGAGAGCCATCACGCGTCGAGATCGCTCGCGAATAGGCAAGACTCTGAAAGTTTAACTGGAAAACAATGTTGATTGCACGAATTATGGACTTGAATAGAAGAGCTGACGTGTGTAAAAGGGATTGTTTCTACAAACCAACCCACCCATCATACCAGCCTCCAAATCCAACATAGCTAAGTAACCAGGACATACCTTGCGATAATTTTCCGACTTTCAGATTTTAAAAGCGCGCTTACAGGTTTGACGCTAGTATACACACACTATAATACATAAAGCATAACCGCCCGCTCTTAATAGTCATTGCGACTGATGCATGCCATACTGGTTCCCCTAAAACGCCGAAATGAATGCAAAAAAGAATAGTATCTTACTATTCCCGACGCGCCTTAGGACTCTCCACCCCATTCGTCCCACTCTTCCGTCTTCCTCTGCTTACTCGACGAACGCGATCCCCTCTTCCCCTTCGGCGGCGGTTTGAGAAAGTCTTCTGGAATGTCATTCCAGTTCTTTTGGGATTTCGAGCTTTGGCCCCTTTTCGCGCTCTGTGCTCGCTCTTCGTCGCTCGAGACCTCATAGCCGTCCTCCTCTTCCACATAGCCGTACTGGTCCGCCTTCCTTCTATCTCGATCAAGGGTCTGGAGCTGCATGTCGCCATCAGCATACATGCCCCTTTCTCTCCCCAGAATCTGGTCAGCTTTCCCTGGGCTCCGGCGACCAGACATGGGAACCATAGCAACGCCATTTGAAGTGGTGAGGTAGCGATTCTCGTGCTCGTCTTTGTTGGCCCTGGGGCTCTGCCATTCCGGGCGTCTTGAAGGACGAGTTGGAGGCGAGAAGTTGTTTCCGGCCGCGTACGGGCCATCACCATTCCGCATCATCTCCGCCTCGGTCGGTGAGTCTACGCCCCACCCAGCTGCGCGCTCCCTTTCTTTTTGTATCCGGGCTTGCGTCTCGCGCTCTTTACGTATCTGTTCGCGGGCTACGAGCCATTTGGGGCTTGGTTCCCAAGACCAACCATCGCCGGTGGTGTTGGTTATCGGGAAAAACCACAGCAGTGGGGAGGGTCCAAAGACATGCTTGAGATTACGACGCCAGCCAAGATCGAAGGCGCTAGGGAGGCTGTCACTATCCTTCTCTTCTAGATAGGCATCGTAGCGCTCAATGTCGCGTTGGCGCTCGCGGTGTTCGTACGAGTGTGAGTTCGCGTATCCGCCATGGGAGTAGTCATTGCTCATGGAACTGGGGTTCGGACTTGGAGAGCGTGACAAGGATCGATTTGGCGATGATTCGCCTTCCTCTGGTCTTGTAATACCTGGGAGCGAGTTGGCGTGGATCTCGCGAAGCTGGTCACTGATGCTCGGACGGCCATTCGCATCAGGATCTATGTAATTGCGGTTGTTCAGCTGTTGGCGCATCTGCCGGCGCAATGGGGAGAGATAGCGGGTTTTCTCGAGACTCTCAATAGTTGTTTGTCCTTTCATAGCTAGGTAGAGATGCCACATCGTGAAGCCTGTAATGACTAGTCCTATTATTCCGGATATAACGGCAAGGAGAACAGTGTTGACTGGCATTAGTGTTTCGGTGTATTGGCTTTCGCTGAGAATCTCGCTCCACACCCAGGATGCTGATGTTGTAAAGCACACCCAGCAGAAAAAAGACAGATATACAAGGAACAGCACGAAGTGTTTATAGTTCCGGAGCCCTACGCAGGTGGCCAACCAAGGACAGTGATGGTCCATTTTCAGGACACATCGTCCACAGGTCGAGCAGTGGTGTGCGCGGTCCGGCTTCTTGGACTGGCATTTCTTGCAGTATCTGATGTCGCCGGTCGACTTCACCGTGTATGATGTGTAAGCTATTGTGTCTTGGGTCGGAAGGTGGCTGTAGCCATGGTTCAGGTTCAGGTTCAGAGGTGATCCAGGGTCCGTGAAGACGGCTGTCGTGTAGCTCCAATTGAGGAGAAGATAGAGAACGACACTGAGGACCGAGGTGCCCTTGCCTATTGCGCAGACGTTAGCTTCAGCGTTCACAAGTTGATGGTAGTCATGTTGGGTCTAGGCGAGAGAGCTTAGGCGCAGACTGGGCGGGATGCACAGCTACGAACAGCCCAGATACCTGATTGAGGTCTCCCAAGCTGTTGGCGAGCGTGCTCTGGGCCTCGGCAGACGGATCGCCAACCGTTTTGGTGCAACATGGACTCCTGAAAGGCGCAGCGACGAAGAATGTGGTGTTTTACCTGTCCAAGCACGCCGCACAGGTTCGAAGCCTATTCCAGCGGCAACCCATACCGCCCAGGATGTCAGGCCGTAGACGAAGGCAAGCGGGAAGTATGTAAAGACGTTCCAGCAATATCGCTCGACGCGGCGGACGAAGCCCTTGCGTCGCATGGTAAGGGATGGCGAGGAGGGCGGAGAAGGCGAGCTCAGCGTGGCCATTGGGCACAGCTCCGACTCACGCGTCGAGGTCAACAGCGGACCCAAGATCCATCAATAGAGAGGGCAACGATGCGCCGTACAGAGGAGGTCCAGCGAGCGACGGGGATCGCCACGGGGCGATGGCGGAGGGGCCACAGTACGTTTCAGGAAGACAAGGCGGCCGCGGCAGCGCGCAGGAGAGCTGGCGGGAAAGAATGCAGAGTGCCAACACAGGCGGGCCGGTGCTCGCGATAATATGAGGCCACCGTGGGCGTGGTGAAGCTGGGCAAGGAGGTTGGCGTCAGCGGGAACTCGTGTGCCACTCCACACCAAGCGCACAGGCTGCGGCCGGTCGTGATCCGGACGAACTGTCGAGTAGTGCGCAGCGCGGGCACGTGACCGTGCACCACATCCACCTTCCCTGTGCGCTCTTGTGATCGCCCCCTAGCACTGACTCCTCTGTACGACTCCACCGCCACCACTGGCCAGCAACGCCCGCGCGCTCAGCACCATGACGGAAAGCTTGCTTGCCGCAGCCAAGGGGCGCAGAGCATCCATCGTGAGTCTGGGGCCGTCCTCGGGCGCAGGGAGCGTCAGGAGAGGATCCCCGACGTGTGTCGTTACAGCCAGTGGTAGACGCTGTGCCTGCAATCCTCACGGGCCTCGCAGAATTAATGAAACGGCTGTCGTGTAACAGGCAGGTTGCTCGCCGATGAGGGCCGCATAGGACGTACAAATTGCCATGTGCCACACAATACCCGTCTGCAGTCGACAATCTTGTCCCTGCCTGTTCATTGCACAGACTTCACCTGCCGTTCTTCATCTGCCCCATCGGAAATCTGTGGGCCCGCAGCTGCTGGCTGCTACAAAGAGCGAAGTGCCCTCTTTTGTTGTTTCTTCTGCCGTTTTGCCAGAGCTGCTCTCCTACTGCTCCTCCAACTCCAAAACCTCCCACCGAGCGATGAGATATTTGACTGCGGACTATCGCCCGTCATGCTTGCTCCTCGCAGAAACCCCTTCAACCTGCTCATAGCTCTCTCTCTCGTAGCCTCGCTGCTCTTCTACTACCGCCACAGTGCCCACGACCTCTACACCCAGTTCCCGTCGTTCGCTCGTCCTTTAGCCGTTGCTGAGAACGCACCTTCGAATACCACATTAGGCTTTGGCGCCGTTGTAGTGGTGTCGAAGGCTGGGTCTGACCGGCAGCCAGGCCTTCTCCAAGCCGCCAACGTCACAGGCATCGACCTTACCATCCCTTCGCAGCCCGCGTGGAGCGAGGATGATATCAATAAGTTCCGCGAGGGTAGAGACTCCGACATCACAGTCGGCTCCATCTACGCCTGGCTGGGCCATAACAATGCTCTACAATGGTAAGTATTCCTGTATTCCCTCGCCCACGCAGTTCCGAGACCTACTATTCCTTCATCCATCTACACACATGGCATGTCTCATTAACTGTTACCCAGGTTTCTGAAATCCGGACTCGAAACAGCACTGATCCTAGAAGATGATGTCGATTGGGACATCCAGCTGCGCTCTCTGCAGGTTCCCCTGGCTGCCAATGCAGCACGCTCCATGCTGTCGCCTTCGAGGTACTTGTCTAGATTCAAAGTGGATCCCACCCACTACTGGGGCGATACTTCTGCCTGGGACCTACTATATCTAGGCCATTGCGGTGACTACTTCACCGCTGTTGACCACGGTGTTGGCCGTGGGCATCAATACAAAGAGAACTTAACCTCGATCCCGCATAAACTTTTCAAAGACCCGTCCTTACCAGCGCGACGAGATCTCCATCCGTACACAGCCGCTCTCTTTGATGTGTTCGAGCTCCCTGAGCAGACGCGCGCCTTCCACCGCTCCAAGTTCCCGCTTTGCACCTTTGGCTACGCCGTCACACGGGCGGCCGCTGAGCATCTAGTCAACGACCTCGCGCCGATCGCGAAACTAAAGACAAGCAAGAGTAAGGGCTCTCACGCCTACGACGTGTCGATTCTTAAGGCGTGCCGTAATGGCTTCGACACGCCTTCTCCCACGCCCGAAAACAACCCACATCCGCACCCAGATCCTAAACTCCGTCACAAATATGCTAGTCCCGGCCTCCGATGCTGGACACTCAATTCCGAGATTTTCCACCACATGCCCGGTGGTAGCATGATTGCGCAGGTTGAGGCGCAGAAGAATCATTTCGTGGGAATTCCGCCCGTCGACCGAGTAGGAGCAGAACAGGTGGTGCAAAGGGGCGAGACGAGCAACATTGGCTGTGGTTTCTGGAGAGGCGCGTTCCGTTTTGACGACGGTGACAAGAAGAGACTCGCCTACCTACAGGAAGAGGTTGGCCGTAAAGGTAGATGCCTGAAGGAGGGTAGGGAAATGCCAAACCCATTGAACGATAACAAGGGTTCCGGAAAGGAGGAAGAGGATCATCCAAAGGAGGAGAAGAAACCCTCCGGGTCGACAAATCCGGCCGATCGATTTACATCTTGACGCGACTGTATTTTGCGAGGTGCGTTGGAATTAACATTTAAGGCGTACATATGTTTAGCGGGGGTCACATGGATATGGACATGGCGTTTTAGACACGGGTTAGACACCACCGAATGGTGTTTGAGCACCTCGAGCCCTGTGTTCTTTTTTTCATACCAAAGTCAGCTAGCCTGGCGGATCTCTACATCGGAGCTCTTTTCTCACGTTGGCAATAAACCAACGAATACCCAGTACGTAGCCAAAACTTGGTGGAATCTCAAATATATTCACTTTGTCAAGACAATTTAAAAGATGCTTTCTGCCATATACTTTGATGCCCGATAGATCTGATGACAGAAGCACTATCGCACGTCAGGATCAGGATGCGCCATTTAATCAAGATGAGACTGGCTTGCGTACGGCTTTCCAACGTCAGCGGTTTACTTCTGGTAGAACCAGAGGCCATCCATGTTCTTTTTGGAATGCCTGCCAATGTTGAGCCCGTCTCTCGTAGTCACCTCAGTGGTCTTGACGCTTGAATTGGGGTGAGGCCGCCGCACTGGGCTTAGCGTCTTTCGAACATCACGTCCAGCCAACTCGCCGCGTCGACGCGACACCAACACCAGGTCTCATGAGACTGTAGAACACCTGCCAGTTTTAGCAAAGACAAACCTTAGAGAAGCCTCGTGCTTGAATCGCCTATTTGGTGTAGCTGTGGGTGCGGACTGCTAGGCCAATCCTTCACCCAAATTGCTGGAACTCGATACTAACTCGCTCCAGTATTGTTCTCAAGACGAGTGGAAATCCATGCTACCTCACTTAGCCGCAACACTTCCTTGCAAATGCCAGATGCGGATACCGGTGCTTGAGCCTGTATCCTTCTACAGTCAACACTGGCGGCTGAATGGAGCTAGCCTTCCGATACAATTCTGCCGTCCTTGAAGAGCTTTGATGACTTAGACGCCCACAGGCTTTGACGGTTGGAAACATCTGTCAGTACGCTACTCTGATGGTCATCAGGTCCACAATGTGGCTACTACGGATCCTGTTCCTCTTGGTGATAAGTGGAGCAACCAGTGGCCGGCGTTGAGGACATCCACATCGCTTGTAGTAATCCCTCACCCATGGTATCTTGGCTTGTGTTCCTTTATTAGGTGTCTTCTAATGTGCGTCCCTGCGTAGCGAGAAACCCTGCGTGGCGAGAAAATCAATAGGTACATTGACTTCAAGCAACTCAAACTCTATGCACACACCAACATTTCCCACAGTTCTGTATAAGTCGTGTGCTGTGGCCACTCCTGAACACTCGGAACCCCTCCCACCTAAAAATTACGTTCGCATCGTCGCCTTCGCGCCTAATTTGCGGAGAGCCTTCTTTCATAGCGTAATAGAATTCCTTCGCCACAGCACCACTTTCAAGCTCTTATCACTCCTGATGTTTATAAAAGGGCCTTATCCGAGCCTCAGCGCCTTATTACCATACTGGAAGTCGTCATCAGCCTTATGGCTACTATCGCACGCAAACTCATTCAAAGTCGCCACGCGGATCGGTACCTCCAACCGAAGCGATCACCAATACCGGTTAGTGTGAGACAGTTCCGTACGTTCAAAATAATCATTACGGTGTAATTTACTTATGGAAATCAAGTAAGCCCCGCCCGTGGCTGTCAGGCCTGTGGCTGGGCGTGGCTGCGCGGACCCTTGCTGATGCTCGGAATATATAAAAATCCGACTCCGGAATAACAAGATGCGGGGAAGCTGGCTATCGCACACGTTCTCACTTCCTCATTTAATCCCTTCATTACAGTACAGCCGCTAGCGAATGCGGTTTCACCCTTGCCCGTTGTTGCAACACCGTTTTGCTCCGGCCGGCAAGCAGGGGTACGAATGCGAGTCTTGGCATTACAGCCACGATTACACCACAGACCAAGGCACGTGATTTGCCACTGTACTAAAGAGTACTTCTATCAGAGTTTGGAGCCTACAAAGGTGTGGCCGGAGCGGGTCGGCCGTCCTCCCTGCTAGCGTCACTAAGGTGTTCGTTGACTCCTTAGGATGTCAGTATATTTGGTCTAGTCGCTCGCAAATTCGCCTCCCGCTCATGTCTAATACAGCATGAGAGCCTCACTGCGCCAGACTGTGGGCTAAGTAACTAGCCACATCCCATCCAAGCTGAGTTTGCTTAACCCTCACAAATTGAAACTACAACATTCAACCCACAGCACTCTTACACCGTCTCGCACCCAGACGCGTTTCTTAGGTATAATTTCACGGCCTTTCTTTCTATATACTCGCTAACCCCGATAGCTAGGACTATACTCGATAAACGAGCGAGTTACCCGGCTCATTTAAACCCCGGCCAAACCTATTCCTACCGCATACGTCCGTCCAAACTCTTTGCGAAGCAATGCGTCTTCTGCAACGTGACCCCACTGGGGAGCTTAGCCTCATGAAGGACTTCGTAGGCGACGATACAATCCCTCCCTTTGCAATCCTTTCGCATACTTGGAAGGAGGGCCAAGAAATCACCTTCCGGGATATAATACACACCCGGGGTAGTAGTACTATCCCTGATGTGTACTGGTGCCACGCGTGAGCTAACAGCAGGCCTGAATGGTCGGCAGGGTTTCCGTCGTCTGGGAATGTCTGTTGAGACGCACCTCTCCCTAGCTAGTTAGTGATGAACTTCTCTAGATTTCCTCAACTTACAAAGACACAAACTGATGGAGGTTCATTTTACCATACAGTGAACTGAATGAATAAAGAATCGCACGAACTCTGGAAAACCTCAAGATGGTCGCCAAGAGTTCCATAATCGTTTCTTCTGGATCTTGAGATTTGTGTCGATTTTGACTGCTTCATCGGCGGTATAGAAAGATTTCGTTGTGTCAGAGGACTCGGTTGGGGTACCTAGATCCATATCATCTTCAAGATCCACGGATGACGGTAAACCTCTTGCAAGAAGTGATTCTGTTATGGAGTGGCTACGACACGGCAATGCTGATCTCGGCGTTGGGTTCAGTCTTCGAAAGGCTGCAACGGAGGTCCTGACGATTTCCGGATGTGCATATCCCCATTTAAGCAGCCAACCGACCCTATAGTTTCGCATGCGGTCAATTGCAGTCAACCCGCGCTTATTTCGAATAAAAGGATCAGCACCTCCGTCGATGAGAAGTTGCAGGATGAAGGACGAAGGTGAGTGTTCTTCCCAAGTATATCCACTCCGTTGGTAATTGCCTTCATTGCTATGAATCCCAGGAAGTGCCGACATTGTTTCCACATCATCCCCGAAGACGCTATCCTGATGGTCTTGCTCGAGTGGGATAGCTTGTCGCTGGACCGCCCAATGAAGAGGAGTGTTCCCTCCTAAGGACTTCATCCGAGCAAGTTCGTTGTTCGTTGCGTCAAGTAATACCTGAATAGCGCTTGGATGTCGTGCGAAGCGCGCAGCAAGATGTAAGGGAGTTAGGCCTCCCTTAGTCGTCAACATCGGATCCGCACCGCGAGTGAGGAGGCCAACGAGCAAATCTCGTTTACACAATTGAGGCGCATAGCATATGTAGTGAAGCGCTGTATATCCAAACTGATCCTGAGCGTTGATATCGACCCCATGCTTCGCATAAAACTCAGCTTGCGCAAGCATCAACCCTTGGCTGACATCCGTGCTACTATCCCGCACCGAGAAATTCCTTATTGTTGCCACAAACAATAGGTGGAGGGCTGTTCTTCCTTGTCCATCTCTGTCCTCAAATATTGCACTATCCGCTATCATCCTGTTCAGAATGCGACGGTCACCAGTAATGAATGCGGCCTCGGTCGCGCTGATAAATTCCTTGAGGTCTGGTTTTCGGAGGTGCATGATCTTCTCAAGGACACCAAAATGGCCGCTCCATGCCGAGTTTGTGATTATTTCTTTGTACTCTTTTCCGTCGAGAGATGTAATTTTAAAGTACTCTACTAGTAGATCGAACGCGCCTTCGTGACCGCCCCGTACTGCGAGAAGTACTGCACGTCGAATTGTTGGGGTGACGGAACGGTAGATGTTTGAGTTCTTTTCGAGCAGCATTCTCAGGCATCGGGTAAGGCCAAATACACTGAAAACCTCGATGATGGAAATCTCTGCTTCCAGGTTCTGGCCAAGTCCTTCCACACCCCAATAACGAATTAGTGTATAACAGAAGCCCTCAGGGCGGCGGTTCTATAGTTGGACAAATATTTAAATACCGCTTAATAGTCTCTTGTTTAATTCTTCAGTTTCGGGTGTTCTGTTAATAGCCTGCTTTAAATGGGCGTACCAATTCCGCAAGGCGTACTCAAGAAAAGGTATGTTTTCGATGGCATGGAGCCGTTGATATTCCTCCCCCGCGCTCAGATGTCCGGTTGGAAGCTTTATCTTGGACCTCACGGTTGCGTATATAAGCGCTAAGCAGATAGCAGCAATATCCGTGTGAGCGTTCCAAGGATTTGGAAGAATATTTGAGGTAGCTCGATTTTCAGACAGCATCGCAAGGTATTGTTTTGCAGTAATGTGAATGAAAGACACGGGAGCTTCGTCTTCTTGGAATTGTACCATCGTACTTATAGATTGGAGCTCTCTTTTCGTTTCATTTAAATCACTTTCGTTTAAAGCCTCAGCCAAAGCGATAGGGGTTGGTGGACGAGCTTCCAAGGTGTAGCACGCATAAGCGATGTCGCGGGGAGTTATATCTCCGATCGAGTACGCCAGATATTTTAGCAGCCGCTGCTTCTCGGGCCGCAGGTTATATAAGAGATGCTTAAACAGTTTCCCATACAATGCTCCTAAATTTGCCGGGATATACCTGAGAACCTGCTCTAAAGAGCCGTAGTTTGCGCCTTCGATCTCTCGGAGTAGTAGTACCACCGGGAGAAACATCCCGGAGCGCTCGCTCAGTAATTTTTCGAGAATCTGCTCTTTTTTTTCGGTAGAGTAGTACATCAGCTTGGCGATCCTAGCAACCTCTGTGCGGATATAGAGTCCTATATCATCGTTGATACGGTCCTCTAGGTGCTCCAACTTCTCATAGCGAAAAGCTTGTGGTGCTTGTGCAGAGTATCGCGAGTATATTTTCTCAAGCTCGGGGTTCGTCCGGCTTGAAAACAAGATTTTGATGTAGAGATTTTGGGCTACGGATCCGTGGAAAAGTCGAAGCAATTCGGGTTGAGACTGGATATCGCATTCATCCAGTGCATCAATAACGAGGAACAGCGTATCGATCTTGGCTTCTTCCATAAGCTTACAGAATATGTTCCAGAGTTGAAAGGAAGGGCGGGATTTCCCAGATTTCGGTGTCCAATTATGTGTAGCTTCTGCGACCATGTAAAGATTGCGATCGAACGTGCAGGTGTTATTTTTCGCCTTGGGAAACTGGACAAGCAATTGATGAATGGCGACGGAAAGCACGCTACTCGCGGTGCTGTTCAGCCCATTAACGCAGAAGCTATGAACCATAGCACTTCTACGCCCTACTTCATACACGGATCGACGGCTTAAGAGTTCTTTCACCAAGTGGGTCAGAGCAGTCGACTTTCCCATCCCAGGGCTTCCGGACAGCCAGAGAATAGAGGGCCATTTTCGGGCGCACCACCACGACGTCGCTTCGCAACTAAGTATCCATTCGCAGGTAGAGGAGTGTCTTTCATCAGCAATCTTTTGAAACCTCTCGTCATAATCAGACGGTCTAAATGATGCCATCCATCTCGATGAAAATCCAGTTAGTGGGTCAGTGACGGGGCCGGATCTTCGCGGTAATTGTAAGCGCATATCAATAGGTACACCCCGGCCTTGAAACATCTCTAGTAAGGTTAATTCTAAGGAAGTTAGCCTAAATAAGAGTGCCATTGATGTATTGCTAAGCTCTGCATATAACGCAGCCCATTGCAAAGTAAACCTATCACTAACCTTCAGACACACTTTTCCTTTTAACTACATCTGACTGTGTTCTGCAGAGCAGTTCCCTGGTAAATGCGGCCGCATTTCCAGCTGCGTAAGACTTCCACATGTTGTTCTTGTGCGAGTCTGCGTAGTCAGAGACGCCGCGGATGACCAGACACTTCCTGTTAACGTCGACGCCCGCGGCTTCCATCTCAACGCACAGCGCCCCGTCGCATCTGGCGCCAATCACATCTCTCTGCTCGCCGTCCTGGATGACCGCATTACCCGTCGCGATCCTCCCTCGATGGAAGACGAGCTCATGCTCGTCGTCTGCGCTCCGCTGCGGTCGCTGGACGAGCTCAGTCCCATCGCATGCCGCACAATTGGATTTGTAGTCTCCGATGTGATAGTATGTGGCCTTGAAGAGCCGGTCGTGCTCGAGGCCAGGACGAGCGAACTTGTGGGGGAACTTCTTGTGCTTCTGCAGTCGCTGAAGCTGATCAGCGAACGTCGTTCGACCCAGCTCATGGTCCGACGCGAGGACGCCGAGCGCGTTCGTGAGTCTCCACTCTGGGTCCTGCATCGTGCCGACCAGTTCAAACTGGCCACCCACCTTCAACCTGCCCCGGTCGTGGTAGACGCACGCCGGCTTCTCGTCGCCAGGCCACCCGACCACCACATCTCTCAGGTGGATGTCCTCAAGCGGATCCTCAGATGGCGGTGAACGAGGGATCCCACCTCCGATGCCGACGAGGACGGCCATCCTGATGTTAGGGAACGTCTTGAACATAAATCCCGTCAGCCGCCCGGCATTGACGTTGCCCGTCTCGCCCTGCGGACAGGTCGCGACCACGACGGCATGGCCGTTAATCGCGCCGCAGATGTACGTGTTTTCGTCGTAGTGCGTGTCGTACGGTGGGGTGGGGTGCTCCTTGTCTAGCATCAGCCGCGCCGGCAGCAGCTCGACGTCGATGAGCGGGCATATCCACGCGACGTGGTAGTCGGCGCAACTGAGTTGCTTGCTGCTCGATGCCATAAGTTGGAGATGTGGTCGGGTTGAAGCGGTGTGAACACCAGATATCGCGGCACAGGAGACACACCCTTTTCCTCAGGATGGGCCGAAGGAGATGTGCAGAAAGCATCATTTCAGCCTGGTTGCTGCCTCTTCAGCCTTCTGTCGCGGTGATGGCCAGTCAGCTGTGAGGTGTGCCTTTGCGCCACATATGGTGGCGCCGCGTGATTGGCGCTGCAGGCGCTGGACCTCTCAACCCATACGTCATTCTTCTTTCAGCTTCTTCTGAGCGATCAATATTCCGCACTGCATCTGTTCCAGCCTTGCACTTTTTGTGAGGCATGTACTGCGCCCTCGGTGGAATGGGCGACTGGGCGATCGGGCAGGTAGCTATTCAAGCTAGCAGCTGGATCGGCTGCGGCAGCAAGAAGAGGTAACATCCTATCAATTCTTAGTTTGCGGGGATAAGACGGCAAGCTTTTGCCTTCGGTGGCGTGGTTAAGGTATAGGTACACAGCTTCGTCCTGTGGTCTACAGAATTCGCCTGCGCTACCAGGGAGGACGGCCGACCCGCTCCGGCCATACGCTTGTGGGGCTCCAAACTCTGATAGAAGTACTCTTTGGTACAGTGGTAAATCACGTGCCTTGGTCTGTGGCGTAATCGTGGCTGGAATGCTAAGACTCGCATTCGTACCCCTGCTTGCCGGCTGGAGCAAAACGGTGTTGCAACAACGGGCAAGGGTGAAGAATATAATACAGTTAGGTAAATGTATAATACTCTACTACGTAAGCGCACTAAATCCGTGCGCCAAGACACCGAGCAATCCTTTGCACGGAGAAACTTTATTATGCATGCCTTTCAGGGCGGAGGGTTTTTAAAGCTCGGAGCTATCTTCTTTCTTAATAGAATTATTGTCCTAAGGCTCCGAAATCTAAAACTGTGTAAATAGTCGTAGTGGAGCAGGGGTGCAACACTGATATGGTTCTGGATGCCGTGAACGGAACGATCGACAGCATGACCAGGATCGTCGTATTTTTCTGGTTGCAGACTGGTCTCCTGAGGAAAAATGTCTAAAGAACATTAACATATTGGCTATGACTTCATAGGCTCACGAGGAAAGACTTAAGATGCCCGAATAATATATTTTTCTCGGCACGGGGAGTTTCTCGCCACCTAGGGACGCACCTTAGAAGGTTTGTCGAAGACGCTGAGTGGATGTGTCGGCTGCATTGCCACGAGGTCGTTAGGGTGCGGTGGACGCTGGAACGGGAAAGGCGCCAGTAGAGGGGAGCCATAAGGCTGGAATGGCTTTCCGTTGACGGACGTTAGCGACCAGAAGACATTACCAACACGAGGGAATCTTTGAGGCGACAGCGACCTCTGGCTGCTTCTAGATGTGGCTTCCACGAGGCTCCCAGGAGGAGACGCGGTAATCAGCTTCGGACTCGTCAAATCATCTCAACTCGTGCCCCTAGATGCAGCAAAACACCCGCACTAACAGGACTACCTATCCCTTCTCAATGAAAATGCATTCTTTCAAGCGAGACAATGAATGCGGCAGAGTGAAAGCAAGTCTAGTGGGGTGAAGATTTTGGGATGATGTTTGGGTCGAACAATACTAAGGGGAACAATACTAACGGCAAATTTGCGCCACCAAAAGCAGCGCCCGTCCAATCTTCCACGTTTCCAAGGACCAACACGACTTTCAGAACAGACATTCAAGATGATTTCTTTATTCGACCTTCGAACAAGCTTCCAAGATATACCGAGTCTCTATCAAAGGCTCTACCGAGCTCTAGGTATAAGAACCTCTTCGAAGTTGCTCGAGATGAACTTTCTTTCCTCACCCACCAGAACATACAATCATTTACAGTACGATCTATCCAAATACTCAAACACTCCAACGAACATCAAACTGACACACAGACTCAGGTTTAACCAACTACCCAACCAACCAAGCAACATGTCTCAATCCGCTGGCACTACTGGAGGCTCCGGCTGCACCGTCATGTAAATTCCTTTTACACCAGATGCATGATCGATCGTCCGCGCCCGTCGGCTTCGACAATCGACCACAAACCCTCAGTCGGTGACCTGGTCCCCATCCACGCCCCTGCATGCATCCAGACGCCTCAGACTCGTTCTGAGCGCTGCCGCGTACACATGCCCCCGGGGGGGACGGACCTTGGACTGAATCGAAGCCGGATGAACGCCCGCCCCATCTGCCTCCTCCATCTCTCGCAGGGTCAGGAGAGCAGAGCCAGCCGCCGGAGATCACACAACAAACCCCAGATCCTGTCTTGACCACGAACACAACCTTCTTCGCTTCGACCAAACCCCCATTTCATAGACTCTACACCACCTCAGCCAAAGACGGACGGCGTCAGAACCGCCGCTTTTGGTTCGAAGAAAGCCACATGCCCCGCGCGGCCTCCTCTCCCCAGGGGACCGGTGCTTTTCAACCTACCTGAACCCCGACATACTTCTTCTCTTGGGACGCTACGGTTCTTCTTCGACACATTCTGGACCGCGGTTTTTTTTGCGAGGAGTTTCTGCTTCGTACGATGACCTTTTGGGACGGCGTGTGGAGGTGGGGGTGGAGGTCTTCTTTTGCCAAGTTTAGCTTGGAATTACACTCTTTTACCAATCGACTCTTGACCTCTTGATGCACTGTGACTGATGACTTTGTGACTTTTCGACTTCTGACTACGCTTTGATACTCGCTTACTTACTCTCCTAATTTGCGAGGCACAGACCACCTAACTTTTGTTCTGAGACCTCTTTCCGGCGGTGGACGTTGCAAAAGGGGCATTGTGCCTTTGTTCGAGGACTTCGCCATTAGTATTGTTCTTTAGCGTCACGTGGCCTGGCTTTGTAGCTTTGGCTTTTCGTGGCACGGAGCGACGTGCGACACATACCAAAGAAACCTCATCAGTTTTCGTAAGGTAGACCGCTTGGTGGCAGGCAGAACACCGGAAGTTCGTGAAACCGAAGACAAAAATCTATAACATATTTTGGATTACTCTACCGAGCCTCGATTGAATTTCGAAAATCTTTTGTTACACGCTGCCATGCAAGACAAAAGAGCTCAAACGAAGCTTCTCGAAAAAGGAGACTAAACGGAGAGGGAGCAAAACCAAGGCATACTAAAAAACCCACAGGAATACAAAGTGTGGAGGCTTGGCGATAAAACAAGTGTCATTGTACAAGATAGCTCGCTCCCCCCAGCTGCCCCCTACTTACTCAACCACACGGCAAAATGCTCCGCAAAAGTAATCATCTCGGCCCCTCTCTCGTTTATAGCATCAACTCCAGAGGGTTCTCGATGACCTTCTTCAGTTCCTTCATGAACTCCCCCCCGACCGCTCCGTCGACAACCTTGTGGTCGAAGCTGCTGGTGATAATGATCTGATCGTCCCACTCGACACCAACGGTGCCGTCTTCTGCCTCCTCGCCTGGCACAGCGACCTTCTTTGTAGTACCGATTGCGACGATGGTTGCCTGAGGAGGGTTGATGACAGCGGTGAATCGGTCAATCGCAGAGTTCATTCCCATGTTGGAGATGGTGATGGTTCCGCCCTGGTACTCTTCTGGCTTGAGCTTGCCGTCGCGAGCACGTTTGCCGAGATCCTTGATCTGCGCGGAGATGGATTGCAAACCTAGAGAGCCGACATTCGCTACGATGGGCGTCATGAGACCGATAGGGGTGGCAACGGCGACTGAGACATCCACGACGTTATGTTGGCGGATGACCGTCTGGCCATCGACTTCACGCCAGGATGAGTTGGCGGCAGGAACCTTGCGGCCGGCGATGGCCAGTGCTTTGACGAGGAAGTCGTTGACCGAGAGCTTGTACTTTCCGTCAGAAGCGGCATTGAGAGCTTCCCGGAGCTTGAGAAGCTTGGAGACGGAGATTGTAGAGGCGACAAAGTAATGCGGGTTCTTGTTAAAGCTCTCTGTGAGTCGATTGGCAATCGTCTTGCGCATGCTTGACGCAGGAATGTCTTCGTAGGTGGGAGGGCCGGTAGTGGCACCACCTGTGGGAGGAGCTCCACTAGTGGGCTTGTATTTCTCGACATCCGACTTGGTGATTTTGCCGCCAGGGCCGGAGCCCTTCAAGCTTGCAAGAGGAACACCCTTCTCCAGCGCAAGCTTCTTGACAGCAGGGGAGTATGGAGATCCGCGATCTAAGGACGTTTCGAGCCTACCGCCAGTTGACGTTGATTCCTCTGGTTCAGGGGCGGGCGAAGATGACTTTGGTGTTGCGGGGGTATCTGGGGTGTCCGAGGGAGGCTCGCTGGATTCAGAGGCTTCTTCCTTTGGCGCAGAGGATGGGGAGGCTTTGTCGCCGCCAGCGTCCTCGGCAGAGAAGGACTCGAAAGCAGAGACGTCTTCGCCTTCTTCAACCATAACGGCGATAGGCTTGTGTGGAGTTAGTGATAGATTCAATTGAAGCAAGTGGCTTAGATTCTGTATCCGAAACCACTGCCAGGACAGATCTGCTGTTGAGCAGCATTGGAGGTACTCACGCTTCCCACTGCAACGTCCTTCTCACCAGACTCCTTGAGAATCTTGGCGATGGTGCCTTCCTCTTGGAACTCGAAGTCCATTTGCGCCTTGTCTGTCTCAATCTCCACCAAGACATCGCCAGGAGCTATGCTATCGCCAACTTTCTTCTGCCATGTGCCAATGTTTCCTGCGGTCATGGTCGGGGAGAGTGCCGGCATGCTGACGACGGTGTGGGGGGGAAATGCTGCCAGAAAAGCTCAATTAGCTTCGACGCCTTGTTTGACACATTGGAGCCTAGTTCTGGAGCATTGCTGGCTTACACTTGGAGGCATAGTATCGCGACAGAGCTGACAGCGCAGGAGTCCGTCGTCTAGAGCGCCAAAATGTCAGCGAGGCTTCATACAAGGACGGGAGAGGGGGACAGGGCGGCGTACGCGACGAATTCCTGGCACCTCGACGTGCTGTAGCCTCCTCTTAGAGCAATTCCGCCTCGCAGACTTAATTGTCCGGAAGAGCGCGATAGGATGGTGGTCGCGGACATTGTGACGGGGATGCCGCTGGGGGCGGGACGAGATGGGAGGGCGACGAGGGCGACAGACGACGGGCGGAGGGGCAGGGAATGGAGCTCTTCAGCGGCAGACGCCTCCGAGAGATGAAAGAGATGGAGTAGAGGGGGTGGGAGTTGGTGTTGTCGGTCCGCTCAACAATCAGAAAAGTGTCGAGCGAGCTCGGGCATCGGGGTTTTGATGGGGATGCGGCAGCAGAAAGCCACCTGGGCACAGGAACCCGACTGCAGCCAATATGTCCACCACGGCGCCCCGAGACAGGGCCGGAAGGGTTGACAGGATCAACAGGGACGCGAATGTCTTTCGTCTGATTCTACATAGTTTCTAGAGCCCCCGCGGCTTCCTGCAGCTGTTCGCAGGGGACGATGGCTCTCATGAACGTGAATCCACTCGTGGCTCGGACCGGCCCTGTGGCTGTGGTCGCTGATTCCCTGGCGCGCTGAGTAAGGTGAGGCTGAAATAATAGCAATCCCTCGACGTTACCAGTTCTGTCCACAGGTATCTACACAGCGAGAAGGACTCCCGCTTCTTCTGCCATTCTTACACCTTGCCCAGTCTCGCGCCTGATCGGTAGGCCCAGACGTCCTCGACCCCACTTTCCCCCCTCGAAATGCTACTCTGAAGCGCCTACCAGGCCTCAAAGAAGCTCCATCCAGCATACGCGGCACCCTGAATAGACCACCATGGCCGACGTCGACGCCCCGGTCGTTGCAACGCAAAACGCTCCCAACGGCCACGCCGAGGAGCATGCTACTCCAGCAGATGAGGAGAAGCGCATTGACTACCACGGAGCACCCTCCGCCGTTGAATTAGCGGAGGAGGGAACGGTATCACACGCAGAGGACTCCGTGTCCTCAAAGGAACTCCCGGATCCTCCCACGCTTTCAGTTGAGACCCCGACGCTCAACCTGCCCAATGGACAGGAAACTCCGCGCACAGCCGACTTCTTCGACCATCGAATGCATGCAGATGCTCGCTCGCGAACCGACTCCCAGTCCACCGCAGCGACCACCGCTACCAGACCCTCGACCCGCAGCTCTTTAGTATTCGTTGTAACAGCGCTGGAGACAATCTCTGCGTCCAAGGATGCACGGAAGAACAAGAAGCTCGGGGACTCGACCGCTCAGGCGTTGGCTGCAATCAAGAGCGAAGGCGACCCTTCACACATCAACCCCGAAATCCTCTTCGAGCCCCTCCAGCTCGCCTCCGAAGCCCACACTGTCTCGGTGTCTATCACCGCCCTCGATTGCATTGGGAAGCTAATTAGCTACTCCTACTTCTCCGTCCCTGCCGATCCACACGCCCAATCCTCCGACGCTCCGCCTTTGATCGAAAGGGCTATAGACACAATATGCGATTGTTTTCAGGGGGAGGCGACACACCCGGACGTACAGCTGCAGATTGTGAAGTCTCTGCTGGCAGCCATTCTGAACGACAAGATTGTTGTGCATGGGGCAGGCCTCCTGAAGGCCGTGCGGCTTACCTACAATATATTCCTGCTGTCCAAATCTAGTGCAAACCAGCAGGTTGCGCAAGGAGCGCTCACTCAGATGGTGGGAACTGTTTTTGAAAGAGTCAAGGGCAGGCTATCAGCTAAGGAAGCTCGAGTAAATGTCTCACAGGTATCTCTGGACAACGGCAAAAGCGGATCAGATGAAAGCATCCGGGAAGAGATTGAAGGAAGCACAGTCGGCGTGGATGGATCTGAGGTCGCTGCGGAGGAAGACGAAGATGAAGAAGAGACCCCCGAAGCTTCAGAAGCTGGAACACACGAACCCAGCGACAAGCCTGTGGAGAAGCATACCGGCCCAAAGATTACCTTACAGAGCTTTGAGAATAACATGAGCTTCAATGACGACCGAATCCATGACAATGCGCCCACCCTTGTCACTAGAATCAAGGGACGAGCAACACCCAGATCCATATCTGGACAAGATGCATCCCCGAACCCTCAGCATGACGGCGAAGGCTCTGACGAAGAGGAAGAAGACGAAATCTTCATTCGAGATGCATACCTCGTGTTCCGCGCCATGTGCAGACTCAGCACCAAATCGCTCCAGGTGGAACACGCCGTGGATATCAAATCTCAAGGAATGCGGTCGAAACTGCTCTCCCTCCACATAATACACACCATTCTCCACAACAACATAGTCGTCTTTATATCACCATATGCCACGATACGGAGTAGTAGCAGCGATGAGCCGACGACCTTTGTGCAAGCCATCAAGCAGTATTTATGCTTAAGTCTAAGCCGGAATGGTGCTAGCTCTGTGAACCGGGTGTTCGAAGTCAGCTGTGAGATCTTCTGGCTGATGCTAAAATACTTGCGGGTCATGCTGAAGAAAGAGATCGAGGTGTTCTTGAAAGAGATCTACCTTGCCATTCTTGAACGACGAACTGCAGCGGTCTTTCAGAAGCAGTACATCTTGATTGTTCTGGGAAGGCTCGCAGCAGATCCTAGGGCGCTGGTCGAGATATATCTCAACTACGACTGCGATCGAACGGCCCTGGACAACATGTACCAGAGGATCGTAGAACATCTTTCTAGGATATCTAGTACTCCTGTTGCGATCACGCCGATCCAACAACAAGCCTACCAAGATCACCATGGCAAGCAGTCAAATCTGTCAGACTGGCAAGCTCGGGGCACACTTCCACCAGCACTCTCGACAGCGTCAATGCATTCCCCCCACGAAGTTGACCAAGGATATCCCTTAGAATATGCTATGAAGCAGGAATCACTCGAAGCTCTGGTCGAGATTCTCCGCTCTCTTGTCAATTGGTCCCAGCAAGGCGTCGCGGAAGCTACTGCAGCCCTTCGCGAGTCCGAGTCAAGGGCATCTGTTGATGACTTCCGGGAATCGATAGATAACCGGACTACAGTAGACTCGCCACACCCTGGATTTGACTCAGGCACAGCAACGCCGCTAGCTGAGGATGACCCCAATCAGTTAGAGAAAGTGAAGCAGCGAAAGACGGCTTTGACGAACGCTGTGAGGCTGTTCAATTTCAAGCCTAAGCGAGGCATGAAAGCGCTTTTGAAAGATGGTTTCATCAAGTCTGAAAAGCCAGAGGACGTTGCTCGCTTCCTACTTGACAACGACGCCATTGACAAGGCATCACTAGGCGAGTTCCTCGGCGAGGGCGATGCAGCAAACATAGCCATCATGCACGCGTTTGTAGACTACATGGACTTTGCCAAGACACGATTTGTGGATGCTTTGAGGCGTTTCCTCCAGAGTTTCCGTCTTCCTGGAGAGGCCCAAAAGATTGATCGTTTCATGCTTAAATTTGCTGAGCGGTACATCACTGGAAACCCTAATGCCTTTGCTAACGCTGATACCGCATACGTACTCGCCTACTCTGTCATCTTGTTAAACACCGATCAGCATAGCACAAAAATGAAAGGACGCCGCATGACACCCGAGGACTTCATCAAGAACAACCGCGGTATCAACGACAACGCCGACCTTCCAGAGGAATATCTTCTTGGGATCTACGATGAAATTGCACACAACGAGATCGTGTTGTACACTGAGAGAGCGGCCGCGGCGAACCAGGGCATCGTAGTTCAGCCTACTGTCGGAATTGCTGCAAATATTGGACAGGCATTGGCGACTGTAGGGCGAGATCTACAGCGAGAGGCTTATGTACAAGCATCAGAAGAGATGGCGAACAAGACTGAACAGCTTTACAAGTCATTACTACGAGCTCAACGGCGGACAGCAACGAAAATGCCTGTGTCGAAGTTCATTCCCGCGTCTTCTTTCAAACATGTCGGTCCTATGTTTGAAGTGACATGGATGCCATTCCTTACAGCACTCTCAGGTCAAGCACAAGAGGGCCACAATATTGAAACCGTCAGGCTATGCATGGAAGGATTGAAGCTTGCCATTCGTGTAGCATGTGTTTTCGATCTCGAGACTCCACGGCAATCCTTCGTTGCTTCGCTGGCAAGATTCACGAACCTTTACAACCTGAGCGAGATGAAGGCTAAGAACGTCGAGGCACTAAAAGTGCTCCTCGAAGTCGCGCACAACGAAGGAAACCACCTAAAAGAATCCTGGCGAGATATCCTTACTTGTGTGTCACAGCTTGATCGCTTCCAACTCATCTCGACTGGTGTGGATGAGAGGGCAATCCCAGATGTCCTAAAGGCACACATGCAACCCCCAACGTCCCGAAAATCCTTAACCGTGCCGAACCGACGCAGAGCTGCGCCTCATAACAGCAACGTTCACTATCAGGCCGATATTGCGGAGGAGAGCCGCTCCACAGACATGATACGAGCTGTCGATCGAATATTCACAAACACTGCCAATCTCTCGGGAGAGGCCATCGTGGACTTCGTGAAAGCGTTAACGCAGGTCAGCTGGCAGGAGATTGAGTCGTCTGGACAGAGTGAATCACCACGTACCTACAGTTTGCAGAAACTAGTAGAAATCAGCGGGTACAACATGACTCGTGTTCGTTTTGAGTGGACGAATATTTGGCAAATCCTTGGGGCTCACTTCAATGATGTTGGATGTCATACCAACACCAACGTGGTCTTCTTTGCTCTCAATTCGCTGCGACAACTATCCATGCGCTTTATGGAGATTGAGGAACTTCCTGGTTTCAAATTCCAGAAGGATTTCCTTAAACCGTTCGAACACATCATTAGCAACACGACCGTCGTCCAGGTGAAGGACATGGTCCTTCGTTGTTTGATCCAGATGATCCAGGCTCGCGGTGAAAATATTCGTTCCGGTTGGAGAACAATGTTTGGCGTCTTCACTGTTGCTGCTAGGGAACCATACGGTTAGTCTCAAGCCTCAACCTGCAACTTAATAAGTCTAACCAAAAGTAGAGGGCATCGTTAGCCTCGCTTTCGAGAATATCACTCAAGTGTATAATACCAGGTTTGGCGTTGTCATCTCACAAGGAGCATTTGCAGACTTGATTGTCTGTTTGACAGAGTTCTCGAAGAACTACAAATTCCAGAAGAAATCGCTACAGGCCATCGAATTACTGAAGGCGTCAGTCCCGAAGATGTTACGGACTCCAGAATGTCCTCTCTCAGTTAGAGCTGGATTCGTCAAGGACAGCGAACAAGGGTCTTCTATTCCAAAGCAGCCTACCCGTCAAACCCAGGAGGAGCAATTTTGGTTCCCGGTTCTCTTCGCCTTTCACGACGTGCTGATGACCGGCGAGGATCTTGAAGTTCGGTCTCGGTCGTTGAATTACCTGTTCGAAACTCTCATCGCCTATGGTCACAACTTCCCACAAGACTTCTGGGATATGCTCTGGCGTCAACTTTTGTATCCAATCTTTATGGTGCTGAAATCAAAATCCGAGATGAACAAGGTTCTTAACCACGAAGAGCTGTCGGTCTGGCTGTCCACAACTATGATCCAGGCTCTGAGGAACATGATCAAACTCTTCACACATTTCTTCGAGTCTCTCGAGTACATGTTGGATCGATTCCTTGATCTACTCGCGCTTTGCATATGTCAGGAGAATGACACCCTTGCAAGGATTGGGAGCAACTGCCTGCAGCAATTAATTCTACAGAATGTGCAGAAATTCCAACCAGAGCATTGGCATAAGATTGTCAACGCGTTTGTAGAGCTGTTCAACAGGACGGAAGCAACTGCCCTTTTCTCAGCAGCTACAGCATCATCATATACACCGACTTCTTCGACACCTTCTAACGGGTATCGCAACGCGTCACAGCCCAAGACGCCGACTGCTGAGGCAAACATTACGGACCTACCGCTCTCTCAGACTCCGACTGAAGAGTCGCAAGACAATGCTCTCGGCATCAATGGCCTCCCGACACCGCGTCGATCCTCAGCCGTATCGTCCGAAGCGTCAATTACCACGCCCTCGGACACCCGTATGCCGTCGCCCCTCCCCAAACGGCAAACTGCAGAGCTAGAAGACTACCGACCAGATGACCACAATCTCCAGCAAGCCCCGGTAGTTGTAACAGCCGCACGCCGTCGCTTCTTTAATCAAATAATCACCAAATGCGTTCTGCAGCTCCTCATGATCGAAACTGTGCAGGAGTTGTTCACCAACGACGCCGTCTACGAGAAGATCCCGTCGGGCGAACTCCTCCGCCTCATGGCAGTGCTCAAGAAATCGTATCAGTTCGCCAAACGCTTCAATGCGGACCGTGACCTCCGCACGCGCCTCTTCCGCGAGGGCTTCATGAAGCAGCCGCCAAATCTGCTCAAGCAGGAATCCGGCTCGGCGTCTGTATACGTCAGCATCCTCTTCCGTATGTACCACGACACGTCAACCGAGCGGGCGGCCTCACGCGCCGAGACCGAGGCTGCGCTCGTGCCGCTGTGCGAAGACATTGTCGCCAGCTACATTGAACTCGATGAGGAGACGCAACAGCGGAACATCGTCACGTGGCGGCCTGTGGTGGTCACCGTACTAGACGGGTACACCGGATTCCCGGAGCCGGAGTTCGAGAAGCATGTCGAGGTGTTTGCACCACTGGTTGTAGGGCTATTGGGGACGGAGATGGTGGGAGATGTGCAGCGGGTGGTGCAGGCGCTGGTGATGCGCATCTTTGAGGCGAAGCTGGGGATTCCGCGCGTCCCACTCATGACGCCAGTTGTAAGAAGTCCCCGGGGCAGTTTTAGTGGTGGGGTAGGAGTTATGGGACAACAACAGAGAAGAGGAAGTAGGGGGAGGTAGTTGGGTGCTATCATTAGTCGAGTAAGATGTTCGGAAGCATTGGGGATATGTAGGGTTAGTACTTGATACTTGGTCTAGCCTTCGCTGCGCGAGGTATTCATGGGCGTGTCAGGTGTTGGAGGATGCTTCTTAAGCGTGCGCCGCTGCACGCTTTGTAGAGTAGTTTTAGCCGTAGTCGAGTTTGGGAAAAGCGTCGCATTGCTCTAACAACTGGATTTGCGTGCTGTCTGAGCGTGAAGGCATTCGGTAATCCTTCGGACGAGAGCGCGCCAACGTCCGCGGAGAAGGTCCCTCCAACAATTTTGTTGTAAAAGAACAACCATGAGTTCTAAGACACTCCGAGCTGATTCATGCAATGGTGGACTGAGTGCCAAACCATGAACATGCAAGCAACCGCATCGAGCAAGAATGTGCTTTCAACGAGAGATGAGAGGGCGATCTCTCGATAGAGCAGGTCCCCAAGGCGCAATGTATTGGAAGTCACCTAGGTAGGCAGGTATTTATCAACACCACGAGCATCGCTTTACACGAAATGAAAGGAGACATTGTGTCATGCAGGGAGGCTCTTGCACTCAGGACGATCTTCATCTACACTGTCTTACATGCTTGAGTCTTGCAATATGTTCTCCACGGATATGATCTCTATGTCTCTAGTTTAATGTCTCCGTTGGACTGTTCAACAACAATTATATCGTCCTCGATGAGAGTACTTGCTTTCAAACTCTCATCCAGCCGGGCTGCAGCACGGTTCAGGGGTGCAGAAGTAGCAAATGCTGGATATGTCTTTGGGGTCGACTCGGAGCGGGTTCTGGCGCTAGCTCAAGTCGCATTAGGTGGCAAAGATAACGGTGCATAGCGGCGAAGGAGATCTTTGTGCACCGTCTCTTTTCCTCGCACCCATCGCCGGTGGCACATCGGCGGCGATGTGGTCCCTCTGCCACCGATCCCAATCGCCCAGTTGCGCCTATCCTGACTGCTTCTTTGCGCAGCCTCTGCCGCCGTCAGCCCGCATCGGGGCCTGGCCCCAAGCACACCCGCCAGCCCGCTGTGCATCAGCTTTCTCCGGGCTCAGTCGCTTGTAGTCACCATTATGACGAAGCCCACAAGAAGCGCTGTACTCTGGAGCTGCGTTTCGCTCCTTATTGACTGCTCGAGCCAGGTCCTGTCAACCACGCTTGGGCTTTCGAGCGTGGGTTGACCACCTCTTTTCGTCAATCGCCTTCTTTTTCACTCTTCTTCATCACCTGAGCCTCTCTCCTATTGTTTCCTGCTCGCGTTCTGAGATACCCTAATTCTAGTTCTGTATTCGCTCGGTAGCTTTTGCTGGCGTTCTCTTGGCATTCAGCATCATGGGTATTACGACCGATGAAGAGCATATAGACACACCACATATGGAAGGCGAATTGCCACCAACCCCGCCCGAAACTGTCGTCGATGGGGAGGAGCGGAAAGAAAACGAAGACTCGAAGGACTTGACCTTATTTCCCCTACCACCTACGAGCAATCCTCCAACAAGTGTGCTCGAAGTCGATAAGAAAACGCCAGATGCACATGTTCCAAGAGATCCACGGCTGATCCGATTGACTGGAGTCCACCCCTTTAACGTCGAGGCACCGTTGTCTGCCCTATATAACGAAGGGTTTCTGACCACTCCCGAACTGTTTTATGTTCGCAACCATGGTCCCGTGCCGCTTGTGGAAGATGAAGATATTCCGACGTGGGAATTCACGGTGGAGGGGTGAGTATCAAGGCCTGCCTGTATAACTGGATCATGTGCTTATTGATGATCAGACTGGTGGAAAATCCTATCACTATCTCTTTGAAGGAACTGATAGAAGATTACGAGCAATTGACCGCTCCAATCACTCTTGTCTGTGCAGGCAATAGGAGAAAGGAGCAGAATGTAGTTCGGAAGACGAAAGGCTTTTCATGGGGCGCAGCGGGTGTTTCTACCGCGCTTTGGACGGGCTGTCTCATGTCAGAGGTCATTCGGCGAGCTAAACCAATCAGAAGAGCAAGATATGTGTGCATGGAAGGCGCAGACAAGTTAGTGAGTCGAAACTGTTACCCTTATTCAGAGTTTTACTAACCGTCCCAGCCAAACGGCTACTACGGCACCTCGGTGAAGCTCAATTGGGTAATGGACCCAAATCGCGGCATCATGCTAGCACACAAGATGAATGGCGAGATGCTACGGCCAGATCATGGCAAGCCACTGCGAGCGGTGATACCTGGTCAAATCGGCGGCCGAAGCGTGAAGTGGTTGAAGAAACTCATTCTCACAGACCAGCCGAGTGATAACTGGTATCATATATACGACAACCGAGTGCTACCGTTAGTCTCCACAGCCCCTTCTCCATTAACTCTACTAAAGGAGATAGTACAATGGTATCACCAGAAGAATCGGCCAGCAATCCATCGTGGTGGAAGGATGATCGATACGCCATCTATGGGTTGAGTACAAATTCTGCAATTGCATATCCTGCACATGAGGAGCAGCTGTGCATTGTAGGAGCACCACAAAAGTACCGAGTGAAAGGATACGCATACGGTGGTGATGGACGGAGGGTAACCCGGGTAGAGGTGTCCATTGACAAGGGAAAAACTTGGAGGTTATCTAACATCGACTACGCGGAAGACAGGTATCGAGAGGGTTACGAACAAAATCTATATGGCGGTTCCCTGGACGTGCCTTGGCGCGAGTCAAGCTTCTGCTGGTGTTTTTGGGCAATCGATATCCCGGTCGAGGAGCTGAAAGGTGCGAAAGATATTTTGGTGAGGGCGATGGATGAAAGTATGAACATACAACCGAGAGACCTTTACTGGTCGGTTCTCGGAATGATGAACAATCCCTGGTATCGCATCACGATAAGTCATGAAAATGACTACCTGAGGTTCGAACATCCGACGCAACCGGCACTTATCCCGGGTGGGTGGATGGAAAGGGTGAAAAAATCTGGTGGGAATCTCATGAATGGGTATTGGGGAGAGAGGATAGACGGAGTAGAACCAGAGGCACCAGTCGAGGAACAGGTTACTGAAGTCAAAATGACAAAGGACGATGTCAACCAGGTGATCACAATCGACGAATTGAGAAAACACGATACGGAAGAAAGCCCGTGGTTTGTGGTAAACGGAGAAGTGTATGATGGGACCGCGTTTCTCAATGGGCACCCAGGAGGTGCTCAAAGTATCATCTCTGCTGCCGGGCTCGACAGCACAGATGAGTTCATGGCTATTCGTAAGTGCGATCTGCTTGATTCGAGGCCATGAGACTGACAATACGCAGATAGCGAAACTGCAAAGGCTATGATGCCAGCATATCACGTGGGCTCCTTAGACGAAGCCTCACGCCGCGTGCTCAGCGAAGGCGAAGTTCAGCAAGATCCATCAAATGAGCCTCGACCTGTCTTCCTCAACAGCCGCAACTGGACAAAGGCAATCCTGCACTCCAAGACGAACGTATCATGGGACACGCGCATCTTCTCCTTCAAACTCGAGCACGACGAACAGTCCCTCGGCCTCCCAACCGGCCAGCATTTGATGATCCGTCTCCGGGATCCAGTGACGCGAGAAGCAATCATCCGCAGCTACACCCCCATCTCAGAAACTACCAGAAAGGGATATGCCGATGTCCTTGTGAAGATCTACTTCGACACTAAAGAGCGGGAAGGCGGCAAAATGACTAAAGCGATGGACGCGCTCCCGATTGGACACTTCATCGACTTCAAAGGCCCCATCGGCAAGTTCGAGTACCTTGGCCGCGGCGTGTGCGCCATAAACGCCGTCAAGCGGAGCGTCAAGCGCCTCATCATGATTTGTGGCGGATCTGGTATCACGCCCATCTTCCAGGTGCTTCGTGCGGTCATGCAGGATAAGGAAGATCCTACTACGTGCGTTGTGTTGAATGGGAATCGTCTGGTTGAGGATATCCTCTGCAAGGAAGATCTCGACGTTTTCGCGAGGGACAATGTCGACAGGTGCAAGTTGCTATATACGCTGACGAAGGGCCCAGAAGACTGGACGGGTCTTAGGGGGAGAATTGGGGCGCCATTGCTGAAAGAGCACTGTATAAAGGGGGCAGAGGGCGACACGATGGTGCTGATTTGTGGACCAGAAGCATTAGAGAAGAGTGTGCATTCTGCGTTGAATGAGCAAGGTTGGCCGGACTCGGATTTGTTGTTCTTTTGATTCGAACGGGTGCATTTGCGGCATATGGCATTAGTTCTAAGGCCTGGAGTTCGAGGATGAAGCATTTGTCTTCTGTTCTATTGCATCTGTATATAAGCATAGCTACGGCCATATCATCCTGAACATATGCGCACGAAACTGAAATATCTCAGATCCACATGTTTCAGAGTCATGATCTTCCTCCTTTCCTACCCAAAACTTGACCTCTTCACACTCATACATCCCGTCAACCCCCCATTCTCAACACCACATTATTACTCCATCCCAAAGCGGCATACCGGAGATCATCTCCGCTTATCGTCCCGCCGCCTTGGCATCCTCCACCAACGCCAAACACCAACGCGCCTCCTCTTATCAGGATCGCCCTCATCACCAAAGGCGAACCTCCCCGGAGATATCATCAACACGCAGCAGCATCCAGCCCCTCCCCGGCGTGTATCGCGGTGGCGCTGTGGGGGGCGTATCTCGTAGTCCGCGGGGGCCGGAGATGCTGGGGCTGGACGCGATGATGCACTGTTTTTTTTTTTATCATCACGCCCGTGGTTGGCTGGATAGGCGCATGCGGGCTAGTAAATCTGGTATTCTCCTGTGAGATGTTGAGAGCGCGGTTTTCTGCTCTCTTCTTCTTTACTACATCAAAATCTGTGGTCGCGATTTGTTGGGTTTGTGCTGTGATATCTTGAGTTTTGAGTGAAGTGCGTCTCAGGGAATTTGAACGTGAAGGAGGTTGAAGGCTCATCCGAGCTGCTTTGGGTGAATTGAAGGCGGCGGTTTCGGCATCGAAGGCGACAATGTCGAACAGCGAGTGGAATGATGCCGAGGCTAATAAGCTCCCGGAAACGGTGAAGGGGTTGGAGGCCAATGGGGGGATTCCAAAGGATACGAAGAGGAAGAGGATTGTGGTTGTTGGGCTGGGGATGGTGGGCATTGCGTTCATGTAAGCTCTTCTCCAGTCTTGATGTCAACATCTCGAGGAGCATTGGCGCGTGTGAAGGCCGTCAGCAATTGCTAACGCGAAGGTGTTGAATAGTGAGAAGCTCATGAAATACGATGTCAAACGCCGCGAGTACGATATCATTGTCATCGGAGAGGAAGCGCATCTGGCGTACAACCGCGTGGGCTTGACGAGCTTCTTCCAGCATCGACAAGTTGAGAATCTATACTTGAATCCGAAAGAATGGGTATGCCGCAACCTTGATAACTCGAATCGCCTCAGGATGGATCGCTAACCTTCAATCTATGTAAAGTACTCATCAATGCCCGAAGGCTCGCTGAACTACCACCTCAATACCCTCGTCACCGAGATCGTGCAGGACGAAAAGGTTGTGAGGACCTCTGCCGGCGATACCGTTCCCTATGATATACTCGTACTAGCTACAGGCTCTGATGCTTTGCTGCCTCGCCACACACCTGGTCACGATGCCAAAGGCGTTTTTGTATACCGCACCATTGAGGACTTGCAAAAACTCATTGAGTATTCAGCGACTAGAAAGGGGACAACGGGTGCGGTGGTGGGTGGCGGCTTGCTCGGCCTGGAAGCCGCGAAAGCCATGATGGACCTGGAGGACTTCGGCCAGGTCAAACTCATCGAGCGAAATCGATGGGTCTTGTCACGGCAGCTGGATAGCGACGCTGGGGGTATGGTGGTGGAGCAGGTTCAAGCGCTAGGGCTTGATGTCCTGCTGAGCAAGCGGGTTGGAAAAATTCTAACGGATGACGACAATTCTGTTTCGGGCGTGGTTTTTGAGGATGGGGAGAAAATGGACTGCTCATGTGTATGCTTTGCAGTAAGTGCTAAGACCCTTCAGCTCTGCGAGAGATATTGATATCTGTAGATTGGCATCAAAGCTCGAGATGCGCTTGCACGAAAAGCAGGCATTAAATGCGCAGACAGGGGCGGCGGTATAGTCGTCAAGCCTGATCTCTGCACTTCCGTTCCAGGCATCTACGCCATTGGGGAATGCGCAAGCTGGGAGAATCAGACATTCGGCCTGATCGCACCTGGTGTTGAAATGGCGGATGTCCTAGCTTTCAATCTTACTCAAGCAAAAGCACATGTCCCCCGGAAATTCAAGCGTCCAGATCTCAGCACGAAGCTTAAGCTTCTAGGGGTTGAAGTTGCGAGTTTCGGAGACTTCTTCGCTGACCGCGATGGCCCGAAGCAATTGCCTGTACGTGTCGCAAAAAAGGAGGGCATTACTGAAAGCAGGACAAGTATCAAGAAACTGACAGACGGTCCGGCGCCGCCGCCTGTGAAGGCCTTGACATACAAAGATCCGTTCCAGCAGATCTACAAGAAATATCTTTTCACAATGGACGGCAAGTACTTACTGGGTGGTATGATGATTGGAGACACCAAAGACTACGTCAAACTGGTGCCAATGGTCAAGAACCAAAAGCCGTTGGAGGTTCCACCAAGTGAGCTCATCATCGGCGCTCCCAAAGGCGATGACGACGGTGATGATCTGTAAGTCGCCATTATCGTTTGCAGACACACCAAACTGATATGTTTCCACAGTGATGACGATACTCAGATCTGCTCTTGTCATAATGTTTCCAAAGGCGACGTCGTCAAGTCTGTCAAGGATGGTACCTGCAAGAGCATAGGCGACGTCAAGTCTTGCACGAAGGCTGGTACAGGATGTGGAGGCTGCATGCCTCTCGTACAAACGATCTTCAACAAGACCATGACATCGATGGGCCAGGAAGTCAAGAATCATCTATGCCCACATTTCGAATACTCCCGCGCTGATCTTTTCAACATCATCTACGTCAAGAAGCTCCAGGAATTCCAAGATGTCATGAAAGAATGTGGCAAGCATCCAGAATCCACTGGATGCGAAGCATGCAAACCTGTCATTGGATCTATCGTCTCTTCGTTGTTCAACAAACATCTTCTGGACGAGTCTCGACGTGGCCTGCAAGATACAAACGATAGATTCTTGGCTAACATACAACGCAACGGCACCTTCTCCGTCATCCCTCGTGTCCCTGGCGGTGAAATAACACCGGAGAAACTCATCATCATCGGCACTGTCGCAAAGAAGTATGGCCTCTACACGAAGATTACTGGGGGCCAGCGCATCGACATGTTTGGCGCCAAGAAGCAAGATCTCATCTCCATCTGGACCGAGCTGGTTGAGGGTGGCATGGAGAGCGGCCATGCCTATGCCAAATCTCTTCGTACAGTCAAGAGCTGTGTGGGCACGACGTGGTGTCGTTTTGGCATCGGTGACAGTGTCGGTATGGCCGTCCGCCTGGAGGAGCGCTACAAGTCCATCCGTGGTCCTCACAAGTTCAAGGGCGGTGTTTCGGGCTGCGTGCGCGAATGTGCTGAAGCTCAAAACAAGGACTTTGGACTCATTGCAACAGAGAAGGGCTTCAATATCTTTGTCGGTGGCAATGGCGGCGCGAAACCACGGCATTCAGAACTCCTGGCGAAGGACGTACCCCCGGACGATATCATTCCTATTCTAGACCGCTACCTCTCCTTCTACATCCGCACAGCCGACAAGCTACAGCGCACAGCACGGTGGATCGAGAACCTCCCCGGCGGGATCAAGTACCTGCAAGAGGTGATTCTCGAAGACAAACTCGGCATCTGCAAAGACCTCGAGCAGCAAATGGCCGACCTCGTCGGCTCCTACTTCTGCGAATGGACTGAAGTTATCAAAAACCCCGCCCGCCGCGCCCTCTTCTCCCAATTCGCAAACACATCCGACACCATCGTCGACACCATCGAGCCCACCGTCGAGCGCGGCCAACAGCGCCCCTCCTACTGGCCCAAGGACTCCGTCAAAGAAGACTTCCGCGGTACCAAATGGACCGAGCTCTCCTGGCAGCCCATCGTGCAAGCCTCGGAGTTCAAAGACACGCCGACTGGCGACTCTAAAGCTGTCAAGCGCGGCGATACCCAACTCGCTGTCTTTAAGGTCCGTGGGACGTACTACTGCACGCAGCAAATGTGTCCACACAAGCGCGCCTTCGTGCTCTCCGATGGCCTCATCGGCGACGACCGCGAGAAGAACAAGCTGTGGGTCAGCTGTCCGTACCACAAGCGCAACTACGAGCTCGGCGGCGCGGACGCGGGGAAGTGCGGCAACGACGACGAGGTCAATATCGCGACGTTCCCGGTTGAGGAGCGCGAGGATGGGTGGGTGTATGTTAAGCTGCCGCCCGTTGAAGAGCTGGATGGCGTACTGGGGACGGAAAAGTGGAAGATCAAAAAGAGCGAGACGGATGATCCGTACGTGGAGTTGGACAAGAAGCTGAAGGCGGTGGAGATGAAGGGGAGGAAGAGCACGAAGGCGAGTCATTTGGAGAGCGGGAAGGGGCAAGAGGGGGCCGCCGCGGCGATTTTGGCGGGAGGTGAGAGAGGTGCTGGGGGCTTGGATTGGTGAGGTGTTAGATGCGGAAAGGTTGTGGAGATGATGCTTGCATTTACATGAGATTTGCGTTAGGATGCTGCAAAGTAGGCAATATTATTGCATAAGTCTTGTGGACATATATTTCCTTCTATCCTTATATTCTATGTACATTCTTCAAACTTTTGTTGATCATTTTGGGATACTATTGATGAGACGGTCATTTCCATCCGCATTTTGGAGGACCTATTGAAAACCCCCAGCAGTCGCAGACACTGGAGCCAGTGTACGAAACCTCAGGAAAAGCGATGGAGCTTGTCTCACGCGCATAATTTACAGTTGTCGATACATGTCTGATGTGTTTGCCGCCGTGTGAGGTGGCATGTCGAGCTTACCAGACGCTCCGAACGACAAGCTTCGGGTTTCTGCCATTACATGCAGGAGATTCAATATGTGGCGCATGAAAGTCATCTTACATCACGATTGAGAGAGGGTAGTAGTGAAAGATCTCGTTGATTGCTATCTGCCCACACACAAGCATAAGGTAATCCGCATGCCAAACACCGGGTATCATACTTCTAAAGCACGACCCGACGATATAAGTGTGTGAAGCACCTTGAATAGCAATCCTAGCCGCCCAGAACCTGAGAAAAGTGATGTCAAGGCCCCCATGTTCGATGCTGATATGATGAGACGTCGCCGCCGGAGTATTGAAATGAAGCAGCACACGGGCGAGATAACAAATCATCAGCATTGTCGGATGAGAGCAAGCTACTCATCTTCTGCCTTGAAGGCCACTGCAGAGTCATGGCGAGCGCGATCACTCTCACCGGCGTCCTCTGATCCAGCAGCGGGAATAGCGCCAGAAGGGCCAGCGTCACCGTCGGTGGAAGAGGCAGCCTTCGCGGCAATGGCATCCACGGCCTTCTTGTAGTATTTCTGGAGAGCAGCAACCTACTTTGGTTAGCTTTTGATCTGTCACAGGTGGGTGGAGTATGTTTACCGTGTACTTCTGATCTGCGACGCCCTTAGCTTCCTCCATCACCGTCTTGATGCGACTCCATTTCTCTACCTCGAAGCGCGCCTTCTCCTGCTCGAACTGCTCGTGGACCTTCTTGTACGCGTTGACCAGGAGCTCCATGTGCTCATCGCTGACCTGGGCAAGGTTGGCCTTGAGCCTCGAGTAGCGATTCGGCAACGTTGATTTTCCACCCGGGGGCGCTCCAGTCTCCCTAGCCCACATGTCGGCAATGTCGGACCATGACTTGCCCTCATCGCGCATAGAGATGAGCAGTCTGTCCTCGGTAGTGAGTTCGTCCAGAGTCGTCGCAATCTTCTTAGTCTGTAGTTGACAATGTTAGCCTTGAGAATGTCTCTAGTTATGTACCACAGACGGTGACTTACGCCCTTACGGCCGCTCGGGGTGCCGTCTTCGTTCTTGACCTTCTTCGCAGCACTAGACTCGCCATCTGCGGGGGCAGCGCGCTTGCCGTTAGACTTTGGTGTCTTCGGTGTCTTTGGAGTCTTCAGGGTCTTCTTGCCAACAGACTTCACCTTGGGGGTCTCAGGCGGAGCGGGGACATCGTCGGCGTCAGAAGCCTTGGCCTTGACGCCCTGGATCTTGTCAGTAATGGCGCTGGGTGAGTTGCTTCGAGGAGTTAAGGCGCCCAAATGAGCACCCACCATCTCGGCCTCGATCTGCTGCGAGACGGCGGCTGCATGATCCTCGGAGTTCTCCATGGGAGGAGTAGACAACTTGGAATCAGACATCTCCGATTGCGAAGGAGGCGTTTACGGAAGCTGGTATAGAGGTTGAGATGAAGTTGAGAGTCTCTGAACGAGGTGTTGCGAGGGTTCGAGGAGTGTGATGTAGCAGAGATCTAGGCAGTGGGGACCGGGGGTTTTTTAAGTAGAGATCCGAGCTAGCGCAGGCGGGAGGAGTGAAGTGAGGAGCCGAGATAGCCTCGTACGATCTCACCATAGCTGCCTGCCTCCCCCATTGTGCGAAGCTTACAATCGGGATGAGGTGAAAATCCTCGGCCAATCAGACGGCCCCATGCTTGCCTAGACGAGCACAATAGCAAAACAATAGTCGAGGATCTAGCTGCTTAGAGACCTTCGAGGGTACCTTTGGAGGTCTGCGGGGAGGCGTGGCAGTCTCTTTTGGGTTGGTAGATGGCGCGTCCTTTGGTAGCCATGGAAGGTAATCGCCGGCTGGTCAACACAACGAACTCACATTCCTCCATATAGCCTCACACGGAGGTATGGAATACGCACATAGATCAAGCCCTGGTCTAGCAATGAGGTTTAGGCAATAGTACAGGCTCTTGGTGTCGGTACTCCTCAGGTCGAGCGACAAGCCGAAGGCGAGTCACGGTGCTCATAGCGGAACACAGACAGCAACTGACGCGACTGGTAAGAAGAGCTACAGCGTAGTACGCAGTATGAGAACGCATCATCTTTCCCTCACCTGGTTTGCGCTCTTCAACCTATTCCATTTGAGGTCGAGCATCGATATGGTTCGGGCCGCCCCCAACGGCGTTTCGGATGGCAGTATCTGCCATTATCGCCCTTGGAACCTACTAGACAGGTTGGCTGTAGTATATAATGAAGTGTTCTTCCGCCGCCTGGTTTGCGTTCTTCAGCTTGTTCTATGAGGGGTCGAAGATGGAAGTCGTTCTGGGCTACTCCTCCCATCATCTGATGGCGGCGTTTGCAGTTGGCGACCAGTACAGTTCAGCCTACAGGAAATCCTTCTATTGTGCTCTGCAACCCAGACGAGAGTTCGGACGCCATGTTCCAAGTCCTGCCTATTGGATACCCGTCCTAGGTTGCCTAGCATCAAATGTTTTACATATCTCCATGTTTATCTAAACTAAAGCCCCCTCGAGACAGTTCGCACCTCCTCATATGCCCCTGTTATTGATAAAGATATCTTGAAAAGCGCTTTCGAGCTATGGGTAGGTTGCCGACGAAGTCCGTTCCTCGTTTTGGAATGGGTTCCTGAGATTTTCTTGTAATTTTCCATCTTTTCAGTCATGGACCTGGTCCATTTGAAGAGAAGGACGAACAATGAGAGGTATTAGGAGCTTTCTGATTGTTGTATGGCTCAACTCGGTTCTGTTGAAGTTGACACCGGAGAAAGATACTATTGAGAAATGAAGATGGTAGAAAGCTCGAAAAAAAGAGTGCCAACAATGGTGTTGATAGACTAGGATCAAAATAGCAAATTGGTAAGTAATTGAGTCAACGTGAGCACTTGTTAAAGTACGTGGATAGCAGATTAGTCAAAATGTCCACGTTGTGATTGCTCTAGCCAAACGAGCAATGCGCGTGAAAGGGGTAAAGTGAAAGGACGCCCTTTACTTGCGCTCTAACTTTCATAGAGTAAATGGGATACTATCACCCTGCCATGGCCATAATACCATGGAGTTGTATGAGGAAGTCAGTGGAGAGGTATTGATGAAGGAGCGAGGTTCAATCAAGCGTTCGGCTTTCTCTGCTCGGAACTCGGAGCGGGATCGGGTTTACCTACGCAGCTCCGAACTCAACTACGCCTCCTTAATCACTTCTCTGTCACTCTGCATCACTGGTTAACACAGCCCTCTAGGACTGGACAGTTAGTTGTTCTATTTACTGGTATGCTAATTGTTAAGCCATCTGTCAAGCAAGATACACTCCGTATCACCTGATGTAAATGCACCGCCACCTGAAACAATAAAAATTAGACAATTTAGATGAACACAACTTTGTCGACTCCGACGCTCGGCTCACTCGCTCAGCCTAGGGCTCACAAGGGGTAGGATAAAGTATATGAGAACGCTGTTGCGTGGAGCCGTTAGCCTCGCTTTTCTCAGTCACATCGCGGTCATGGCACATACCCGTTCGCTTGCGCGGTCTATTTGGGCCTCTTTGTCCAACGAATGGTCTGCAAAGACACTCAGTTTGCTTACTTTCTACGAAAATCGGGTCGTAGTCTAGAACACTCGCAATCATCCAGTACGTTCTGAGTCTCGTGGTTCTGGTAGCTTTGCTTCGTGGCGAGACTCAGAAAGGACCCAACAAAGACAGTTCATACCCTCGGCGCATCAAGATCTGCGTGACCACTTAAGCCGTAGATCTGAGGCTGAAGTATGGCAGGGCTAGTTCCAAGCTGGCGGAATCTACCCGGCTGGGTCGAGCCCAAATGCAGCTTTCCGAAGCGGCGTTGCTTGGGCCATACTCTCGAAGTAGCGGTGAAATCGGCCGTAGACCTTGAGGAGCTCCCGGAATGCAGGCAAATAAACGTTGCTAACGCTTTCACGATTACCATTGCCACAGGGACACAGTGAGTACGTTGTTTGCTCTCTATCAAGCGACAGGACGTGTCGAGCGGGCTGAGCACCGGGCCCTGACTATCAAGAACGACGAAGCAAACAAACCATTGTGCTACCGTGCAGCACATAATCGCCGTCGTACTGATGAGCTTGTCATTACTTGGGTCATCGGGCAGCTGTATTAATACTCTTGGAGGTTCTCGTCGGCTCCGCGCAAAGCAGTAAGCTACACTACTTCTACTTCAAAAATCTTCATTCCTCAAGAAGCATGAATCTTATGATGAGCCATGCAATGGGGGTGGGCCATGGCCGGTACCCCTCCATCTTCATCGATACGCATGACGCAGTTATTCCTGTCGACGGAAAAGCAATGCTAGACCTGCTCCCAAAATTCGCGACTGACGCAGAAAGACGGGGATTGCGCATGGATGTCTACCAGATGACTGAGCGTGTCAGACGGAGCCAAGGAGATGCCAATTCGAACAGTCTTTTCTATGCCATTTCCTTAGTCGTCGACACGCTTTCGAGACGACTTGGTGTCGAAGCCTCCAAAGTCAACTTGCTCGAACGCCTAGAGGGTTTACTGCAACAAGACGCCCAACGAATGTCAACGTATGGACGTGGCCTATCGCGCTTCCCACAATGCCTGTCTCTCTTCGGGTCTCTGGCGAATGTTGCGCGATACTCAAAATCACAACCCATAAGCTCTATTCTGAGCACTTTCTTCCTTCAAAATGGGGCCATCATCGCAAGGAAGGAGAACCCGGATAACATCATAAGGTGGTGGAAGGCGATTCGAAAACTTGTCCTGGATGAGGCGGACAAAGCGATGTGCTTTCAACAAATACTGAAAGGGAAGCCCAGCATAATGTCCCAAGTCCACCATAGAACGGCCCGCAATCACCGCCTTCTGAACGAATTCCTCCGGGACATGATGTATGCAGCAAGTTTGCGACCCGGAAATCCGCACCGCGGTATGCCGCCACCACCGCGAGTACCACCACCACGACGGATGGGTGAGTTTCACCCGGGCTTCTTTGAAGATTTCCCTGGTGTTCCCGGGCCATTGGACGAAGATGGGATTCCCATGAGTCCTGGGTGGGTCGAAGACGACTTCGAGGATAATATTCCAGACTATTTCCCTCCCCACGGCTTCGGCCCCTTCGACATTGATGAGAGTCTTGAGGCCAAAGTTTATCGGCTTGAGGACAAAGTTAACGAAATGGAATATGGTCTGCGAATGGGTATGATCGCGGGCTGAATAGACCGTTTGATTGCAGGAGGGAATCGAAGCATTATCAGCAAGTTCTAGCGCATCATCTGTACTTTCTCAAATACTCCAACAGCGGCACCTGGCACTCATTTTTGCGTTTCACGACTTAACTCTAAATATGTAACGGGGTCTATCTCTTTGTGTTACCAAGCGTCCTATATTTTCCTTCCCCTATATCAAATGCATGAAACATACTCAGGGCTCGATGGCGCTAAACGGTTCGGAGAGGTAGCTTGTACAACATGTGGTGGGCTCATAATTCCTGTATATAGGCCAAAGGGGGTTCTGCACTTGAGTTTCCGAAAAAGACATAATGAAAAAAAAGTAGATGCGAAGCTCGATGAGACTTTATTCGCAAGAGAAAAGTTGATCCGTCACATTCAGAGAAACTGTTGCATGAGCAAAACTCATCAACTTTCGAGTTTCAAAGGCACTAGCACGGGACGAGGTCTGTAGAGGAATTCAAGGTCAGGTAGTCGCATCGGAATGTTTCATGTTCTATCACTCGTATGAAGGTATCAAACCCGAACGCATCAAATTCCCATAACCCACCAGAGCTCTTCCTCGCAGGTCTGTGGCTTATTCTAGCCTACTGCGTCGCCTTCTCGACATCCTCACGCCTATCATCGCCGCCCTGCACAATTTTCTGAATCTCGGCCTGATCCTTCTTCACCGCCTCAGTCATATCCTCATCATGCGAAACCTCAAAGTTGCGATTCCGGAACTCAGGCCCCAAGATCGTCAACACGATAGTGTACGCGTACACGCACCCCATGAAGATACAGATGACCTTGCCGTACTCATACCGGGGGATTTTCTTCTTGCCCGCGATCTTCGGCGGCAGCGGGAAGCGCTCACCAATCGTTGACTCGATGGTGCTGGAGGCGGACGACACGAGGTTTCCGAGCTGGTACGCAGTTCCGACCACGAACGTCCGGAACGATCCTGGAGACATTTCCATCAGGTGGATGGGGATGACGCCCCAGGCGCCTTGAACGCAGAACTGCTCGAAGAAGGCCGGGGCAATAATCTTGGTGTCAGTGACGAAGCAGTAGGGGTAGAGCAGGGCGCCGCCGACGATGGAGATGAAGACGATGCTGAAGCGGCGGCCGAAGATCTGAGAACAGTAGCCAATTACGGTACCACCGCTCATGGCGCCCAGGTTGGCGACAACTTGGGTGACGGTGACGGCGTTGGGGCTGAAGTTGTATTGATTAGTGAGCATGGTCGGGTAGAGATCCTGGGAGCCGTGAGACTGGTTGAGTTTGTTAGTGAGTTAAAAAGACTAGAGGTTGCGAGGATGAAAACTAACCATGAAGTTGAATCCAGCCATTAGCAAGACCATGTAGATCAATATGAGCCAGTGCTTCTTCAGGGCGACTTTCCCTTCGGCAATGAAGGTGTGTGCGACGCTGTGGCCTGCTCTGCGGACCCTTTCGCGCTCTTGGAATGCCTGCGTCTCGGGGAGCATGAGACGGAAGATGATCAGCAGAACTGGTGGGCCAGCGCCGAACCAGAAAAGCGGGCGCCATTCATGGCCGACAGTGTTCACAAAAGCTCTCGAGAAGACAGTTGCGAGCAGGTACCCAAAAGCGTATCCCTGTTGCAGCATACCAGAGATAATACCTCTAGCGGCCTCCGGGCAATCTTCTAGGGCGGTAGCAGCAACATTGCCGTAAAGTCCGCCCATGGCAATCCCAAAGAGCGCTCGCACGCCCAAGAATTGGTGGTAGGTGTTGCAGAATCCAGTGGACATCTCGAGGACGATGAAAAGGACATTGTTGACGATGAAGGGCCATTTACGGCCATATCGATCAGCAGCAATTCCGAAAGTGATGGCGCCGACTGATCGCAGCATCAGCACGAGAGTAATGCCCCACGTGATGTCCTTGTTGCTGACGTCAAAGGTCTCGGCGAGGTTCTCGACAGTTAGTGAGACGGTGAAGAAGTCGAAAGCGTCTGTTCGAGGTCAGAATGGGATCAGAAGAGGAAAGGAGGGTTGGACGTGATGCTTACCCCAAGACCACGCGAAGAAAGATATGAGGAAAAACATCCATTGTTGCTTGTTGAGTAGGGCGAGCAGTGTGAAGGGGTTCTCAACCTTGTCAAAGGTCGGCAAGAGAGTGGAAAAGCGGGTGGCTGCATAGCGGCCGGCGCTCATTTTCGGGCTTGCAGGTTCGCCGGAGCCCAATTGGGCGGTGTACTCGGTCTCATTTTTCTCGTCCATGATGGCTGCTGTCCAGACGTGGTGGGAGACTCGCAAGAGAGCTGGCCTGGTCTGGATTTATACACACAGTAGGTACGCTCTGGGCAAAGGATGGTCGCTGAAGATTGGTGAATGCTGTCAGAAACTGCCGACGGCGTAAGGGATGTGCTCAACCACGGGTCGAGCGTTCGCGGGCTCTGCCGTGTCAACGAGTATTTTCCGGGGAATTCACCTCGCGCGGCCAACTGGGGAGGCAGCAAGTCAGGCTGTCTGCGATGTTGGTGTGCCTCGCTGGGAGGAGTGGGGTGGCACTGATCTTTATGGTGCGATGATCGTTCCATGCTTCGTGCTTGGTGGTGTGGTGGCAGTGACGATCCATCCATGACCGATGCCAGCAACGTCCCCGCCAACCCCGCAGTGCGGGTGCGTGCATTCACCCAATCATTCGGCCCGACCGGCGCCTTGGCCGGCTCGGCATGCCCCAGAGGAGCTTGGTGGGCCGATAAGCGTGCCACGGTGCTCCACACGGGGCGCCGGCGTGGCACGCGGCAGAGAAGGCTCTCCAAGCTGCACACCAAACGATCAAAGAGTTTCAAGCTCATCGTAGCTGAATACACCAAGATACTCGGAGTGGATACTAGGAGATGGAAAAGCTTATGGGCGAATTCAGGCTAACTCCATCATATCAGCTTCCTGTGCGCAAATGGAATGGCGCTGCACACATCGTATTACCCTCTCCAATCCCGCGAAGGAATCTGGGGATCGTGGAGGCCTCAACGACTAGGTGGCCAGATCCAGGACTTCAATCCTTCTGCGCGCCGGGCAAGGATGCCCCCGCTCCAGCGAACCCGAAGCCAAGCCGCTCTCCAGCGCTCTGTAACGTTGATTTCAAGCAAGCGTTTTCGGCTCTTGGGTTTCACAAAATTATGTTTTGCAGAACGGGTTGGGGTCATATCCGGCAGCGACGACGATTCTCGGTGCACCCGACGATACTTTAAGCAAGTGACGAGTACCCAGGGACCAACGGACTTCTGAGTAAGAGGTATCGATCTTCATCGTGTACCTGACTTAAAGTTGGACGCCGTTCACATGACTAGTTATACGTGCACTGTGCAATACGAAGTACTGTGAGCGCGTGGATAATTTCAATGGGCCATCATTGAATGAAAGTTATATAGATTCAAATTCCTCATGGCTCTTCCATCAAATAATTGAGCAAAAAAGCAAGAGATTGTGAAGCTTGTTCTCGCCAATGCGGGGCCGTTTTGTGCCATGGTGGCGTACTGACGGCTCCCCGCACTTCCTTCAACGTTGAACCTCTCTAGGCAAAAAAACATGAAATTCTAACATGACATTTCTAGAACGCTGATGAGAGCTTTCGGGATGCGAAAAAAACATTGACTGAGCCGGGAATCGAACCCGGGGCTAGCCGATAATGCGCTTGGCAACGGCTAATTTTACCACTAAACCACTCAGTCTTGGACTTTTCATTACATCATCTTGTAATGAGATTATTGAAATCTGTGCCAACTTTTTACTAAATATAGAAGTATGAACGCAGAATTCAAGATTCAGCTTCCCTATATCTTAAAAGCCCACCCCCCTTCAGCCATGCGCAGGGTGTTGTTGAGCGCTGCTAACAAAATGGTTTGCTGTGGAGGAATTTGCGGCAGACGGACCTTGGCAGGTTTTTAGTCACGTTTTTTCGTTTTCTCTTTGACACCGCGCCTATCCCCCGCCCCATATTTACCTACGCGCCTACACCTTCACCCAAGGTTCTGCTATATTCTGAGATTGCCAAGGATTACGACACGACAGGTGCTGGACCCTTACCCAACATCCACAACTGCGAATATGCCTTGCTTCTCGCGCACTATCGAATTTAAACCAAAGAGCTACGGAGAGACATCATTGAAAAAAGGGACTGAGCCTCGAAAACGCTGGCTGAGCCTCGTCTCGCGGATCTCACAGTCAAAGTGGCATATCAAAGTCGCTTATTATGGGACGCTTCAATCCGACCAGTCCTCCGCACCCTTCGCCAAAGTACGGAAACGGCGAGAAGATCTACAGAATCTCTGTGTTCATATCGATTTCGACTACATACAGCTCCTGGATGACACGGTTACAGAGCTTTACATAACGCGTGATCACAATGCTGCTACTGTTCAAGGCCAGAGGCTCCGGTTAAAAACACCGCTAGACACAGGAAATGAATACACAGCCACCGTCGACCATCTATGGGTCCAGATACAAGAGGACCCATCTCGAGTACGGTTTCCATCCTTTGGAAGTGGCGGCAATATACCTATAAAAGATCTGTCAGGAATTAGGAAGGAAAGGGAACTCGCTCCAGGGGTGTACGAAGTGCACATTAACGGCGACGAGGAATTATATGTCTACAAGGAAATTGGCAGGCCTCTTTACGAGCCAAGGGATAGTAAGGTTTTGGAACAAGAGCTACGAAACTTAGAACTGTTTCGTGGCACGGAAGCTGTCGTTCAACTGATCGCTGCTGTCATCTCTAAAAACCCGTACGAAACTACCGATGGCTACGAAGAAGACAGACCGGCCGTCTTACGCGGGATCATTCTCGAGCATCATCCAAACGGCACCATACAGGATGCACTGCGGTCACAAAAGAGGAAACGCCCGTGGGGACAATGGGCACTGCAGACAGCCATTGCGCTCGACCTTCTTCATCAGAGGAACGTTCCGAACATGGATCTAAAACCCGCAAACATCGTCATCAGCAAAGAGAATAACGCTGTCCTCATTGATATTAGTGGGATTGGAGGCGTAACTCAGGAATGGCTATCGCCAGAAATGCAGGATCTAGACGACCCATTATCTCAACCCGTGGAAGCAAGAATACAGAATGATATCTGGGCACTTGGAAAGATGTTCTCAATGATGGCAATTGTTTCAGGCAATGATACGGAAAACCAGCTCCTCAGGAGTATTGCGATGGATGCTACCGCACAAGACCCCCATTTGCGACTCCCTCTTCGCGAGATTATTTCCAAACTTTCAAAAGAAGGTATCCTTCAGAATTCACTCCAGTCAATCGCTTCAGGGTCAAATCCGCCGTCTGTGCGGTCGTCTATGTAGTGTTTAGCGTAGTTCTCAAGTACATGCTAGGCTACGAATAGTGACTGACTGGGACCGTCGCGAATGAGTCCAGGCTTCTTATCGCATCCCTCGATAACTCTGCAAGTTCCGGCGCGGACTATCATAACAGCGATTTGGGCTGCTGCCTGGCTCCGGCTCGCTGCGGCTCGCTGTGGTTAGGGAGCTAGCCAATATGGCCCAGCGGCCGCCTAGCTGGTGATAGGATGTAGGAACTTTTCGGCAGATGAACAAAGGTTGATGATGCAAGGGAATTTGGAGCGGGTCGCGAATCTGCAGGAGTGTGATGAGGGCCTTCTTATATGTAGGTCTGCAGGAAGGGGTCTACGCCACCTTGCACTTTTCGACCGGGGGCCGTTCTCTGCTAATACGAGGGCTGCAGAGATCTAATCCGAGTACATCATGGCAAACTCTATTCCGCTCCATGGCTGCACGCTAGAACGCCACTGTCTTCAAGATGCCCGTGGGGGCAGAATGCCGCCCGGAAGCAAGGCTCGAAGCCACATCGCGCCTCAATAACAGCTTGCAGCAGGGCATACCACGGGGACCACATCGTTGTTGTTCAGATGGTCATGGCCTATCAGTCCCTCCCGTTCAACTTTATCGCTAGCAGACCCACATTCTCAGGTGTTGCGTTCTAGCATAATGGCAAATACGGGAAGAGGGCTACGGAAGGGCAGCCTTGATTGCTGACATCTGCCACGCTCAATTGGAGGCCACTAGACTCCATTGATCGTAGGCGCCATCAAAGCCCATCGCAAGAGTATGGTCGCTTGCATGTCTCCGTCATTCTTGGACTATTGCATATGAAGGCAAACATGCATACACGATTTATAGGATTACACACTTTGTGTTATTCCCACTCCCACGCTTTCCCCGTGGACCGCGTTGGTTTCGAGGATACCCTGCGCCACAATTACCGTAACCATATCCTCGAGCTTTCCTCTCCAATTTGTCTGCCCGCGATGACTTGTTGTCCTGGTCGCAAGACTGTTGTTGCCACCTCAGCTGCCGCACAACATCGTAGAAGGCCTTCTCAACATTCATGCGATTCTTCGCGGAAGCCTCCACACAATCGCATCCAGCAAGCGAGCGAGCGCGCTGCCTTCCTGGTCGAGACGTTCTGTCACCCTGTCGCACTTGTTACCCACTAACATGACTGGCGCCGGGCCGAAACAGACCCGTTCGATGATGCGCTTGGTGGCGAGCCGGGGTATGTTGGTGATCCGGATAGCGATGATTCTTTGACCCGCTGAATTTGGTGGTGAAATTCTTGGATGCGTGTAAAGGACGACCGAGACGAGATGCTATAGACCAGCACAAGCCCTCGCCGTCCCGTATCCACTGGTCTCTCAGCGCGATGTATTCTTCTTGGCCTGCCGTGTCAAGCACTTCCAGCGTGCATGACTGGAGATCAATCTGCACTTGCTTGCGGTACAATGTGGAAGGGGCCCACCTGGATAGTTAAAGCTGTCTTCCCGACGCCACCGTCCCCGAGCACCACGAGCTTGTACAAAGGTATTTTCCCTGCTATAATAGAGAGGTGTTCGTCCAGAGACTACTAAGCCACTTTCGAGTTGTGGGAAAGATGCGAACCAGAGGTTTGGGATGGGCGTAGAACGATTGGAGTCGCTGTAACTGAAGGCAAACGTGCATCCGGGCGTAACTAGCTCTATATATTACTATGTCGGTCCTCTCCTCGTCCCTATCGGTGACTCGCCGGTGTTTGTTTGGGGCTGCCGGTCTGGGGTTGTTTAGAAGCGTTGTTGCAAGCGTCGCGGTCGTGGAAGCTGGGGCTTTGTGATACGACAATACCACTTGAGGAGAGAGGAGTCTGCGGTATGGGTTGCATGGTAGATAGAATTTGCCACTAAGCTGTAGCTACCGAGAGGAGCGAAAAATAGGAACAGAAAATAACAGCCACCCAGAATGAAAATTTCGTCAAGTTGTCCATCCGCGGTACTCCTTCAAAGCAGCAACAAGCGCATCGAGGTGTTCCTCTGGGCTTTCCCAGCCTTCTCGCCGCGCTCTAAACACAGTCCTAGTTCATAAAGCGGAGAAGGAGCAGTAGAAAGATGGCGAGGCTGTCTAGTTAGTAGAACATCATCTTAACTTTCTTTCCTAATCGCTGCCTGACTGCAAGTTGCCACAAGTTATTAACCCTCTCAACACTGACACCATTACCTCTCAACTCAGTCTCTCCCTCAACCATTACACAGGAGAATACCACGCTCCATCCATTGGCGCCAGCAGCATAGAAGGCGGCAGCAGCCGCTGCTTCTCTTCGACCGCATCTTGTCATCTTATAAATATTCTTTCCATTCCCAGAAAGGCTGACCTTGCCAGAATAGTACTCATTCGCCTGGAAAGTTGAGAGGATAAGGGTGTATACTAAGGAGGTCTTCTCAAGAGCCTCACACTTCTCATCAGTACACTGGTGACAAGCTCCAGCAAAATCTCCGTCCGTCGAGTGGCCGGCCATGCAGTCGAAGACATCATCATTGGTGGGAGTGTTCAAGGCTGAGGATGCCCATATCTGAGGAACATCAAGAGACAACGGCCGAGGGTTGTCGAGAGGCTTCAGCTTATCTGGGGGGCATCCAACAGCATCAAGAGCAGTCATCCGGTCCAGCTTAACTGGTTCTGGTCTCTCATACCATTGCTCTGGCCCACCAAACTTAAGAAGCCACATAAAGTCCGCCAGGTCGGCCGGAGATGCACCATGAGATGGAACATAGATATTGCGCTTGAATATAGGTATTCTCACAATCCTATCGGCATCCGGATCCGTTTCCCCAGAGTATCGCGGGGGTATAAGATCGCTGTGGCTACTGACACGCTCGGCCATGTGCTTCGAGACTGGCGAACTGGCTGATCGGTAAGAATCGATGCTGGAACTTCGGCTAAAGGTGCGTCCCCTGCCCTGGTTCATGATGACCATTCCTGGAGGTGGGGGTGGGGGCGGGGGTGGTACGTTGAAATCGATATGTTGTTTCTTTGACTTGTTTGGGAAGTATGGCATATCCGATGATCCTGTTTGCATCTGCCATGGAAGCGGTTGTTGTGATATAGGGGGTGGAGGAGGCGGCGGCAGCGGCGGCGGCGGCATCAAAAAGTAAGAAGATGGTGGTGGTGGAGGAGGAGGTGGAGGCGGTGCAGCGACAGAGATTGTCCGTTCACAACCACAATCGTTGAGAACTGGAGATGCTAGAGGTGGTGGTGGAGGAGGAGGAGGAGGAGGAGGAGGCAGGGGAGGTGGAGGCGGTGCAGCGACAGAGATTGTCCGTTCACAACCGCAATCGTTGAGAACTGGAGATGCTAGAGGTGGTGGTGGAGGTGGTGGTGGAGGAGGAGGAGGAGGGGGGGGTGGAGGCGGTGCAGCGACAGAGATTGTTTGTGGACATTTCCTATGAGCTACTTGAGCCGAGCTGCCAGCTGGGGGAGATGGAAGGTCCGAGACTGTTTGTTGGCAACCGCAGTCTTTTAAACATGAAACTTTTGAAGATGAAACTGGTGATGCTGGAGGTGGACGAGCTGTGTCGGTTGGTGCAGGATTCAAGGCAGACTTCAGAACAACGAAATGTTCAGACTCAAACTCGACAACAACGAACTCGTCAGAGAACTCGTCAAAGACTAACATCGTTGGAGGGACGGGTAGTAAGAACAAAGAAACAGACAAGAAGGGCGTGGATGCTGTTGATGGATCAAAGGAGGACCGCAAGCTTTTATACACTGTAATAGGAAAGTGAGTCAGCATGCTATCTGCCATCGCACGATGGCCCATCCCGCTGCTATGGTTTGGAGTGAGGCAACATGCAGCCATTTCACTGTATGAAGAGGAGAGGGCGGCATGAGGATACCTGCGGAGGAGAGTAAAGTGTCAGCGGCCGTACAAAGCGGTATGACTTGCATGGCTACTTGCCTCCAATGTGCTCGGGGCATCGGCAGACAGAGCAATGAAATCCTACCAGGACCAGAAGAGACTAGATCGAGGGCGGAAGATGCTAGGAGCGGCCCACACGACCTGCCATCATCTCTTTTATTGGCGCGTATAAATGTCGTTGTCAATTATCGAAGAAGCGCGGAACGGAGTTTCGCACCAGGACGCGGAGCCTAGGCCCTGCGGTGCAAGACGTATGTTTCCGTGGTCGGCTGATTGCATGGCATGTCGGGCGCCATGAGTATGCATGCGGAGAATAATTCCTCGGCTGCCCATTACAGGCAGAGAGGAGCGGGTTGTATGACCTCTTGCCTTCAGCGATGTGCTCCGAGTCAAAAAGGAAGGCATGAGAGTTGACGTTCGATGAGGCTCTGTGGCTTAGTCGCCGAACTACGCTAGCCGGCAAAACACGGAGAGTGGCGCGTGACGAGACGGATGGGGCCGGAAATTGGAGCCCAACCAGGTGGTGGGGCAGTCACATGGTCTAGACTTTTGAGCAGATGCCTACCCCTCCACCAATATGTGCAAAACTGAACAACGCCTTGAAGACACCCCCTTTTGCAGCAAAGTTTGTGTAGCCTACAGCCTTCTCCCATTTTATTAACATGCTGTTTATTTAGAGATCTACGCGGAGCCTACTAAAACAAGCAACCCACCAACTCCATCTACCTACACTACCCATGCCATCGCATCTCGAGCAGTTCCCGGTAGATATCGATAAGGGACTAGAAAAGTGGGAGGCGGAACATGAGGCGGATTATTCTGCCGCAAAGACAGAGGGGGCAGCTAGACTAGAGAGATGTAGAGCAGAGGGGGAGATGGATGCCCTGGAAAGTCAGAACAAATGTTCTAATAAAGCAATTGCAATTTCCAAACGTACGTTTCTCTTAGCCTTCACTAGTACATGTATCTAAATATACCAGCTATCGCGTCGCTCAGCAATTTACCGAGCGGTTGGGCCACCCGGATCATATATAGGGAGCACAACTAGTCAGATAGTTATCCCTATTCGAATCACCAAGGATAGCGCATACATAACCCAATACGAACACTCCCCAGATCGCCACAGTATCTCTTTAGGCCGTGCTATCTTCTGCGCCGCTGGGCAGCCAGCATTTATCAGCGACGGCGTGAGCTATGTAGCGTGGATGCAATAAGAGGCTAGTCGGTTTGTTGGACGGGAATATTGATGAGGTTGGTCGGCATGTCGGGTCGCCCTTGAGGCGCCCATGTCGATCGTGATCTCACTTCCTGTTACGAGATGTAAAGGCAACCGAAGTTCCTCTCTGACAGATCGTAATAGGTTGGCTGTGAAACACAAAGGTGCTATGACCTTGGTTGAACCTTGTTACCGCTTTGATTATCCGGAATAATGCCGTCGTTAGTAATTTAGACAAGCTTAATCCAGCGTAAAAGTAGATACCTCTTCTTCGGCGAGTATAAAACGAGAGAGTCTAATTTTGTATATGTACACGTAGTTCCCAAAAATAATAAAGCACATTCTTAGTGCTAACCACCTAAAATTTACAGGTTAAGGTACGAGTTGCACTCCATCTTCTTCTAACTGTCCATTATATCTCAAACAAAAGGAGACAGTTATGGCAGCATTTTAAAAGTAGGTCGAGGGGGCGGGATATATGCTACCATCATCCATAGCCTTTCCATTTCCTGCCAACCCAATTACGCCGCCCTGTTTTTGGAAATATGCTTAATACCCCAGCTGAAAAAAGCGCGCGAGAATAAGATGAGCCACTGAAGAACACTCAAAGTCTTCCCGGCTGTGATTTGGAAGGCTGACACGGTCCCATCCTAGGTGACAAACTCCATCGCGCTCGTTGTCTGGCTGATTGCAATTGCTGACGCCAAAGCAAGCCCAACCGACGCCCATAGCAACCTGAACGAGGCGCGTCTTAGTAACTGCCTGCGCTTCTCTGTAGTTAAGTTGTCTTTTGTTACTGTTTTCAGATGTCGTTTCAATAGCAGGATAAGAATTAGACCAACAACACATAAAACGCTGGTAGCTGCAAGGAGATAAAGAATGGTCTTTGGCTGGATTGTGAGGGCGAAAGAGACTAGGTTTGCTGAATCTGTTATATTGGTCACCTTAGGGTTGCTGCTGGAGATAGAGCTGGCGGCCAGGGAATCATAGCGAATGTAGAGGCAGGGAGGACTCTTCCTAAAGCAACTTCGTCTTGTAAAAACTAGCGGATATCCTTTCGCTCTTGCTCAGAATCGCGTCAATGGAACCGATATACACGTCGCTTCTGACAGCAACGTTAAGCTTCTTGATCAAAAAAATGAATAGTTATACAGTTGGTGTACAAAATATTAAATATGTTCAAAGAATGAAAAGTAAGTTAAAAAAAAAAGGTGCTTCCTATCCGTCATAACCCAGAGGCAGCGTCGTGGTATCGGTATCTCCACCGATACCCAAAACCTGGCCACTCCACAGTCCGACACCGCCCCATTTAGTCCCACTGCCAGGATCACAATAAGACACGACGGCTGTCAGCCCCTTGATGCAATTCGCTATCGTAGCCGCCTTCTCTTCATCGCTCCCTGCCTTGGCAGAGTCGTAATCCTTCACAATACCCTCGATCTGCACCAGTCGCGTAGAAGCATCATATGATTGGCCGTCGATAGGGTAAAATTGTGCCATGGAGACATGATCAACCTCGTAGGTATCATCTCCGATCCAATCGTTGCAGAACTTGCTAATGGGGTCCGTAGAGGCGCTTTCGTCGAAAGAGATCAGGCTGTTTGCAGTGCCTTCGCCATAGCACTTGAGATTCGTCGGCTTGTTGGGGTCTTCCGTAGGCGTAGGCGTGGGCTGTGGCGTGGTACTTGTAGGGTCTGGGGTTGAAGAAGGTGCTTCAGCGGTGGAAGTTGGGTCAGATGTGACGGCGGCGCTCGATTGCGCCGGCGGCTGGCAGCCGTTGCAAGAATCATCACACCCATCCTTCTCTTTCGTCATAATCAGCGCGTAGCATCCCTTGGTTCCGACTTCACATCCTTGCGGCGTGCAGGAACAGGTAGTGTCAGTGCGATCACCCTCGCTGTCGTATGTCAGTACATGTTCATAACTCTGGGTCGGCTTCGGGAGACTTACTCTACTTCACAGGTATAAGCGGTGCCAGATGGCGATGACGTCGGGGCAGAAGTGGCATCCGTAGTGGAAGCAGCGGCGCTTGTGCTAATGGAATCCGTAGTCGAAACAGTAGCGCTTTCAGTACTGGAATCTATACCGGAGCTAGTCGGGCTTGTAGTGCTAGAAGCGAATGCAGAAGAACTGCTGATGGGGCACGAAGATCCATCACGCTTTGAGTTGCCGGTGCAAGGAACCCAATCGTCGTGGGTGATCAGTTGGGCCTGCGTCCAAACTTGATACAAGTGATGAGCTGGATCCCAGTCACCGAACGTATCAGGGTCGAAATTTTGGTTGTTGCTGTAGAGAATCTGGGAGAGAGTTAGCGTGGAAGAATGAAGAGTGTTGCCAGTGCTTACCATTGCCTTTCCATAGGCGCCTGAACTTAAGAATACCTCATTTCTCTGCACTTGATAAACGAATGTTTGGATAGTTGCGCCAGGCACGATCGTGTTTAGAGCCGTGATGATCGCCCCAACCTGGTCGGGGTATTTTTGTGGATTGTTGCCATTGGATGGATTGCCATTGCCATTCAAATCGTTGACCTCTGGCGCTGGTGTCATGATAAAAACCTTGGTGGTAGCGCTGTCTGCCCAGTCCGCGGCATAACCCCCAAGATCTGTGTTCAAGAAACCGATTACGTCTGCCTGGAACTTTGCATCCCCCGATGTAAAGGAGGGACGCTCCCAGAAATGGCTTGCCCATGCGCCCTTACGAGATACGACAATGACAGAGGTACAACCCTCTAAGCCCTCAACAAGAATGTTGTGCTCTGCCTCATCAAAAGCGGTATACTTTGATGAAGAAACACCTTGCCTAGCCACAGCATTGCCGGGGACCGGTCCATCCGCAAGTTCGACTGTTTGGGTGTTTGCGTTAGTCTTGACCTCGCTGTAGGTCTCAGCAACGCCATCGCTGTCATCTCCGGGGATGTTTCGTTTTTTACGAGATTGAGTAGCGTGTTGCATAAAATTGCCAATTTCGCGTTTTGGTTTTTCTGGAGTAGCGGTTGGTGCAGCTACTCCGCGACGAAGATTGCAGATTGCGCAACCCACCTCGCAGTAGAGCCCAGATGACGACGAAGAGCTAGAGGAGCTGGAACTGCTCGAGGACTCCGAAGACGACGCGGTTGTTGTGGTTTGAGACTCTTGGTTGCTGGTGGGCTCTTGAGTGCCTTGTGTGTCGCTGGGGTTAGTGTCTTCGCAGCCAAATTGACAGCCAGTATTGCCACCATCTCCTCCAGGTCCCGGTGGGGCGATTGGAGGGGGACCAGGAATGGGCAATGGCCAGCCAACAGGTAGGCTGGGAATCCACCAGATAGCAGCTCCAGCTGTATAAGACGCAGTGGTGGTCGTTGAGGCGTCAGACTCGACGATTGTCGTGTCTTGGGTAGCGGTGGTAGAGACATACGTTAGCGAATATGTCGTACCCGAGACGACTGTAGTCGAGACACCCCATGGTACAGTAGGAATCGCAACAACAGAGGAAGAACTGAAGGTGGTGATAGGTGCGGTTGTGGGAAGAGCAGTATCGGAAGAACTGGTGAGAGAGGTGCTCTCAGAATCGCTCGTAGTGGCAGACACGGTTGTGGGAAGAGAGATATCGGAAGAAGAACTGCTTTCAGAACTGCTTTCAGAGCTGGTAGTGGTGACGGATATGGTCGTGAGAACAGCAGTGCCGAGGAGAGAACTGCTTTCAGAACTGCTCTCAGAGCTGCTCGAGATGACCGACTCGGTCGAGGGAACAGCGGTACCGAGGAGAGAACTGCTCGTGGCGGCAGCCGCGGTCGTACTATTGCTGTATAAAGTCTCCGAAGCATCTCTTAGCTTGAAGCGACCTGGTATCGGCGCACGCTTCGGAGGGACTCTCGCATCCCAACGGCCAGGTGCTGGCCTTGCGCCAGGCAGGGCAAGCGCCGGAGTGAAAAAAGATTGTGAAAGGAGAAGAACGAGACCAGAAAAAACGGTAGTCGATACCATGTTAGCGGTGGAGAAACGCTAAGGAAGGAAAGTACTGCTGTTCACAGAAGTAGGAATGGTCGCGTTCAAATACAAAAAGCCAAAGTGAAATACGAGTGTTGACATTCGACGAAGCGAACCACATATTTTTGCACCATGACAGAAAACGACAAGGAAACGGAGGATCAAGCTTACACATTGACTTTTCTTAGCGCCCTGTTGTTATACGAAGGCGTTTGAACGAAACAGCCTGTTCCTCAATGGGGCTCCATCGGGTCGTTTCATGGCGCTTCTTCTACGAGGGATGCCGGCACGTAGCATTATTGCAGGAGGGCGGGTCCATGGCATCGCCCGACAGCGGTGAGCGGCCGGGTAGACGATTAAGGAAAGCGCAATCCTGGGAGAGTCAGCCGCACGTATGAATTACTTACGAGTATACTCTGATCGACCGTGTCCAAACAATGGGGGCCAGGCACAGAGCATCGGAGCCTTCAGCTCATTTGCATGACGCGGCTTGCGGCTGTCAAAGTACCCCTTGCAGGATGGCGTGTCTCGGGGGACGGGTACCTGCACGGATGTCTCTGTTGCCTCTTGTCGCCCCGTTGTTTCAGTGCCGACTCCCTGATGATGGAGATGGAGGCATGCGTATTTTAAGGACGGGGACTATACTCGCAACGAGCATTCAAGGGCTAGATCGGACATCGCAGGTGAAGTGGGCCTGCGCACCAGGGGCAGCCGAGCCTTGCGGCTCATGCGCTAGCGTGCACGTGATGACCGCATCCGTCATCTGCAACGACGCTCACGTCGTCCACTCCTCTGCCCGTGTGGTGGCTCATCGTAAAAGGTTTCCGATCCCTAGAAACCTTTGATTCCACTTATCCAAATAGTCACCGAGATGTCTTCGCCCGCCCCTACTGCTTCAACCTCCGTGTCCAGTGCTGCTCCACCCCAACGGCCGCGTGCTTTAATCCTCACGGCTTGCCAGACCGACGACGTCTCCCTCATCTCCCAAGCTCTCTCGCTTGCCTCCTCAGACTCGCGCGACACTGTCCCAGAACTCTTATCCCGGGCCGTCACGCAATCCATTCGTCGAAACGCAACCAACGTCCTAACGTACGTCCTCAACCATGGCGCGGAAGTGCCTGCATATTCAAGTCTCAACATTGAGGACCATTCCAAAGCAATCTTCGAAATCCTAGTCGCTCACGGCTGGGACATCAACGCCCGACGTCCTGGAGATCGACCGTTGTTGTGGGAAGTAGTTGGCGACGGAGACCTCGTCGCATGGTGCCTGGACCACGGCGCAACTGCAATTCCGAATGATCTTGGCCCCGCTAGCGATGATGAGCGCAGAAAAGACGAATATGGCTGCCCTCCGCTACTAGAAGTTGCTGCGTCACAGAGCACAGTGGCGACTTTCGAGCTTCTGAGGTCGAAAGGCGCACAGCTAGGTCGGCGGACGCTACATTTCGCTGCAAGAGCAGCGATCAAGAGCGGAGATAGAGAGGGAGAGCAACCGCAAATGCTGGATAAAGACCGCGCGAAACTGCACTCGGAGCGCATGGCTGTGGTAGTTCATCTCGTAGACGCGCTCGGGCTGGATCCGAACGCGTTAGACCAGCCTGCCGGGTGGTCACTAGGAAATCATTGGGGAACGCCGCTATGTTACGTCGCACATTCGAATCCCAACTGGGACTGCAGTGAGGTTGTCACGTTTCTGCTGCAGAAGGGTGCAGATCCGGGGCTTGTCATGGACCCTGCTGGCTGGGACGCGGTGGAGCTTGCGAGGCGGTCCAAGAATCAGCGGTTCTTGGACCTCATAGAGGACTGGAAAGCAAACCGGCTAGAGCGAAAACCGGGTGCTTGAGAGCAAAGTAACGAAGTTTCGGTTAAGAGGAATTCGATAAAGGCGTCAAGCCTTGTTAGAAAGTAGCGTATACCCCTTCAATATTGGGTAGGATTGCGTCAACGAAGACTTCAACAATTGACTGACATGCTGTTCACTCCTGAAGCTGATAGCGAAACGACTTCAAGGTTCTTTCGACAACTCGACTTGAAGTGATTAGATTGACATGATATGAAACGCTTCTCCTGGACATCAACTTTACCAGACTGTCAATGCTACATGAAATATTTTTCAACACTGGGTTTCAAACATGATATATTGAAAACGTAACATCATAAATTCGTTATGACCCGTACGTGCATCAGACCGTATGTACACTTTCCTCTTTAATACTGTTGTATCAATCAACGTACCATCATTGACGTGGACCACGAACTTCCGCGCTGCTGAACGCCTTGATACGGACTTGATGCATGAGTTCCACTAGCATATATGCAACCTCTTCACCATTGTCGTCCACAACTCCTGCCTGCTCCCGCTGTTCTAGACAAAATTTGAGCAACTTGGGTCGAAGTAAAGCCTCTTTAGCTTTAGCAAGACATTCCTTTGCAAGTTCAGGACTGAGTTTGTTTCCGGTGCGCTCTATGAACAATCGTTCGGTATCGGGATCATGGTCCTTCCACGAAGCTTGCGCACATCGCGCTAAACTAGTGTATATGAGTGACATCTCTAGATCTACCCTCATGACTATCCCATGCTGAAAGACGTCGACAAGATATTCATTATCGCGTTCCTCGGTGACCCTGCCGACCACGGCATTCAGAAGAACATTAGAAGGACGAAGGGCATCCTGGAGTATGATTGCGCCGCCTTCCAAGCTCTGCTCTGATCGCGATTCCTCCTTTGATTTACTCCACGGCCTATTCAAAGATATGGCAAACCAACTTCCGCATGCGGCCTAAAAGGTGTATTTAGTGCCCAACTGTAGACCAATGCTCCAGCCGCTTCTGGATATTTTCGGCCGGATAAGGACACCAGGCAAGTTTACGAGTAGCCCAAATTTTGTGGGTTTGACCTCCAGCCTTTCCCACAACTCGTTCGGCCCAGCCCACTCGTTGTGTATCGTACCTGGAATAGGACCTGAGAAGGTCGACGGGGCCCAGCGAAATCCCGGTGTGGCCAATTTTTCTGGTGCTTTTGAAAAGACCAAGCTGTGCGGTAAGATTGGCAACAATTCTCAAAAGGCCTCCATCTTCCGGGCGTCGTTAGTGTTATATACTTATAGAAGAGGCCCGTGCAGGCCTAATATATACTAGATCTACTATAGCAAGCGTGCCTACAGTAGATCTATACATCACGTGCCATTGCATCACGTGCATGGCGGCCGAATATCAACCGAACATCGAGAATTCCACAGCGAAGCCGTTTGGAAGATTCACTCCCCGCTGCCTCCCGCCGCCTCCGTCCACCTAGCAGCACAAGGCACGGCACACCCCCCCTCGAGCTAGCCCTGCAGTGCGACACATGGAGGATATAGTTGTTATTGTGGAGGATATGGAGGGGTCGTGAGAGTGCACAGACCTCGGCACCCAGTCGTGTAGCAGTGTTTTTGCACGTGACTGGATCAATTTTCACGCCAGCCGGCGGTTGCCAATGTATACGAGCAGTGGAACGCCGCATCTGGATATCACTCAGATTAGAACTGAGTCATTCAGTATCATACTAAGGAGGAGGACTTCGACGAAGTCTCAATCCTGGCTTGTTCCAGAGCGACGGCACGCTACCGCAAAGAGAGCTTTGTTAAAACAAGACAGCTTTATTGAAGAATATCTCTCGTTTATTCTAATCTTGTGTTCAGCGTCATAGCCCTAGATTAGATGGCGGCTTTTAAGAGAAATATGCGAAAGGGATATTTCGGATTTGGCAGCACGACAACACCGCACCACTCTTTGCGACAGAATCCCGTTGGGGGTCAGCCTTCTTTGTAGATCGGTCGTGTATCATGTATAACACTGTTACCATTGGCTATGGGCTTTATGAGAACTCAGACTCTGAATGACTCAAAACCATAAGTGCAAGTACGTGAGGGAAATCGGGTAGTGTCTGAGAGCGGGATTATTTCGCAGCTATGATACCAAGACTATCTGGCTCTTGCTCCTTCTTAGGAGTGCACGTGGCGGGATGACAGGGAGAGAGGTCGCGGTCTCAGCTATTCTTTCAGTACTACGTAGGTACTGGAGTACGGGATTTCTGACAGCTTTTACCACCAAACGATTCTCCGAGAATGAGGTTAGGGGCTTGCAGGCGGGCGAGTCTTCTTCATGCACCCGAACGAGCAACGTGTAAACACGCCGTAACTTATCAGTCTCAAATGTTTAGTTATATGAAATTACTTTATACAAGCTTTTAAGCTAGGAGGTGATTGCTGATAGTGCTGGAGTAATGAAGCCAGGAAGCAATACCTGTGTACGTTGAGTCGGCACCACGGGCAGTAGTCTCCTGTCAGTAGAAGCGATCGAAACATTTACAAACTTAGGGAGGAGTTTATTGACTATATCCACATAATGAGAAGCACTGACTTCTGAGTGTCTTTGGTTTCAGCTTCACAGAATGGTTCCTGCCATCCCCCCGAATAGAACATGGAACCCTCGGCCTGTAATCCTCTGCGTCGTCAGGGTTCATGGTGGCTCCGGCTCGTAGGCGCCACAATATCGATAGCTGCGCCATAGTCCCGATACCGCTAGGGAAACAGGAACACAGCCCCTGCCGTAGATTAGTCTTAGACCACCCGATAGTAAAACGTCCTTCCAGACCGTCCTTCCAGACGCCTCATCTCCACCACGAGTATGCGTCAGGCCGCCACAATCATCACCCGTCTCCCCTATGCCAGACCCGAATCTGCTTAGCGCCCACCGTTTGACAGGCACAACAGCCCACTACCTCGAACCAGAGACAGGAGCTTCCCGCTCAGATCCCTCGCCGGGAAGCTGCAGCAGTGGCCCACAACGTCTGATGGCCTGTACTCTATCGGCAAGCTGCATCGAGAAAATCTGAAGAATGCGTATGGTAGCTCAAACTCTGTTATAGAGCATCTGGATGAGAGAATGATAGACGCGAAAAGGTAGCAACAATGAAGTAGCTCTCTCACGATAATCTTGCCAATCAACAGGCTGTGGAAGAGGTTTCAAGTGGTATGGCTGCTGGGACAGGGTCTGTGCACTTTCCAGGAACACCTGCCCCCTGCGCGCGGGATAGACAAGCATCTTCGATGGGAGATCGCCCCTGAGGAGACATGCACTCTAAATGTTCCAATAATAAGCACCATTCGCCATGCATCTGTTTGTTTTCTCCCGCTTTTCCCTCCTCATCTTGCCAGTCTTTGCTTTGCTCCGTCGACCTTCACTCGTTTGAATCGCTTGCACCTTGCTTCTCGTCAACATGCATATCCACGCTTGTCTGATCACGCTCGCTTCATTGTCACTTTCTGCTTCTGCTTCTGTTTGTTCGAGTGGGATTTACAAGGACCTTCTTGTCTTGTCTGCTCACCCTGCCGCTGAAATCTATTGCTCTCTTCACTATCCCCTGCCGAAACACACCGTCACAGTTACCTCTACTCCGCACAAGTATGCCAACAGACACGCGCCAACCAGCGGCAAGAAATTCTCGACGACCGCTATTCCCAAAGACTGTACTGCTAAGTGGTCAAGCGCATATAAGACCGGTGGTCATTTCCTGAGCACGTTGTGCTCTTGCATCGAGACCCCAGTGACCAAAACGGTAAGAGCAGGGCCGGAGAACCGTATAGGTGTCCATATGCAAGTCTGACAGAAACCCAGCTTACCGTCACACCGGTGAAAACATCGACAAAACCAACGTCAAGTCCAAAGAGTTCCTCTCATTCGTCGAGCAGACCAACGCCCACGCCGAGCTCGAAAAGTCTCTCTCATTCGTCGACCAAACCAGCGTCCACGCCAAGTTCGAGGAGTTCTTCTCATTCATCAATAAAGTCCACACCGAGTTCGAAGAGTACATCCCATTCTTTGATCAAACCAGCGTCCACGCCAAGTTCAAAGAGTTCCTCCCATTCATCAACCCCGCCAACGCCCACTCCGAGCTTGAAGAGTTCCTCTCATTCTTCGAGCACGTCTCATTCTTCGAGTACGTCCCATTCGTCGAGCGGCGTCTCTTCCCACACACCATCTTCTTCGGTGTCGTCCAGCCCGATATCGGTCTCTTTCACTCTGAGCTCCACGTCGTCCTCAACATCGTCCTCTACACCATCCTCCACGCCATCCTCTACGCCATCCTCTACGCCGTCGTCAACACCTTCATCGACGCTGTTCTCTACGCCTTCATCTATGCTATCGTCTACTCTATCTTCTACAGCCTCTATATCCAGCGCTATCAGCTCACCCTCTTCATCCACTGCCTCCTCAGTCACTGTCCCACCACCCACCGTCACTGTCACACCCTCGCCACCTACAGTCACTCCCTCACCACCCACGTGCCCCGGATCCGACGGTCAATGCGTTTTGACCTCAGGGGGCTATTATCTCATTTCTTGCTATCTTGACTACGTAAGTCTTCCCATGCATATTTAAGTACTTAAACTGATTACTTTCGAGTACGGGAATGATCTACCTGAGAGCCCGCAACAGGCTGATAGCATATCTGGTTGTATCGACGAATGTAACGCACTTTCTGCCTGCGTTGCTGCTTCTTGGATCCCCCCAACTAGCGGAGGGCCTGGATTTTGCTATCTGAAAGACACTATTACTGAGGAGCGCGCCGATACCGAAATTCAGAGTGGCAAGAAGGTGGACAGCTGCCCCGCATCGCCCGCGAAGTTGCTTCGGCGATCTAGGGGAAGGGCGCTTTCTCCACGACACGATGTAGAAGGTTAAGCTCCTTCTAGAGGGTCGATGTTGATATGGAATGATCATGGCCGTCGGATAAAAGGAATCTATGTCGTCTTCCGAAGACTTTGGGTTGGCACTATTTTCTCTACGGAATTCTCAAAAACGTCTCTATACATTGTGATGCCACTGCACGTGGTTTTTTAATGGAATATTAGAGAGCTGGGTTCTGAATCTTGTTCATGTCCCTCTTTATGTAATAGATAACGCTACATGGGTGCAATCGAGTACATACGATGCAAAGTGTCTCGTCGAGAGAAACGGCTAGTCTTAAATAGGATAATCAAAAGCTTGGAAATTTCTATTAAGGCATTTGGTACTGTACACTGGTGTCAATTCTTCTACGAAACGAGTTCGGTTATTGCTGTCAATTTGATTGGAATGGTGCAAATATTACGATACGTATTGCCTACCTATCTCGTGACTCCAGACCAATCATGTTGAGCGCATCTTCGCAAGAAGGATGCGTAGGGCGTTCGGCAAGCTCTCGGGGGCTGGTGGCCGAGGCGGGTGGATATCAGCCCGATTCCACTAGAAGATCCCCCGAAAGCCCTCCAGAAATCCCCATCGCTCAATTCTCGACATCCAACTTCGCGCGACCAGGAGAAAACTCGCTGCCTAGCATGGCACTGCGCGTCTACGGCCGCAGCGAGCTGCTTATTACGGCAATTCGCGTCCATGACTTCAGCGAGCTGAGGCCGCCGTCAAAGTATAAAGAGGACACTTGACCGCGAACGAGAGAACATTCATCATAACCCACAGCTTTCCACCATCAGAGACACTTATTCCTCCAACTTATACCAATCTACCGACCTAGTTCACGAGTCTATTTGAGGAACCCGGCGGACGAATTCTTTCCAATTTACTCACGTCCCAAGAATCACAATGAGCACCACCAAGCCTACCCTCGCATTCTTCGGCGCAACAGGCGGATGCGCATCTGCTGCCCTCACCGCAGCTTTGAAAGACAACTATATAGCAACAGCTCGTATGCACCAGTACCACGCCCCTTTAACACCCAAGCATGTCTAACACGTATCCCATAGTGGCGCGCACCCCCGAGAAACTCCGCAAGATACTCGCCTCAACACCCCACTCGGTTCCTTCGTCGACCCTAAACAGCGCCCTCACAATCCTCGCCGGCAACGTCAAATCCGTGGAAGATGTCAAGAAGGCACTCGTGCCACCAACATCGCCTACTCATCTTGTTGACACGATCGTTTTTGGCGTCGGGGCCCTTCCCCGCATCAATTATTCGCTGTGGAAGCCTTTCACGCTCGATGATCCCCACGTCTGCGCGACAGGGACAGCAACCGTTCTGGCTGCTTTGACGAGTCTCGCAGACGAAGGCATTAGGACTACCGCGAGCGGCGAGAAACCGGTGTTCGTGACGATTAGCACGACGGGTGTGACTGATGGGAAACGGGACGTGCCGTGGTTGCTCTACCCACTATACCACTGGGCGTTGCAAGTGCCGCATGAAGACAAGAAGTCGATGGAACAACAGCTTTTTGGTGCTGCGAAGGACAGCAAGATCCGCAACTTTGTGGTCGTGCGGCCGACTTTGTTGAGCGGTGGGGCGCAGGGGGCGGATAAGGTCAGATCCGGGTGGGAATGGGGGATCAGGGGCGTTGAAGGCAGAGGGAAGGAACAGGGTCCTGCGCTGGGCTGGTATGTGGGGAAGACGGATGTTGGCCATTGGATTTTCCAAGAAGTCATCAAGAAAGGAGGATGGGAGGGCAAGTGTGCGACTTTGACCTATTGAGCATCAAGTGCGTTCCAGGTGGATCCGTAGAGCATGGCAAGGGAAGCCATGGTTTAGAGGATTTGTAAAATATGGTCCCGTTATTCTACTAATTTCACTGTTTTAATGTCAATACCCTCAACATTCACGAACGTAATTTCGATCACCTTCGTTTCCATCTACCATTGTCACGGGCGCCTCATCACAGTTCTGAAAGTGTGAAAGATATGCAAGTTCATCTTTCCATTTAAAATCTAAACGAGCTTAGGCACACGTAAGTCCCATGGTCGCTCTGTCCATAGCAACTTTGTATTTACTCTCTCGGTTTCTGGAAGTGTTTTAGAATTTTGTATCCGTGCTATATATTAGACTAAAAGCCAGGCCATATAATCGATACTGTACCTGCAACTTCAAGGAGACGTAGCTAACGTGCCGCATTACTAACTAAGCGGTGCTTCCTATCAAATGTCAGTCTAATATCTCGAACGGCAGCAGACTCATGGAATCACCTCAAAAGGTATCGTGGAACCACCCAAAAATTACACCAAAAAGATATGCCCTAGCAAAATATTGAACAAAGACATGGCGGAGAAGAATGAAAGAGAAGGGTTATGCTTAAAACGTACCCCGCTAACCAGCCTATTCCCATGGAGCGGCGGCTCCTTGGGCGGATCATTCCTCAAGCTAGCAGCAAGTCAGAACACAACCTCCGACTAGGTCCGGGAATATCGCACTCCAGTTGCACATCCATGCACAGCAAGCATGGCATGAAGCCATATGGAGGCGGCAACGACGGCAATCCGCAGAGGCCAAGGCTTAGTGACGCCCACCATGGCCCCGGCCGCAATCGCGCTCCCTGACAGCCGCGACGACAACACCCCGCCGCGCAAGAAACAGAAGCGCAACAAGCCCACCCTGAGCTGCCTGGAGTGTGTCGAGCGCAAGACGAAGGTATGTGGGGATTGGTTCTTCCAATGGACGTCTGATTGACCTCGTTGGGCTTTGTAGTGTGACAGAGGACGGCCAGGATGTCTCGCCTGCCTCAAACGTCAGTCCGAGTGTCGCTATTCCGAGGTAGCAAACCTAATAGCTTCTGCCGAGTGAGTTATGCTAGTCTCTCAGACATATTTCGTAGCGCAGGGGCCCCCGTCTCAGCAATTTAGTCAGGATATGCTCGATATGCTAACACCCGTCAGTTCCAGGCGAAGCGTCGATCGATCGCACTCTGCTAAAGCAAAGAAGCAGAAAGAAACATCTATCACGGAGAGCGAAAATGGCAGTCTATCCCAAAAGGTGATCTTGAGTTGTGCTTCTGCGATTGGTCCGCCTCGTGTAAGCTGACTTGTTTCAGATGCCAACATCAAGATCACAGGACCGAAGTATGTCGCTTACATCAACGGCCTCATCTTCTGTCTTGCTATCAAAGATCCCGAATTCTACTCAAAGCTCGTCCATGTTTTTTGGATTGGGCTCACAGCATCCTTTCACCAATTACTGGACCAGCCAGGGCGGCTTACCCGAAGTCGTCGGAGTCCTACCAAGCAAGGACCAAGCGGATATCCTCGTGGCCAAGTACTTCGATGCCGTCGATCCAGTGTATCCCATGATACACAAACGGAACTTCCACATCGAGTATGAGCGTTTCTGGTCCTTGTCTCTCCAAGATAAGCAGATAGCCGAACCGAGTCTGCTCGCCCTGCATTTCATTATATATGCTCTGGCAACGCAATTCATCCAAACACCATCAAACCAGGAACGAACCCAGATTGCCGAGTTCTACGTGTCAGCAGCTCAACAAGCGCTACGATTGTCTTCTTATCTGAGCCGGACATCAGTGAGGGCCATCCAAGCCATGGTACTCGTCTGCTATTTCCTCATGAACGATAATCACGCTTCGGATGCTTGGGGCTTCGGCGGTGTCTTGACTCGCCAAGCATATGCCATGGGTCTAAACCGAGATCCAGATATCGTGTGCCCCCGGTGCTCGTTGAGCGAAAGACAGCAGAAACGAAAGGTCTGGCAGGCGGTCCTATTCCAAGACACGTTCCTAACCGTGCTTCTCAAATTACCCCCAACGACGACGTTCTCGGATGTCCGAGTGGAATTACTGACCGACGACCTCGATGAGAACGTCGGAGCTGGACTAACCTCAAACGGCGGCCATGAACCTGTTATAAACCCTATGAGCATCGACAACATCGCGCCAATGTCAGATCCACATCCGCCATACGAGCTAGCAGACCGGCAGTACATTCGTTCCATGTGGCATCTCGCCAATCTCGTGCAGCGAACGTTATGTACTCCGCGATCTCTCAACCGCCCGTTAACCAGCTCTCCGGAAGACAAGATAAACCTCATCAAAACCTACAGCGAGGTGCACGATAGTTTCCCTTCCACGTTAAAAGCATCCGATTATGGCATGGTATCTGGCCTTGCGAGCAGCAACCCTCGCGTGTTGCGCCAATCAATGTTTTTCCGCTCGAACTACTGGCACTGCGTCATGATCATCCAAGCCGATGTCAACGACGCTGAAGGCGTTTCCTGTAATGTGCAAGGTGCTCTTGAAGCCGCACGAATGGCCTTGGCGTCCTTTTTTGACTTCTGGGAATTCTTGCGAGTCGACGCGGGGGTTTGGTGGGTTTTTCAGCACCGAGCTTTCGAGGAAGCAGTAGGACATCCAGACGCGATGTGTGTCGAACAATAGCTAATGCTTCATGTAGCTACTCATGGCCCGTATTCTTTCCGCCCAGAACGAGCCGCTCTCGCCGAACCAATTCGCTGTGCCGCCTAGCTCGGACCCTCTGTTCATGCTCGCAAAACTGGACGTGAGAAAAACTCTCGATATCCTGGAACTCGTCAGCAGTGTTGCGCCTGAGATGCAGAAAACGCGTACGGATGTGCTGCGGACCGCATTTGAGGATATCACGTGGTGAGCGCATAGTAATCCCATTTCATACCCATGTATCCGAAATTTCATGTAATTGATCGCTAGGAAGTTTCTAACGGCGCTTGGAAAGAAGCTGTCGTCGGAGCGTTCTTACTCCTGTACATATTCCCATCCACTAATAATGTACAAGAAAAGGAAAATTTGAATTCAAGCCCCTGCCGTACCAAGATCCCCCTTTTATGGACTTGGAAGTATGACGAGCGTGCTTCCTCTATAATCTCGTCTCTGTCATTGCTAGGAACTCCAAAGGAGGGAGGCCCTTTGTAGCTGTAATACTCTTGCTAACACCTCCCATCATCCCAAATCCACTACCACAACACATTCTCGAAGTTCAACCCTTGCACACTCATTCCCGGAATCTCTTTGTACCCAACCTGTTCGGTTTCAAAAATATGAGAGCTTCAAATTGTCGCGCTCCGCGTACCATGTTAGCTTGATTTCGCCCCATAGATATTTCTGGGCAAAGGCGTGGAGGGAGCTGTGCACGAAGGAAGCTTCGCAAATGTCCCAGGAATCCAGATTTTCAAAGGTCAAGGAGATGACGTCTGTGGAAGGCCTAGCAGGTTCATTGCTATTGTTGTTGAGGTAGTTGGTCTAGGACTTGGAGAGGAATGTTTTCAATTGCAAGCATCAGTTAATAGCTGGAAGCCCTGAGGCTTGATTGAGTTAAGAAAAGCATTGCCAAGCACTCATATATACTGCAGAGATAGCTTCAAAGACGGCGACGTCTGCAATGTATGTCCTTGAGGTTCACGGGCGTAAATGTGAGTTGTGAATGTGGGCCAGGGGGACTTTTGAAAAATAAAGTGAATTCTGCCAAGCCGCTAGTTCTATATAAAGACGGTGCCACGTGCAGCAGCCGGGAACCGCCCCTGTGCCTTTTAGGTCACCTTCCAGGCCTCACTGCCTCTAAACTGCAACAACACTTCAAGCTGTACCACCGCAACCTCGCAAATGTTGAAGGGCTGGTCACCATGGACGCATCCGATGACGAAGATGAGCAAGTCAAGCTCGCTATTGCAATGTCTCTGCAAGAAAGCCCCAATTCGACCGTCGCTACTGGCCCACAGCAGAATCAGTACGCATACAGTGAGGCCTTACCAAAAGAAATCACTGAAAAGTCAGTTATGACCGCCACAAGCAATTCCAAACCCGATCTTAAACAAATGCACCTCGAACGACTCGCTCGAGATGAGGCCAGGAAGGTCGAAACAATGAGGGGAAAGAGACAGCGATCTATCTCCCCTCCTCCAATAAAGCGCCACACGCCCGCGCCGTCAGATCGAGAACTTAAGCGGCCGAAAACAAACTCAGTTCCTGAAGTCATCGATCTCGATGCCGATACAAGGGACCCATCTCTGCGAAAACGCTCCTTGACAATTCCCCCAACAACCCTTTCGAGCGTGTCTTCTGAAGCTCGCAAATCGGCATTAGAGTATCCACTCGGTGTAACCAAGAGGACCTGGGCATTCGGCCATGATAGGTCCAATGATATCAAGATTCAGGAAGTTCTGCAGAAGAACACTCTGACTTTCGCCGTTCTCAGCGCGTTCGACTGGGACATCGAATGGTTATTGAGAAAGTTCGAATTTCCCAGGACCAAGTTGATCTTGGTCATGCAGGCAAAAGGAAAAGCAGCACAAGACCAGCATCGCAAAGATGCTGAAGACCTTACCAATCTAGAACTTTGTTTCCCAGACATGTCAGGGCAAATCAACTGCATGCACAGCAAATTAATGCTGTTATTTCACCCTACGCATCTCCGTGTTGTGGTCCCGACCGCTAACCTGAACTCGTATGATTGGGGTGAGACGGGGATCATGGAGAATGTAGGTCATAGAAGCCTATCTTAAAGACGGTGCTAACATATGCAGTCTGTCTTTCTCGTCGACTTGCCCCGACGTTCTGGCAAAGATGCCGACGCTGAGCTGACTCCCTTTGCTAAAGAACTTTTTCACTTTGTTCGGGCAAAAGGGCTGCCGGAGAAAGTTCTCAAAGGCCTCAAGAACTTCGACTATTCCAGAACTAATCATCTGGCCTTCGTTCATACAATGTAAATTCCCCACCTGTCAAGTTGTAGTAAAGTTGCTGATTATATACAGTGGAGGGTCTCACCATGGCGAAGACCTCAAGAGAACCGGTATACCCGGCCTTAGCAGAGCGGTCCGGAGTCTCAATCTGGAAACCGACAATCTAGAGGTCGACTTCACAGCGTCTTCCATCGGGTCCTTGAACGACGCGTTTCTGAAGAATGTTTACTTTGGTGCGAAAGGAGAGGCCCCGGCACAGATCATCGCCCGCGACGTACCGAAGGCATTCCGCGACAAGTTTCGTATCTATTTTCCACTTCACGAAACAGTCCTGAAGACCATAGGTGGGATAGACAATGCCGGTACGAACTGCCTGCAAGCTAGCTACTATAGCAACAGTCGCTTCCCAAAGGAGTGCATGCATGATTACAAGTCAATCAGAACAGGATTGCTAAGCCACAACAAGGTTCGAAGGATCCTTGATATCACTCGTTCGCTAAGCTGACTATGATCTAGATTCTGTTCGCTCGTGGCCAGCGCGTGTCAAGAGATGGTCATGCCACCAACGTGGCGTGGGCATATGTCGGCAGCGCCAACGTTTCAGAAAGCGCCTGGGGAAAGCTATTGATGGATAAGTCCAAGAAGGCTGAGAAGTTGAACTGCCGGAACTGGGAATGCGGCGTGCTCATTGCGATCCCACCAGCGAAGCTCAACACTTGCAAGACTCTCGAGGGCCTGGTCCCCATGGACGTGTTTGCGGGACACGTCGATGTACCCTTTGAGTATCCTGGGGAGAAGTATGGAGCAAAGAAGCCTTGGTAAGATCATTTTTATTTCCTTCCAATGCTCAAGGAGGCCTGGGACTAACCTGTGCATAGGTTCTTCATGGAGCGTCACTAACGTAGAACCTATAATTCTCACTTCTCTTCTTTTCTATTTCTTATGGCCAGTGCTACGTGTACGACCCCTTTTTGCTGCTTGTACGATGTCCTTTTGCTGCACGTACGACACCCCCCCTAGCAGCCTCTTCACCGCGTTTTAATTGGCTTGGAGGGCTCGGATGTTCCTCCGGCCATTCACTCTTACGTATATTTGCACGTGCAGCCTTTCCCTTTCATCTACAGCCTTCCCATTTTGTATAGCTACGTGTATAGCTACGTGTATAGCTACGTGCCTACGTGCCTACGTGCCTAGGAGAATGCCTAAACCGTCGATTTCGCACCTAATAGAGGCCCTCTCTCCATCGCCCCTGGCCTACAAGCACCTACGTAAAGTCCTCATTAACGAGATCCTCCGCATACTCATCAAAGCCCTCATCAGCCGCCTCACGAGCTGCCTCACGAGGCTGCGGCAGGCCTGTCGACTGCGCTGTACTTCCTGCGACAGGCTGTAAACCCCGTACCTGCGCTTCTAGTAGCGCAATCTTCCGCTCAAGGTTTGCCTTGGTATTCGCACGTCGCTTCTTTGTAGGACCTCCTGGTGTTGAGTTCTTAGGTGGCCTACCGCGCTTCCTAGGCGGCTGATTGATATACGCATTTGGAATCTATCGATGCTCCGGAGTAGTCGGCCCGATAAGCGAGCCAATTAAAACGCGGTGAAGGGGCTGCTAGGGGGGGTGTCGTACGTGCAGCAAAAGGACATCGTACAAGCAGCAAAAAGGGGTCGTACACGTAGCACTGGCCTTTCTTATCTCTGGCATAATTCAGCGGCATTTAGACGGAGTTAGGCACGGACAGCGAAGAGGCCATGTCCACGGAGCATCAGAACTTCCAGACTCTGCATAAAATGCACCGATCGTCCTAGATAAACGAGATCAATACACTATCAGTCGTATCTTTCCGGAACAATGTCACCAATTTCGGTGGTATACGTACAACTTTATCAAGATTACTGACAGGAGACTCTGCCACCTAGCCCTATGCCTCGCATCAAAACTGCCGATGCATTCACTCGGCAACTGGGAGCCTGAAAAGCGTGCACAACTTCGCCTAATCGCCATATAGAGGTGACGTGCCGATGTGCACCAGGATGCGAACTAGGCCGGGGCGGACGAGGGGCGGTCGAACCCTGGAGGAATCTCTTGTTGGAATCTCAAGCCGACCGTCAGAAACCACCAAAACTGCATCCGTCAGCCCTCCTCAGTCTCCCGGCGTAATACCTTTTCCATGCATGATAGGGCCTGCAACCATCGCGCACCATCCGCCGCCATCCGGCCTTCATATGGCGCATCTAAACCACCCTGCTGCGCTTCACCGTCACACGCTCTCGACGTCTCCCGTGCGCAACCCTACGAATGTCGCTGAGAGACAGGATATCCCCCTACACCTTTTAGCCCTTATAATATCATTTGTACGTTTTGGATGCCTTCAGTGCCTAATCCCGAGCCCAACCACGCTCCCAGTCTTCCGAGTGGCTTGCTAATGGCCTATATATCAGATTGACGATGTCGCTGATATTGCACGCCTTACGCGGACGTCGCGTCTGCTGTATTACATGACCCTACCCAGACTCTACGAACGTGTCACGCTCCGATCCTATACCGAGATGCGATACGTCAATGGCAAGCCAGAGGGCTATGGGAGCGGGAGTCCCTTTTCCATGGGTCTCAACGCCCTCGTCTCCCGCAACTTTACGAATTACGTCCAAAACTTCAGGGTGCTAGGAGAGTGGAAGGAGTCCGACATTGAAGACTTCTCGAAAGGGCGGGTGCCGGATAACAGCATGATGCTGAATATTGCCTTGCGGGCTGCCATTGATAAGATGCAAAATATACAGTCATTCGGGTACGTCTACCAAGACTTCCACGTGCAATTCCAAAGTTGCGACTAACATGCCAAGGTGGGAACTAAATACGAAGCCTATGCAAACCGTCTACCAGAGTCTGAACTCGCGCTCGACTCTCACCTCCTTCACATTACGCTCGCCCAGCAGGCGCATACCTCGACCTACAGTGCTGATACCCCCGATACCGAACCTTAAGATCCTAAAAGTCTACGACATCGACCCCTTATGCTATCCAGACGACATTTCTATGCTCCTCGTCTCTTCGAAAAAGCTCCAAGACCTAACACTACACTGGAGTCCTCGAATGCGCGACATGGGCGAGGAATCCGTCAATATGCTGACGTACTTCGGCCGCTGCATGACCAACAAACACACAATGAAACTCAAGCGGTTATCCCTCTACAACATGTACACGCGCAATGGTGGCGATTTCGACGATTGTATCAGCCACGAAAGCCTAGAGGAAGTCACGTTTCTCAACTGCATGGGCTCCGGCGACCCTATGACAGTGTTCCTCGACGACACCTGGCGCATAAACCGACCAGACAAGGTCCCGGTCAACCTCAAGACGATGCGGGGAGACTTGGTAGACGAAGCGCATACATTATTCATGGCCCGCTTCGAGGGGCTGGAACGAATCTACCACGTCAGCCAAAAACGCAGCGCGCGCTCTAAATCTAACAGCGTGGCCACCACCCCAGCAACACCATCGCCGTCTTCTGCGTCTCCAGCGAGCACCCCGCTCAACCACGACACGGTCCACCTGGCCTCAGACTACCTAGCAGCCATCCAGACGCACCACGGCAGGACGATACGCCACCTCCTCCTCTCAGACCGCTGGGCGCTGAGCGCCGACGTCATCTCGCAGCTGGCGCGCAGCTGCCCGAACCTCGAGCAACTCGGCATCGCCATCCGCGAGCCCTCGCCGGAAGCCATGCGCCTCGTCGTCTCCTACGCGCCCAAGCTCTTCGCACTGCGCATGCTCGTCCGGCCCGGCTCCGAGCTCGCGGACAAGCTCGACTCCATGGATCCCGAGATGCACCAGCTGGCCATGGGGACCGAGATGTGGCGGCCCGAGTACGCCAACCTGCGGTACGTCGGGTTCGGGGATCTGGTGTTCGAGCTCGGCGCAACGATCAGCATGGGCAAGAAGCGGGCGAAGCCGGATGGCGATGTCAGGTTTATGCGCGTCGTGAAGCTGGTGTCGCGGGATGTGGTGAGGCATATTGAGATTTGGGAGCGGGATTCTTTTGAAATGTTAGCTTAGCGTGGATGAAATGCGTTTTATGTGGCGGTTATTTTGTGAGGCGTACTGTGGGGGGGTTGGGATATAGAGGGTGCGCATGGTTATGGCATGGATATGCTGGTGTACTTGTACGCTCGGGTCGGTAAGGGATCCTGGGGGGTGCTTCGGCATTTTCGGAGATTGGGTAGTATACGACCAAATGTCTTCTGATAAAGGCAGTGGAGCTTTGCTGGTTCATAAGGGTTTTTGATGTCACGTGAGTACTTGAGTGAAATTTCTCTTCGGCCTTATTAAACTTTTCACTTCCAACTCATTAAAAACGCACAGGTGCACATGCTGTTTAGGACTTCAAAATATCTGAATATATCCTATGGTTGACTGCCTATCTTCACTCGCAGGATACGCACAGAGCTGTCCTCACTAGCTATAGCTAGCTCCTGTGTCTCCTCATGACCTGCCCCTTGGTAGGCCGGCCTCCACGCAAGCTGATTTACTTGCTTCGCGGGAGCAAACTTATTTCCGACAATGGAGACTTTAATCTTCGTAGGGTCCTCCACGGAGATGACGCAGATAGCGACTGTCCCGCTCTCATCGCCATACGCGAGAACGAGACGACCGGGGAGTATAGTATGCAGGAATGCCACAGCAGTCACTGCCGCGGTAGCCGAGATCGAGGTGCAGAGCTCGATCTCAGCGCCGGAGAGTCGCCAAAGCTTGACCAACTTGTCTCTTCCAGCGGTAGCGAACATTCGGCACGAGGTGTTCGGCGCCCAAGATCCGTCGAGGATCATCCGGGAGTGGCCTTTTGGGTTTGAATGTGCGAGCTTATACTCGGTCGCGGAAGCTCCTGTGCGTGCGAATACAGCCCATTGTCTATCTCTCCCGACGCTCAGCAAGTATTGATCGTCTTCAGCGAACTCTAAGGCCGTGACGGTTAGCGAATGAGCTGCTAGAGGTGGCTTGATCTCCAGCCACTCTTTGGTGTCGTAGAGGCGGATGACAGCGTGTTCTAAAGAGCTAGCGCGACATGCTGTCGCGATCACAGAGCCGTCATGACTGCTGGCAACCGCAGATATCTCGTATCCGTGACCGTACAGCTTCTCTGACTCTGGCCAGAGAAGATGTCTTGCGAGGTGGTCTTCGAAGGGTGGGTGGTCTAGATCCAGAGTAGATTTGCGTACAATAGAGGCTGGGTCGACGGCCTCTCGTTCATCGTCTTCTTCTGCGACGGGTTCTTCGTCCTCGACGGCCTGAATGGCTTTGTTGGAAAGACCGAGAACGGGGATGTTTGCGGCATCTGGTAGGGTTTGGTTCGTGTCGGATCCTATATCGCAGAGCCGGTTGAGGAGATTCGCGACGCCTCGCGGCTTGTCGAAGACACGAAGAAGTTTCTCATCGGCACCAGATATGAACTGAGTAGCGGAGATTGAGTCGATGCAGTTTAGATCATACCCGTGGATCTGAGGCCTAGAGAATTCGTGCCATGAGCGCTTACTTCCGCGTTTCCATTCTGCGAAGAGTCTGGTTGTTTGATCGGAGCCTGTGGAGAGCAAATACGACCCGTCTTTAGCCCAGCAGATTCCTTTGACTGCTTCGACGTGACCGCTAATTGCTACTCGCTGTAGCCATCGATCTTCTGATTCGGTATAGTGCCACATTCTCCAGCTACCAGTTCGACCCAATGACACTACTAGATCGCCATCGGGTGACCAGAGTCCAATCCAAAAGCCTCCAGCACTACCGGTTGCGGTTGTAGACCCTTTCTGAGAGCTGATTTCGCCTAGTCTAGTTACGCACACCCACACACCAGATGCTGGATCAGATTCCCAGATGGCCAGCGAATTATCCTCAGAAGTGGTCAGTAGTTGAAGTTTCCCACACTGACGACGCCACAAAGCTGTGTAAATCCAATCTTCATGTCCAAGGAGAAGCGCTTCGAAGGTGACTGAGTATCGAGAATCTTTCGACTCAATTCGATGAGCTTTATTTGACAGCGACTTCCCCATTATTCTGAGTGATGGGTCGCTTGCTGCATTGCTAACGGCCGGAAGCTCGTCACCTTGATGCACGCGCCATAGACGTATGTATTTGTCTTGACTGGCTGAAGCGAGAAGAAGATCGCTGCTGTCTTCTTCGCTCTCTCGTGTGAACTCTAGAGATCTAACCCACCCTTCGTGGCCAGTGAGAGTTGCTGCCAAGTCGAATTGGTTTTCTCTAGAGACGAATATTTGTATTGTGCTTCTTGTACCAGCAGCTGCAAGGATAAGGGATGATTCATTGAGCTTAGCAAGAGCTAAACTTAAAGGGAAGTACTTTGGGAGTAAAGTTATGGATTGGAGGAGTTCAACATCAGTCTTGGCATCTTCGGCGTTTTGGATGAGCTTCCACACCTTAACTGTACCATCAGAAGCCCCAGACACAAAGATGTCTGATCCAGGACATACTGCGACACGAGTAAGGGCGCTTTGATGATCCGTGACGGTCTTCATCAGCTCAAAATCCAGATTAGGCTGGGTACGAAGCCATACTCGTATCGTTTTATCAGCAGATCCGCTGATGAGCAGCGTTCGCTCGGAAGATCTAGTGGGGAAGAACTTGACGACAGTTACTTGCTTCTCATGGCCGCCCAGCAGACGGGTGACTCCACGAAGATTTTCATCCTTACATAGTCAGTATGATACGGTTGGGAGAGTACAAAGGACCATCCTACGGCACTTTCGTTTGATTGCTAAACACTGATTTTGAATATAGGAAAGCTATTTAGTACGTACCTCAGGATTCCACAATGCGATATTGTGGTCTGCACCAAATGCAAGTAATTGCGAGCCTTCCCGGTCCCAGTCTGCGGCGGAAGGGTGCCGATTGCCTCCTGTAGATACAAAGTCTGCTGATATATAGTCCATGTGGACGAGTCTGGAACTTGTAGACTTTGTTATCTTACCTGGTTTTGAAGATGGAAAACTTGGGTCTCATTTCAGAGCTTGAGCCATTACGCTAGTGATTAATCTGGACTAGCGTGGTTCTCTCTGCCTCAACCTTCATCCCCGGCCGAGTCCATGAGTCCTTCAAGCCAACATCAAACCATCAACATCACAACACCTTCTCTCGATACAATGTCGGCAGCCAGCACTGAAGACGTTGTTCCCATCACCGTGGAGTTCAGGTACGTTCACCCACCTTTGACTAAATTAGCAGTCCCTCGTTCTAATGCTTTCCAGTGGTGGACTAGAAATGCTCTTTTCAAATGAACGAAAGCACAAGCTTTCAATAGCAGCAAAGGATGAATCTGGGCTGAATTCAAACGTTGCTTTCCTTGTTCGGTATCTGTGCGACAACCTTATGAAAGACCCGAGAAAAGATCTTTTCGTACTTGACGGTACCGTGTGCGTTGTACCCGAGCACGTTTTGAGTCCAGCACTAACTATACAAAGACGGCCGGGCATCCTAGTCCTCATTAATGATGCCGATTGGGAGCTTGAGGGCGAAGACAAGTACGAAATTCAGAAAGGCGATAACATCCTATTCGTGTCGACGCTTCATGGTGGTTGAACTCGTGGAATGCTGGCCACAAGCCAGAGCCGTGATCTCCTTCTCAGATTGAAGTTCAAAATCCCAGCTTGAATCTGTTTCGAAGTGTTCTAAGCAGGATCTCCACGGCTCCGGTCAGATTCACCGGTATCAAACGTATTCACTAGAACACTACGGACTAGGGCTTTTAGACACGTCCTTATTTAACCGGCTTGGCTTATTACTTCTACAACGACACTCCTATCTACCACAACGAGCGGCTTGTGATGACAGAAAGTGTAAGATTGACCTCGGGGATAGGATAACGCCAAGTCGGCCGATCATGCGAATCCGGCTCTGCTGCCTGAGACTTCAATCCCCATAAAAGGCAACGCCCGCCCCATGTCAAGTGCTGAATCCAATCACACCCCCAGCAACCACAAAAAATAGTCCTGGAAGCTTGTACAACCTCTACAATGGTACTTCGAAAAGGCACCAGACCAGCAAAGGTCCCAGAGTGACCAGTGGACATGAAGGTCACCAAGCCTAAGAAAAGAACTTATAGGACTTCTCGAATCTGGCGAATCAAGTACCAGCCTCCTACGCTGTCTCCGCTAGAAACGCGACCCGCCGAGATACTGCAAAAGGTTGCCGTGCTTAGCGATAACCACTCCTACCAGAAGCTAGCAGTCTCATCGGTTCTAAACTCTCCTGCGAGGTGAGATTCGCATCTCGTAATGTATGGAGCGGCATCTCACAGCCCCTTAGCACATATATATGCATTTTTGTTTCCGAGGATTTTTCTGCTACGACGACGAAGCTCCCGACGAGCTCTACCAAGAATGGCTGTTTTCACGGCGCTGGATGACGTGGAGTCTTTTTCAGAAATACGTCACCAGAGCATATGAAAAGTACCACAAGCAGTGGTACGACAGTGACACAATATATTACTATTCAGTATTTCGTATATCTCTTGGGAGGTGCGAAATCAGAAGGAGATGGAAACAGTTTGGGCAACCCGATGTGCATCCACCGAAGTTCAGTCCGTCAGACGAGGACACCGACACCGTTCTTCCCTACCTCAGCGCTATTCAGTGCCACATTTCACCAAAACTTCTGCATGGACCATTTACTCCTGACAAGCTTGCCTTTCTTCGCTTCCTGACAGCCAATCCCATTATGGTGCAACATACGATCAAGATAAAAAGACACTTACGTTCGGGATGGTACCCTCCCTGGTCGACATGGCATGAGGCACTCATGCTCGGTAACTACGAATTATTGTCTCTGTTACTCTCTGATCATCTGATATGGGCTGTTCGACCTACTGGAAAATACTCAATAAAAGCAGTTGAGGAATACAATTCCTCGAGACCCATTCTCAAACTGCTGATTGAGAAGATAGTGAAGAGGTCTGACTACGACTTCAGTGATCTCGCGTTAGCGGACTGCGTAGGACGGGCATCAGACAGAGACAGGTCAGATCGGTGTTGGCTTTTCGAGTGGATTCAGAGAGCACGAGATTGGCAAAATGAGTCTGATTTCGCTCATCCGAGAGAACGAACGACGCCTGGACAGATCATAGAAATCAAGTATCTGGACAGTTTCACACTTGACAACGCTCATCAGAACGATCCTAAATCGAAGAAGGAGCAACTTGAAAGCGAAGTAAATCGTGAGGGCCTATTCAATGTTAATGAATTCTTCTTCTGGCGGAGAAACAAGGAGGAGTTAGAGCGCTATCGGGTTTGAGGGAATAGCAAGAGGATACTACGAGTTCAAGGGACTGTATAAACGTCGATTTTCGCTCTTACTGCGACTATTGCGTGCAATACTCTGATCTACCTGCTCTTCACCTAGTACATTGAAATCAGAGGGTTTTCGTTAGACACCACGCTCACTACGAGTGACATCGCACCTGAGCCACGTGGGGTAATATACGAAGTAAGCGGAATGCAGCCAAGACGCCAATTTTCAGCCTTACCCATACCTGATCCCGAAGGCAACCGTGAGATTTCTATGAATTGCAGCTCTTACGCAAACACTCACTGGGTATCAGCATGTATGCAAACAAACTCGCAATGGTTTCAGACTTCGAAAGCCATCTAGCTCGGCGACGTTCTCTTCGCTTTCATACGAGCACAACCGTTGTTTAGATGTAAGGAGTAGCTCCACTCAGACGTCCAAGCTGACTTCAACCAAAGTATGCATAGTAATGGGGCTTCAAATCAATGGCTAGTCTAGTCTCCCAACCCAGGGCAGCCTCTCAGAGGCATGATTCTGCGCACTGGACCGATCTTTCCGACAATCAGAGTCCTATTGAGGAGTCAGCTGTTTTGGATACGAGTGATCTTTCTGCACCACAATTTCTCGCGTCATCTGTAAGCCTTGCAGATGATGCTTCGAACTCCTCTCTGGTCCTCACAGAAGACCGTTTGTGTCGAACTTGTGAGACACTGGACTTCCATGCGTTATTCTTTACGGACATCCGTAGATATCAAGATGAGGATATCAAATGGGAATCGGAGTCGGTCGTGCACAACAGCAGCTGCCCATTCTGCCGCTTCTTGTTCCATGCCACCGCACTACAGTCTCTCAGGAAACACTCGAAATATCACCTCACTGGAATTTCACAGCCATATGCGTCCTATCAACTAGAGGACTGGTCTAGCAGGTGCGGTCGTCGATTGCTCATTAACAGAGCCTTGGAAAGCCAAACCGCCATTAGCATTCTTCCATTAACGACTGTTAGCTCTTCCTCACTGTGGGAGAGTCCGAGAGATTACTATGGAGACCTCTTCCACGGACGAGACATCACATCTGGTTCCATTGATCTTGTGTTAATCTCGAAATGGCTACAGCGCTGCCACGAAACACATCCTCCACAGGTCTGTAACCCCAAGGCCCCGCTATCTTCAGCGCTACACAAGGTAGGGTTCCGTCTTATCAACGTCGACATGTCCTGTATAATAGAAGCAACCACCGAAGAGCATTTCCTGGCTTTGAGTTATGTCTGGGGATGTACTGGACAGATTAGGCTGACTGCTGAGAATGTGAATTCACTCATGCAACATGGTGCACTCGACAGAGTTGAGCTACCAAAGACAATCTCTGACGCGATAGTCTTATGCCGTCTATTAAAAGAATCTTACCTCTGGGTAGATAGTCTTTGCATAATCGAAGACGAGGGAGACGAGAAGGAAAGCCAAATCATGCACATGGACTCGATATACCGACGAGCGCATTTGACCATCATCGCCGCAGCAGGACCTGATTGCAGTTCCGGCTTACCGGGGATAACCAGGAAACGCACCATCACCCAATCCAAAATTCGGATTCAGGACCTTGACTTAATCACAGTTCAAGCATCGGTGTACGAGGAGCTGTATCGGTCTACCTGGAACTCGCGTGGATGGACCTTTCAAGAAAGCGTACTTTCCTGCCGCCGACTGATATTCCTACCCAACCAAGTCTTCTTCAGCTGCGGGGTCGGCGACTGGATTGAGGATACCTGTTTAGAGGTTTTCGGAGCCGTGAAGCCCGTTTTCTGGCGCCGACACGACTTCCCGCGGCTCGCTCTGGATGACTTAGAAGGGCGTACGAAGGAGGACCTCTTCCGAAACGTGTACGTTCATCTCCTGAACTCGTATCTCCGCAGAGACCTCTCGAAAGCCGCGGATATATTGAACGCATTCTCCGGGATCACGACAGCTCTACGGCCATACCTAGGCCCCTTCATCTACGGTGTTCCTAGAGAGCTGTTTTCGGTCAGTCTCACCTGGTCTGAGGACGATATTCCGGAGCGTCGACAAGGTTTTCCGTCCTGGTCCTGGGCCGGCTGGGTCCACTCCTCGACTACTAAAGTGATGTTCCCAGCTCCGGTGAACGTCGATCCGATTCTGACGGCGTGGTTTCTCTCGCGCACCGGCAAGGTCATCCGCATAAGATATGAGGCTTTAGCGCCTATGTCGCACCCTCTCTTGCGAGCACACTTCGGTCAACCACGGCGTCCGGTGGAGGAAGGGCTGGAAGTCCTTCTCCGTACCTGGCGAACACCGCCGCATGTGTTAGCGTTCTACACCAGCTCCGCCAAATTTGTCGTCTTGCCATCGGAGAAGCGGTTCAAAGGTTCGGCATATTATTCTAAGCTAATCCCAAGCAGTAAGGTCCTCGATTACGAAGGTATGAATGTCGTGCACACCATGCCGCGAAGAGGACATACTAACGCATGCAGATTACATCCTCGTGAACTTGGGCTTGCCGGAGGACTGGCTGCTGCGGCGCCCATCGTCGCAAGAGTTCATTGCGGTAGCTGAACAGCGCTCATCGCGGAAGCTTTTCGTTGTATTGGTTGAGTGGATCGAAGGCATTGCGTACCGGGTCAACATGGCACAGATCCTGGTCCCGGTGGCCTTTTGGCTACGTGCTAGGCCGCAGCGGAAGGCTGTGCTGCTTGGCTAACGGATGCGAAGCTCTTCTTTCATCCATAATTTTTGTAATAGCTAATGTCTTTCAGCCTCACTCGGTTGGCGAGGATTAACATCCTTTCACGGACTGCGGTCGTGGTCGCCGAGCTGACTAGGTGAACACACCCCTCGATTCCCATCTTTTGAGTGGATATACAAGGATTTCATTTCTTGTCTATTTGGACCTGGTGGACATGCCTGCTGCGATACTGCGGTAATCTTTTGTCAACATTAGCGACTATTCTATGCTTGTCTGGATATATGTTGAGGTGATCTGAAAGCTATAGCTTTCGTATGCGTGAGTGCAGGATCACATGGCGCTAGAGAGGAAATTGCAGGAGTACGCGGCTTTTCTATCTTTAGTAGGATTTAGTATTTCTCCTAGTTGCAAACGGACCCATACGTAGAAATGTGCTACATAATATTCCTATTCCATTCTTTGTTACCATCAGAGCCTCATACATTATCCCACTACCAACCAAAAAAAAATTGCCATTCAACTCCTCTCCCCCCCCCCCCCCCCACCCCCCCCCCCCCCCCTCCTGCCCCCCCTCCACCGCCTCCCACGCCCCCTCATGAATTTGCCCGACTCCAATCCTCTCCGCATAATCCCCCCTCCACTCCACCACTAGCACATTCATTAGCACTCCTGCCGCAAACCCCCCCACGGCAAAATGCCTCCCCAGCCCCAAATGCTCCGTCATATCCGGCACCCTTACGCTACTCAACAGCAGAAACCCCCTCCTCACTCCCGGCTCACGCATCACCCCTTCTTCCGCGAAATCAGCCGCGTTGTCCGGCCAGATCTTCCCGCAGCAGGTAGGATGCGGCGACACGCTAGACGTCGCGCCTTTCGCATACACGAGCACGCGCCCAGCATCCCATTCAAAGGCACGGAGGTGTAATTTGTCTGCGTCTGCGACGCGCGCGGAGAAGCACAGCGTCGCAACGTCGCGGGAGATAAAGGGGGTGGGGATTTCGCTAACGTCGGATGTGGTGGCGGAGTCCATGCGGAGTTTCTGGACAAGGTCACCGTAGACGCGGAGTACGGGGCGGAGGTGCTTCTGCGTGCGGAGGACGATGGCGCCGATTTCGGAGCGGATAGGTGGCGAGTTTTTGGGGAGGGTGGAGGCGAGGGGGCCGCTGAGGTAGTCGATGCTGCCCGGGTGGGAGGCCCAGGACCAGCTGGGGAGGGAGCGGGTGCGGTGGGTTGGGGTTTGAGGGTTTGAAGTGACCCACAGGAGGGCGACGTCGAGGATGGCTTCGGGGAGGCCGGCTATGGAGGGGCTGCCGTAGCAGGATTTTAGGATGGCGGAGATGCCATCGAAGGCGGGAAGGCGGTCGGTAGGGTGGGAGAGATGGCGTCGAGTGGAAGATTGGATGAGGGAGGAGTATAGGCTCATCGCGCCCTTTGAGAAGGTGTCGAATTGAGACTTGCCGTCTAGGCTTCGCTCCATTTGGACCGTGGCTAGAGGACTTGATGGCATGTCTCGTTCTGAGGGCATATCTTGTGGCTCGCAATCTCCTGCATCAGTATGAGTTGATGTCTGGCAGTGGAAATAGGCTTGGTATTGTGTAAGGATGAGACAACGTCTCGATAGAATCCTCTCCTGGTAAGCCCAAGCGTTGTTGCCATACGAGCCGTGCTCTAATAGATATCGGAGGTTGGCTGGGCGAGCAATAAATCTTCTTCCCTCGATAAAATTTTCGGCCAAGTACGAAGACCTTGACCCGGCTCCAACATCGTGAAGTCTTGAATTTGCATCCCTTCCTGCCGCGGCAACAATCGTCATAGCTGCTTTGCCGAAGATTTGATGCATGCTATTGATCTGACTGTCCTTGTGCATCTGATCATCTTGTACGATACTCAGACAATGAGCCCAAAGATATCTCTCTCCGAGTGACATGGTTAATTTCATGGCGTCCTCGATGACCTTCGGGAGCTTTAGCTTCTGCTGATCCAGTGCACCATCTCTTTGCAATGTGTCGAAGTTGGCTTTGGTGGCTTCAAGACATTTGACTCCGCCACGAGCATAACTCACAGCCAAGTATCTTTCATTAGTATTTCCTTTGACAATACGGTTGTTCCGTACATCAATCAGTATGATATCGACCGGATCGTTGGTGGAAAGCGAGTCTTCTAGAATCCCGCAAGTCACGTGTTTGGTCTCGCAATCCGACAGCCATCCACGCACGCAAGCAATGTCCAGAGCTGGCACGGGTCTACCGGAGGAGATGGTTGAAGACATTGAAGCCATATCGTGAGAGGCGGGGAGTACATAGCCCAGTGTTCCTGTGGCGTCTTTTACTTCAAAACCGTGCTTGGATCGCTGCAACTCGTATCTTGCCGCAGGGGCACTGAGTGAAATGGAAGTCGATGCTTCGTCTTGCCGTACAAGGTGCAAGACGAGCTGACAGCAGGGACAGGAGGCATTCGATAGCAAGTCACTGTAGCTGCCGAGTACCACTGGTTTGGAAGTCCGCACAGCCGGAGCTGGATTTGATGGGAAAGGCGGAGTCGGATGGGACGAGTTCAGCGGTAGAGTAGATTTGATGTCGATGGAACGGCAGGTGTCGCAGAGTAGACTTCGTGAGTTTTTCTGGATCTTCGTCTGAAACCGGTTCAGTAGACCTCTCTTCTTAGGTTTCGCCCCCACTGTTCCCTGCCTTATATTCATGACTTTATCGGATGCGAGTGCCAAATAATAGCAGTCGTAGTTCCAAATGATGCTCAGAAGCGCTTGAGGGACGTCTGGTGGCAAGGCCAAGGGCTAGACACAGAGACTGCTTGAGAGAAGGCTGCAAGAAGAGATATTGCTAGGACGGGAGAATGTATGATCATAGCACCCCACGAGGGAGCGAAGCTTCACTTATAGGAGGAACTGGCTGTTATTGTCCGCTGCCAGACCAATAGAAGGAAAAAGCCTGCCTTCAACGCCGAGAAGCCCTTGCAGATCCCGGGTTACCTGAGGCTAGGCGCCATCAAGGCACGATAGGGCTTTCAAGTCAGGTCGCTTGTGCAAGCCACAATCGCCGGATGCAGACGGCAGCCGAAAAGGTCGCATCTAGAAGCGCATCTCGGCCCTCAAGGCTGAGATCTCAGCCCGACAGACCCCATATACCGCTGCTTGCGTTTGCCAAATGCGTTGTAGGAGGGTGTGGGCGCGCCTGATCCGGCTAAACTAGAAGCCAACAACCAATGATGCACAGCATCTAGGTTCTCCATGGTCCGCGATGAAACTGCTGAGCGAAGTGCATCGGCCACACCGGCTCTGCAAGGGATTTTGGGGACTGAGACACGGAAGAGCCCCCGTGTACTAATGCGTGTTATATGAATGGGTGGGATTCCGCTGTCTACAGCTTCCCACGGTTGCTCTTGAAGATATTGCGAATCTTCTCTCTCAGAGCTTCAATAAATACGGCCCAATCCCGATAGCTGTACGAGATACCCACAAACCGAAGACGCTTTATCTAGCCTATGTCGAGGCTGCGTAGCTTCACAGCATCGAGCCCGCTCTCCGTGACAAAGTGATGGCCTTGAGGCGCAGTCATGAAATTGTTCCTGGAAAAAGCAATAATCTTGATGTCGTGATCAGTTGCATGCGCGAGTGACGAGTAGAGGTGTTTTGGGGTTCCCAAAGTGGTCGCTCGACTCAACATCCTTATGTGACGTCTAAACCTCTGCCTCCGTCAGTGGGCGTCGAGCAATATGTGGGGCATCAATTGTTTAAGGCTGCGGGTAGACGTGGAGGGGCCCAGAAGCCGGCCTACCTAAATATTTGACAACGTCTCGTACCGCTCTTGCTCTGAACATGATGTCTCATTCGAAGGACAATCATCCCTCGTCGTCCCCAAAAGACAGTTTGACTGCTTTGGACTTCTTCGGCTTTTTGACTGCTTTTTTCGGCTTCACGTCTGCATCTTCTTCCCCATCACTCGCCTGCACAACCTTGACTGCTTTCCTCTTCTTTGAGACAGCACCGACTACAGTCAATTGGTGCTTAGATTGCTGCGTCGACGCCTCCTCTTTCTCAGCATCTTTTGCGTCTCCCTTCTTTCCCGAAGAAGCACCCTCCACGCCCGGTCCTTGGTCAGCGTCTTTCCCAGCAATCAGCGCCTCATATTCCGCCTTTGAAAGTGATTCATTCCCGTCTTCGAGCACGTAGGTCGGCGCATCGTCATCGTCATCGCCTTTGGCGCGTTTCGGACGGGCAACGGGGCGTTCGTGACGGGAGGCGTCCCGCCCGGAGGTGGCTTCACCGCGAAGACGGCGCAAGAAGGCGGGCTCGTTGGCCTCGAAGGTCAGGCCTTTGAGTTTGTTACTCATGATGACTTCGATAGTGTTGAGGTTCGTCGAGTAGATGGTTTGGGGGTGGTGTCACGTCGCCTCAATCCGTGAATAAGATCTTTGTCAATTTTTTGCTCTTTGGATCGCTCTGGTCTGCTGAATGAGGTAACGACTAGTAGATGATGTGTATGGTGAACTCCAATTGAATGATCGATATCCAGCGTCCAGTGAATCGGCAATAGTCACGTGCCATAGCCCACGGCGATATTTCGATTTCGACGCGCAAGGACGACACAGCGCTGGGCGCCGTTGGAGGCGCTAGGATAAACGGTGAACGGGATGGGCACCACGGGCCGGGCAAGTGAAGCGGCTGTCAGTTGATGGGGCTGCCGATTGGGACTCGTGGCCGGGTGCTAGGTGTCTCCTATGTCGAGGTGGCAATGGAGATATCGCCAAATGGAATGCGCGGGTGGGTAGTGGGTAGGCGAGGAAAGGGGCCGCGATCTCAGCTTCACGAGAGAACAACGTACGCAAGAATGCCTTCTACGAGCGCTGAACAGAACGCAAAAGTTCGAGTTAAGCACTCATCTGCTCACGCTTGACACAGCAATTGCTGCTTCACCATAAATACACCGACCCCAACAATTAAATGCACGTGCAACTCAGCAAGCTGACGACGAGAGACCCTGGCCCGCTCTTGGCATCTCTTCGCCTCCTTCTCAGATTGCTCGACGGTCTCCGCGATCCTCCAGCGCCTGGCATCACCCACACTTCGACCACCACCCTCACGCTCCGCCATAGCGCGCTCTCCCGTCCATCTTCACCGCCGCCCCGCCGAGTCTGTAGCAATTCCGCCCCTGGCACTCCTCCCGCCGCCCTCGGGGGTTGAGCTCGCTTTTTGGAGGCATCTCCAGCCGTTCGTTACCTGCCTCACCTTATCTTCTTCCCCGTCGCCGTTGCTATTCCGCCCCCCCCCCCGGCGCCGTGCAACACTCGGCCTCTTTATTGCGATTCCAGTAGTTCCGTAGAGCGCTCCGCTCTGCTGGCTGGATCCAGAGTGGCTTCTTCTCAACGCCTCCCCCGAGCTCGGTCGACGTCCATCGCGGTCCAGGACCAAAACCAAATGGGGCTTGTACAAAATCTCGTCAAGAGGATACCCTCCTCGCCCAGCATTCCCGGCCTCGATGACCTACAACGACGGGCGGACAAGCTGTCTCCCCGATTAGCCTTCTTCCGCCGCCGCATACGAATAAAAGGGAACTCGTCCATCTCGATACCCCTAGGCATTGTTCTGCTCTTCCCATGCTTGGTCATAATATTAATACTCATACTGTTCGTGCGGCATCCCCAATCACCGGGGATTATGATGATGCCCGCTGGGGCGCCTCCATCGATACGGTACGCAACCTTGCTCAAAAACTCCAATCCCAGGTCCAAAGCGATGAGGAATTCAACGGCGGTCAGGTTTTTATCGCCTCCGCATCGGGATACCACACTTTCGCGCATGCTGACCATACTATAGGAAAATCAACGACAAGTACGACAAAGTCTTCGTGACAGGCTGCCTGGAGCCCCAGGTGGACGGTCCTCGAGCGAACGCAGCCTTTGTGGTACTAGCGAGGAACAAGGAATTGGACGGCGTGCTCCAATCCATTAAATCGATCGAACGGCACTTCAATCGCTGGTTCCACTACCCATATGTCTTCCTCAACGATGGCGACTTCAACTCGACGTTCAAGGAGGCGATATTGAATCATACTAGCGGATCGGTGGAATGGGGAAAGATAGATTCGACAATGTGGGGGTATCCATCGTGGACGGACATGGCGGTTGCAAAGGAGGGAATCGCGAAACAGGGCGATGCGGCAATCATGTATGGTGGCATGGAGAGCTATCACCATATGTGCCGATTCTACTCTGGGTGGGTTGATGCTTTCGCGTTCTATGGGAAGCATGGCGGCTAATCTTGTCACAGATTCTTCTACAAGCACGAGCTATTGCAAAAGTACGAATGGTATTGGAGGCTGGAGCCCGAGATCAAATACTTCTGCGACATCACCTAGTAAGCCTCCCGCGCAGTCCCTTTCCCGTCAACTGGCCTATGCTAAGCTTAACAGCGACCCGTTCATCCACATGGAACGCGAGAAGAAGACGTATGGCTTTACCATCGCAGTGAAGGAGCTCAAGGAAACAGTGCCGAACATTTTCCGCTACGCATCGGCATTCAAGCGAAACAATAACATTACTTCACAGGGCCTATGGGAGATGTTTACCGTGAAGCCCGATGAGAAGAAGTCGCTGCCAAAGGACGATCCCAAGTATAAGAAGCCCTTGCCGGAGGAGATCCTCAACACCGAACCTGGGGCGGGATCACTACCGGAGATCAGTCTAGACGCGATGGAGGGCGAGGAGTACAACATGTGCCATTTCTGGAGTAACTTTGAGATTGCCAGGCTGGATTGGTTCCGGAGTAAAGAATACAACGATTTCTTTGAGATGATGGACCGCAGCGGAGGGTTTTGGATGGAGCGGGTACGTGTCCATTTGGCGTATGAGCAGACGTGAGCTAACGACGACTAGTGGGGAGATGCTCCGATCCATTCACTGGCAGCCGGGGCTCTCCTAAGTCCAAAGGACATTCACTACTTCCGAGACTTTGGGTATCGGCACACGACGATTCAGCATTGCCCGGCCAATGCGCCTGCCCGCCAGCTCCCCCGGATACCGTTCTTGGAGAAGACGACAAAGGACGAGAAGAAGCGGATCGAGGAGGACGAATACTGGGCGTCGTTCGACCCACCAAAAGAAAACGGCGTGGGGTGTAGATGTAAATGCGACACGGACATTGTGGACGTCGAGGGCAAGCAGGGCAGCTGCCTCGCAGAATGGGTGGACGTGGCTGGGGGTTGGGCATCACCATAGACATGGGAGACGGCGTACGCGTGTGGGTTCTAAGCTTCATAATACCGTTCGAATATGGCTTTTGTCTTCTTTGGTGGCCAGGGACGAGGTTTGGCCTGGATGGAGGGAGACACTTCTGGGATGTATCATGGAGTTTAGACGGCTGCACACTGTATTTATTCGCCCGCTTGGGGCCGCTCGATGGGCAGCAACTCCGCATCACGTCGAGACGCCGTCGTCATGTATATCGCCAAGCAGCGGCTGTTCCCTTTCGCCTGTCGCCCTGTCGCCCTGATGCCCGTGTCACCGTGTTCCCCTTTCGCCGTGCTCGCCAACCAGGCCGGGAGCTCCTGCAACAGTAGCAACCCGCAGAACAACGGCACGCTCCCCGAGGCCGTATGCTCGAAAGCACGGCGAGGTATATCGGGCTCGTGGCCGGGCTCGCGGCCGGGCTGGATGGCGTGGGCCACGGGTCAGCGTGACAGTGCTGCCTATCAGCGTCGATAAGAGCAGCACTTGGTGGGGCTCGCCGTCAATGAAGTCCCCCGCCTCAGTCACTCCTACCGCCATCCCTCCACGCCCCGACGCCATACATAGTACACGCCTTCACGACACCACGCACCTCTGCAGAATCCTGCAGCTGCTCTGCTCGCACTCGGCCTCCACACAAGCCGCGCATGAGCTGGCGAGGCAGCCTGCCCCGCACCCCGTTTCACAAGGCTCCCCCAGAGGCCCGTTCGCTTCCATTCAGCAGGCAGTCATCGCCCTCCGGATCAGGGTACCGTGGTTGTGGCCTTTAAACACTGACTAAGGCACTCTTGCAAAAGGTACTGCCCGCTCTTCTTTCACTCCTCTTCACCTCCCGCCCTCTACGCCGCACCTCTGTCTCGTCCAGGTGCCCAGCTCTAACCATGTCTCACAATAGCTCGTCAGCGTCATCCCACGACCTTGCCTTTCCTTCTCTCGACGTTGACGGCGCCCTCGCCAGTCTTGCCTCCGAAGCCCCCGCCATGCGTTCCAACACCAAGAGACACGAGGCGGCGTCCTCGCTGGAGGATAGCTCCTACGAGCTCCTCAACGACGGGTCCGTTGAGTCAGACGATGAAGGACGCACCGAGTCTTTGGCTTCAGTAGACGGAAACACCCCCGACGACATGTCTTCTGTTGCAGACACCGAGGAGTCCGACGACGACAGCTTCATCTTCGAGACTTCCGAGCCCCGCTCCAATACCATGGCCAGCTCGGCATCCCCCCCTTTCGGATATACTTCGAGCAACGATGCTGGCGCAAGCAGCCTTGCAACTACAAGAGGCGACACCAGACAACAGCCGGCAGCCATGATCGAGTTTGTGGAATCCGACTGGCGCCCCGAGCAGGACGACGTGTCTAGTACTTACATCTACCAAACACTCCAGGGCGTCCAGAACATGCCCGACGTGATTAAGCAGTACGGATATCCTGAGATCAGGATAACCTTCAAACAAAGCCTCTCGAAGATATACATGCCACCCAAGAGACCGTTCCGGATACTGATTGCAGGGGCACCCACCGACTGGGTGCGGGACGAGGCCATCAAGAAGATCGCCAGCGCTCTTGCCGCGGGACGTAACTCGATCTCGGACTCCAGCTCGAGCTCCCAGCAATCATCCTCGCGCTTCAGTGTCATCCGAGTGCCAACCGAAACCGGCTACTCTACCAACCTCCAGCTAATCGACTCCACTGATATCGAGTTGACCGTAGACCAGTGCGTCGGTGCGTCTCGATACGGTGCTAGCTTTGCCGCCGTCACTGTGCTCCATATGAGTGATGGAAAGGACTTGCCAATTGCAGCTTCTAAATTCGACAAGGTCCCAGTTATCCTCCCTGATATCGCTATATTCTGCCACCCGGATGCACCTGCATACCAACTGTCGCACTCTCTCGACCAGATCGGCCAGCACCAACTCATCCGTAAGGCTCTGGAGTCCCAATCGATCCCTATATTGGACATTGCCACCGTAGTCCCATTCCGGCAGTGTCCCGAATCCTACATTTACGGTTCGAAGAGCCTCCGCCTGTGTGTTGAAGGTCGTGGTCCGGGAGAGATCGAATTCCGCGTACTCGAAACACTTCCTATCAACATCACATCCTTCCTTGACATCAACCCAGACCAGCTGAATCGTCATTTGGCGTACCTTCTCCGGTCAGGTAGCGGGGTGCTTAGCACTGCCAACGCCACTGCTAGCGAGAAGATAGCGGAGGCTTCCCAAAGCAGACCGGGGTTGGCATCAGCTGTCAGCGATTGGATTTCTGGAAAAACTGAGTGGTGGACAGGCGTCAAGAACACCACTACACGCATTTGGCAAAGTCGAGCGCCTCTATTTGCTGTTGCGGTTCTCGTGCTATCTTTGATCACCGCTGGTATGCTAGGTCAACAGGCAGGCGTCTACAACAGGCTTTACAATGGCCAAACGAGTCAACCTATCGTTTCCTCATCCTCCGTGCTCTCCTGGAACCCAGCACCGGTGACCGGGCCGCCTCAGGTTTCGGTCGCTGCTATACAAACCGCTATGCAAAATGCAAAGGATTTGGTTCAATCTTACAAAGACGTAGTACATTCTACGAAAGACATTTCGAAACAAGGCGGGGAAACTTCTTTGGGTCTCCCATACACAGACACCCTTTCACCGCCGAAGCTCAATGATTCGAAGGAGTTTAAGGTCCACATAATCGGCGACCATCATTTCGTTCTTACTCCGCCACAGCAATTTTTAAAACTGAGAAAGCCACCGACGCTTTTTGTCCGAGTCGTTCGAACAGGTCATTGGGTTCCCTCATCAGTCTCCAAACTTAACCAGGGGGTTTTTGCTGTGGAACTCGAGCGACAACACGCTAGTGGTCTTTTGAACATTACCATCTGGACGGAGTCGAAGCCCTTGATAGCGCAAAACTTCACCGTCAGCTTCGGATCTCCCTGGCTGAAGCTATCTGCTTGGGCAAAAAGTGCTGGAATCTTATCGGAGACTGTGAAGAATGATGTCGCTCTTGCTCAGACAGGCCTCAAGACGGTTTCCAACTCCCTAATTGACGGCCTCCGCAATGGAAGGCTCACGGTTGAGCACGGAACTACCGCCCTAATTCATCAGACCACATTCTGGACAGAAAAGGCGAAACGATCTTCTCAAAGCGTCTCAGAACACTTGCAAGAGGCGAAGCGCGAAGCGGCACAGCAAGTTGCCGTTGGGTACAGGGCTTCAAAGGGGATTTCACAGCGACTTCATCGCGGCTGGCAAACAACGACACAGGTTCCGGCGACAATCTGGCAAGCAACGAGATCTGCCAGGACCTCCAGGTCTGTCCTGAGGGCGCGCAGGAATTCCCAGAAGCTGTGGAGGAAGCTGGGACTTCCGGGTCTTCCGGAGGACAACACCAAAAACGCACCGAGTTGCGAGCGTCGCATGGGCAAGCCTTGCAAGAAGCATAGCAGACGGAGCGGTAGGTAGGTGTGTTACCATGGTCATGGTTAGGCGTTGCTTCCTTGGGAATTTTTGGTTTAATGAATGATATATCCGGGGCTCAATCATGGAGAAGGCGTTCGTTAGGACGAAGAGCGGGCAGACTTCGACTACCTGCTTCATTCAATACCACCCGGCGAGTTTTGAGGTTCGAAAGCTAGATGGCACAGAGGCAACATGTGTGGTTGGGGACGACGAGCGGGTGTGGTGGTTGAGAGCGGGCCATGGGTTTGCTGCTGTTGTCTCTCTTCTCTCTCATACTATACATGCAGACGGAGCTTTGGCCGTGTCAATTGAATCCTAGTAAATTATACTGACATGAACATCTCATATCTAAAAAATTTAAATATCGGCCTCGCACGACCGCCTCAAAGCCATCGCTCATCTTCTCACCGACCCCATGAAACAGCCATGCTCCCAGCTCCCATCCCCCCTTATCTACCTCTTCAGCCTCCTCCCCCTCCCTTTACTCTACTACTCAACACCAGTAATCCACCTCCCCCCCTTCCCACCCCACCCAAGCTCCCCTCCACAGCCCGCACTTTCATCTCATCCTTACCCCGCGCATCTAGCGCCGTGAACGCCATATCGCCCCTCCCCTCGTCTTTCTGACTCGGGCTTCTTCGAGCTTGGTGGGTGCTGCCAACAGCCTCGCTTCCGTACCTAGGCACTCCTCGCTTTTTCCTCGTGGCGGTGGGCTACGGCGGATGACGGTTTTGGACGTTGGGAGGGGTGTGGGGGCCGGGTAGAGCTTGGGGCAGTAGAGGGAGGATGGGGAGGCGGAGGCGGAGGCTGGCATGCACGTGTGTGTGTGTGTGTGTGTGGGAAATTGGGTTGGAGTAGGACGCTATTGCTATCCTGCGGCTCTTCTGTTGTTATTGATAGCCGGTGTACGTTGTACGTGGCTGGTGTGTGTGTGTGTGTGTGTGTGTGTGTGTGTGTATGCGGCTCGAGAAAGCGTGCTCTTGCGCGGAGGGTTGTGCGAGGTCGATGTTTTGCAGGTATGTCGGAAGTTCGAAGGTTGTTGACATTGGCCCTTGTTTTGGCGCTGGTGATGCAAAGGAGTTTTGGTTTTCGGGATATAACTACGGTAACCTGTTGATATTACGCGAAGCTTAGCTCAGAGGCTGTGGACATCGGTCGGCCCATACACAGGCCTGGGACCAACAGCTCGCCGACGTGGTGACCGCACATCATCTTTAGGTCTCGCACGGGCTGCCGATGTCAATAGCATTCCTCTAAGTTGGACCTGATGGAGACTATGGAAGCCATGGAAGTCATGAAAGTCATGGACTTTTCTCGCAGGAAGGCTACTGGATGTTGCTGTTACGGGAGGAACTCGAGTTAAAAAGTCCATGATGCCATTGACGATGTCGACGATGATGTGGCGATGATGGTGCTCAAGAAACAAGGGATCCCGGAGGTAATGCGATACCAGCGTCTGGCGGGCGAAGGGTGTAGCGGTAGTCGGAAGGCAGATTGGGTTCGAATAGAATGGCCATGCGCGAAAAGAGCGAAGAGAGGTGTTCAGTGAAGTGGAGAAGGGAAACATCGAGTGTGATGGGTTCGTTGTGGAGGACACCGGATTCAATGAAAGCGAGACGTAGAGGCAAACATTATCACGCGCTAAAGAGGCCATTGACTAAAGCATTCGTCGCATTCGGCAACTATTGCAATACAATCACCGTGGGTGGGTGTAGAGGGGGACCCATTTTAGCCATTTCCAAACTCCAGCGCTTCAAGCAGGAGTATTGATGAACGAAAAAGAAAAAGGAGACCGACCCAGATAGCCAATATGAACCCCAAAGAGAGCTAGCAGCCTACCTTAGTATGTTGCCCAAGCGGAAGTCCATTGTAGTGCCCAAGTTCGAGTGCATTGTCATGAATGAAGGTATCGAAAGCACTCCCTTCATAGGCAAAGACACGCTCCGCGCCAAACACCCCTGTTCATGGTCGATGTAGATATCCGTATCCTGAATGAGTATCGCAGCTGATCGAGTTTGGACAAAGTCTATAGGTCCGTTTTCGAAGCTGTGAAGTCCCACAGCATCTTGACGAGAGCATCCGGAAGGGTGTAGAGGTCGACGTGGAATTCGCCGTCTATATTGCTGCGTTAACATTGCACTGTGATTCTGGACTACGCGCCCATAGGGTCCTATGCTTACTCTCGACGTCGTTCTTGGTGTAAGTATCGGTGGACTTGTTGTCATGGACCATTTGGACGACCTGCAGCAAGTCGTCTTCGCTGAGCTTTTGAAGACCATCGGCCAACTTCTCCATGTCGACCTAATCCGTCGTGTCAGCATCTCATGTCCCAAAGTCCGACTGAACACAGTCCTCACGTTCTTCTCTTTCCGGCTCTTCTTTCTAGGGTCATCCTTCCGACCTCTCACGCCGTTCTCATCGCCAGCTGGGCCAGACTCCCGCAGCGCGGCCAGGAGCTCCGGCTTCGGGTTCCGGAAGGTGACCGTATGTTTGGCCTCATAGCGTTCGTTCTGGAAGTTGAGGTCGTGGTCCAGAGTATGTTCACCACCCTTGGAAATCGTAGTGAGGACGATTTGCATATCAAATTCGCCCCAACCCTTCTCGTCGATACGGAAGGGTGGTTTCTTGAAAGCTGATTGCGTCGCAGTTGCATTAGCACTCCACTCAAACTGTAGCGGAAGAAAGCCCCGGAAAGGACACGCATGCGCGCCCACGGCGCTCAAGTCCATCGCAGCGGCCCTGGTGCAAATGAAGGAACAGGTATGTGCAACATCACTCACTCTGCTTAGGCCTCTCGAATGTAGGATGCAGGTTGTAGGTGGCCTTCTCAAACACGGTCGCGGGGACTTCATGGCCTTGGTCGTCCAGCAGCCAAACTTCGATGCTCCATGAGCGCATGGGAAAGCCCTCCACACCCGAATCTTCCTGTCTGGAATGGTATACTATTCAGCGGCTGGTCTGGCTACAGGCGCGCGAATTGAAGGGAGGAGGGGGACGTACATCACCCTCTGGGTGGTTACGAGCTTGACCTGGCGCTTGATCTGCATGGTGGAGTCGCGTTAGCTGCTGCGCGTGTTGATGGGCGGGATAGAACTCACGTCGGGCATTGTGGCGGTTGGCAGTGCGCTCTGGCAATTGGGATAGTGGGAGCGGTAATGAGGTAGTGGGTGTCGTGGGTTGAGGGCGAGAGCTACGGCGACTGCGTGAACTACAGTGGGTGGGAGGGGGTTGGGCGGAGGTGAATGATGAACTGGGGGAGTCCGCGATGGAGAAAGAGATGGCGGGGTGATGTTGAGCAGCCGAGCAACAACAAAGTCACGATTCAACTGTTCCACTGCCAAGGAGAGGAGGCAGCAGCAGGCTCTTGAGCCTTCGTAGGATATTGCTGAATAAAAGGTGGAAGGATCAGAGCTCAATTGAGGTTGCTTGATTGCTAGAGGTGAGGTCGCCACAACAAGGCGGATCCTTTGCGCGGGAGTGAATGTCCGAAGCAATGCGAGCACCTGAGGAACAGTGTCTTTGATTCTTCATCTAGACGACAAGGGATTCAATGTGAACTGTAGAAGTGCTGCAAGGCGATCTACTATCTATACAAAATGCAGTTGATCGAACCTGCATGGAACCAAAACTTGACACTTTTATGGTACATAAAGCTAGGTACCTAAGTAGGTAAAGACAAGAATGTGCTTGGCATTATCAGATGCTCGAGGTGCTTGGAATCAGTGATTGCTACTCTCTATCCACCATGACGACAAGAATGCTGCCATCAAACCGGATGCTAGGCTCTTCATCAATCCCAAAACCAGAACAAGCAAGTAGTTGTATGCGCATTGAGGTAGTGTTCAGGGGAGTGTTTGATCTAACTATGATTTGCTGCAGGCATAGCCAGGCCAATTTGTTGCTAGTATGTGCAGTATGAGAACTCTATGGTACCATACGAAAGCCTCTCAACCACCCTCAGCCTTCCAGTCGCCCAATGGATCGCAGCCTTTATTCTCTCGCCATGTCAGAATCGCAGCTACTCGGCAGCCTTGAAGAGAGCCTCGTTCTCCTGCTGGGCCTTGATGAAGGCCTCCTTGAAGAGGTTGGCGTCTGGAATGCGTGTTAGCGGGTATAGACAGTGCCAGAAGAGAAAGCAACATACTCTCACTGTTCGCAAACCGGATGGCCAGAGTCTGAGCCTCTGGGTCGCCCTCGCTGACGTCCGCAGCGGCGTTCCAGACCCAGCTTCGGTCGCTGCCGACGTTGGGGGATAGCTTCATGTCAGGGACAACTGTACTACGTCAGAACGTGTATATCATCCCCCACAAGATATGCATACCGTAGTGGTTGGCGCAGACCTTGAGAGTCTTGTCTCTCCTCATAACCAGGCGCGTCTTGCCGTTCTCCTTGTGCTTCAGTAACCTGACGTCGCCGGTGCCCCTCTCCTTCCACTCCCGCGACTCGCGGTCGAACTTGAACAGCTTGGCGCGCATCTTGAATGTTTGCTCCTCGAGCTCCTCATTCGTCTTGGTCTCGACCTTCTCTGTCAGGCGCACAACGGGCTCGAAGTGGACGTCGGGCTCCACGTTCTCGACTTCATCCTCCTGCTGCAGTATGTTAGCATTGCATGTGAATTCTAGAGGAGAAATAACTCACTTCGGCCGCTTTGGCCTTGGAAGATCCTGAAGGCTCGTCCACGTCGTCGACTTCCTCCCGCTTCTCTTTCTTGGGCCCTCCGCCGAACATGGCAAAGACGTTGTCTTTCACCGCCGTGGCGGCGTTGGTGGCAGTGTCTGCGATGGTGGCAGCGGGTTTTTCCTCGGCGGGCTTGGGGGCTTCTAGCTCCTCGGTCACTCTGGCGGTCTCATCCTTGACGAGGGTAGGGCCGGTGGACGTCGTCTGCTCTGCAGAGGGGTCGATTTTTGGGGCGGAGTCGGCCATGTTGGTGGCCAGAGAGGTGTGAGTGCGGGTGTGTGAGGTGGGGAACTGGATGGTTCGAGTTGCTGGCACACGATGCTACGAGCCGGTCCAAAAAAGAGTCGTGGTGGTGGGGTGCAGGAGGCTTGTTAGAGAGGTTGTGCCCCTCTACATATCGCCGCCGTTTTGCTGGCGGTGTGGTCAATGCGCGAACGCACGATGCACCAGGCTCCCCTGTCTGCCTCCATTCACCTGAACGCCTCTTGTTGCCTGCCTTGAATGCCGGCCTTGTCGAATTGCCTGCACGCCAATACTATTGCTGTCCTGACTTAGATCATCCTAGAACTGCCCCGTAGACTGTACCACGTCATTAGTCCCTCGACACTTATTTACGTTATTCACTACTGTCCAAAATATACCACGTACGTTTCAATATTTCAAACGAGATGCACAAGAACGGTACTTGATGCTTTTAACCAAGAGAGTGTTTTTCTAGGCCCCCGAGCTCTCTACATAGCTAACTATCAGAACACTCATTACGTAACGTCTCTCTGTACCTTCAATGCTTAAACCAAGACTCGTAGTCAGCAGCTTCTTAGCCAAGCGCTGCCTTGCCATGCCACATCCACCACCCTGATCACGCACTGTCGTGTAATCCTCTACATGATTTCCAGGAATGAAGAAGTTTGGAGGCCTATATCGAAGGCATGATGTGTGGGGAGGCGTGGAATAACGATCAGGAACTCATCAACTTCAAGATATACTAGGCTCGTTCTAAGATAGGGAATCGCTAGGTACATGAGATATGTATCACGGCCACTAAGTGGGATACTGTCGAACAGTTGTCGTAGCTGTATTTCCAAGTTCGCAGATTCGTCATTCTCGCACCATGCCCAGAAGTCTAAAATCCGAAGTATAAGGTACAAAATTTCCTGAAAGCGATCAAGTCCATGACGCCGCCCAATGTTTAAGGTACAAAGAAAGAAAGCTATCCGTCCCCAATATCTCCACAGGGAACAGGAGAAGAAGAAGAAGCCAAATGTGAATTTATTCGTTGTAGTGGTACACCTTTTCATAGCATGTTAGCAGGAAGTTCGAGTGTCAAGCGAGCACCTTTGGGACTAACAAGATAATTTGGCAGTCCCCATGCCTTCCATCCCAATCGGCTCGCCATCTTTGCGAAGCCCTCTGTCTCAATCAAGTGGTAGAATGCGAATGGCGGGAACATGGCCCCGTCTCTGTGGACTTCGGCCTTGACCAGCAATGTCGCCCCACCCACACCGTCCAACTGCACCTCAATGTTCGGGTCCTGCGATTCGTCGTGCATCATAGCCATCAAGCTCCGATATGTTGGCATTGAGGCGTATCCTTCCAGCAGAATGTCATCATTGCCCATTCTCGCGCCCATCTCCTTAGCCGTAGGGCTATCCACCCAATTGTTGAAGTCGTAAGCGCGGACAGCCTTCTCCTTCTTTTCGTCGTCGTAGTATCTCTGGAAGCAGTTTGGGGCAATGATTGGCTTGTCGTGGGCTGCCAGATCCTGGATTAGCGATTCCGGCGTCTCGATGATGTCGCCGTCTAGCCACAGCACCCAAGAGGTCGTGGGGCCCATGGTCGTGAAGAGCAGCGAGTTCCGCGCCTTCGCCATGGCCGACCGCCGCGCCTTTTGGTTCTCGATCTTGTGGCGCTCAGCTTCGTTCTGGGTGATGAGCGGGGACTCGGTATCTTGGCGCAAGATAGTGATACTGGCGAAGCGCTTTTTTTGGGACCCAGACTGGGTTTTCGCAATTTGCGCCTGCAGGGCTGCAGTCGCTGCATTGCCCTCTTTTGTTTTGGGGAGGATGAAGCCCAGCGAGATCAGCTCGTGTGGATAGGAGAGGCTGAGCAGATTGTCCCAGTACTCCTGGTAGAAGCGCGCCAGCGGCGTGAGGATCAGAACCGTCTCCTGGTTCTCGACCGGATTCCGCGAGGTCGTCACGTTGTTCATGTGGTAGTGGACCACTGGGGGCGGCGGGGGTCGCTCATTGGCCTTTGCTTTGCGGAAGGGGAGCGAGGGGGGTGAGAGTGCGTTGGAGGCGGTGTGGGTCGAGTCTCGGAGCTTGCTCGCGGCATCGTTGGGCGAGGAGAAAAAGAACAGGAAGAATCCTATCAAGAGGACGACTAGCAGCACCAGAGTGATGGGGCTGCTGCGTCGTCCTAAGCCTCGAGCAGGCATGGCGAGGGAGTGCACAGGAGGCGGCCGGGGCGCCGAACGCTCTGCAACGGCTCAGACGGGGTCGACTTGGGCGACTATGAGCGTTGCATGAGGAGGCAGCGGTGTTGGAGGAGCGGCGCGGCGCCGGCGATCGAGGACTGTGGTGTTGAGGCGGGAGTGGTCGTGGTGATGCACAGGGAGGTGAAAGGTGGCCGCGGGATGCGGTAGTCGGCGAAGATTTCGGGACAGCCCTGGAGCTGAGTTTAATTGCGCGACGACGGGGTGCGCTCGGAAGGAATGGGCGCACAGCAGCGTCGAGGACTCGTGCCGCAGAAGTAAACACAAGAAACTATCGCCAGGAGATTCAGTGGTCGAGGGGTCTCACGGGTCCACGGTTCGCAGTACCAATTGAGAGTGCCAGCACGTGACGCGGACCGGGGCCGGAGGTGCCAAGACTACTCTAAATATTCTTATTTGGGATGCCGACATCATACATCGCGACCACGCATCATGAAGCACCCCAGAATCGGGCCTCGTCCTCTACTGCACCCCCAGGCCCCAATGCACCCGCGTTGACGGCCATTCATGCCGCCAGGGCCCGTACGGCAATGGCACGCCATGGGCTCACCCCTCCTGCGCCGCTTCGCCCTGCAGAGGAGCTCCCTCCGCGCGCAGCGACGCCTTGTTTCAACCGCTGCTCCACTCCCTCAGCTCGTCGCGCCTCGCGACAGACTAGGCTCCTGGAGCTACCCTGGCTGCTTTCACTATCGCAGAACTGTGGCTGTCTCGTCCCAGGTAGATTCGATTGTCAGTCCCCTAAGCCTAGCATTCTTGAGCTACCGACATTGACGTCTTTCAGCTACCCAAACATCTTCTCATGGAGTTCGATAAGCTTCCGAATCTCACATGGGATCAAGACCCTTTCCTGGTGTTATTCCTCACTCCTACTTTCGCGCGCTGGCTTTTGGACGACCAAACATTCCTCCAGCCCGCCTTGCTCAGACTATTCAATCTCAACCTTCAAGACCCTGACTTAGAACGATCCTATCACGCCCTCGTCGCTGTGGTCGACAGGCTGCCTACTCCCGCTCATCCTGGCCGAGGCTATAGAAAGGGACGATGGTGTGCCCCCTCGCCCCCTTCTCCGCCGTTTTCAGAGCTTGGTTTCGAGGGGATGGCATATACGCTGCTCAACGCAGGCCAATTCCTACCACCTCACATAGAAGCATTGCACGAGCCTATGGGCGAAGGGTCACGACAAAAGCCAGGCACTATAAATATCCATATTGACTCTAGCATAGCGTCCGCGTCCGAGACGCCCATCCCTCACAGTGTGCTCCAGTTGCCTTTGGCGAACACAGTCTTTCATACAGGACACTCCTCAACCATGTTTCAGACGCTGTGGAAAAAGGAAAAGGGTTCTTTAGCCCTAAAGCTGGTATCGAAGGAGCAATTGCAACACACCTCATTCGCCTGGCCTGATTGGCATAGCACAGGCGTGCAAAGTGCTTCTCTTTCAGTTCCTTTGACCCCCATCACCATGCCACGACAGATCGAGGCTGGCATGGGCAATATAATACGTCGGATCCAAGGAGAGAACAGCCAGAGCATTACTGCTTCTCAAGAACTAGAAGAGACGGTACCGCGATACTTTGCTACGAAGAATATTCCAGCTTGTGCTATGAAAGTCTGGGCGTTAGTTATACCCAAGGATGCTATGGTTTCTGTAACTACAGAGCTTGTCAGTCGCTTCTTTATTAGTGATCCTGCAGCCCAAGACGTTCTCCATCTCAACGCAGCATTCCAGGAATTATGGAAGAAAGATCGTCCGGTATGGAACGATGCGGTATCCTTTGCTATCTCTCGTGGAGCTCGACTCCATCGTGTGCTAAGCGGTGGAGGAGGATGGGGCAAGAAAGCCGGGTTGCTGTCACTTGACCCCGACATATTCTACGACGAACCTACCATAACATCTCTAGATTCAGACATTGACATGCTGGAGCTATTCGATGTAGAAAAGTCTGCATTGAAGGAAGTTGCTGAGCCTGGCGAATTCATCCAGTTCTTCGTCCGTGGGCCTGATGACTTAGCACGTCTCAATCATGAGGTCACAGAGCATCTGGATGATTCCCAAACTGTTCCAATATACCTGGAGCTTGGCACAATCCCCAGCACCATTGACAACATACCGAATATAGAGCAACAGTCGCATGCGTCGGTTAAGCCGCTAAAAGAATCAATTCACGTCTTCCATGGCCATTTTGGGGCTTTATCTGAAGGCGGCATGAGTATCGTACGAGTAGATGGGCACTTTAACGGCGAAAAAGGCGTACAGACTCGGTCTAAAATAGACGTACCGTTTTCTAGGTTCATCGCTTTGCAGCTGGACGAGAAGGATGTTAGCGCAATGATAGAGAAGAAGGCGTTGAAGAGGAATGCGAAACAACAAGCAAAAAGACTTGCAAAAAAAGCAGAAAGAGCTGCAAAAGTAGAAGAAATAGCTGCGGAACAGGCATTGACTGAAGCACCGGAAATGCGGTCAGCACCAAGACATCCGTCTAATTCCGCCTCTATACGCAATCTCGCCAGTGCTCTCAACTCCCAGTCTATACGTCTTGCATACGAAGATGACGACACTACAGATGCCGAACATCAGATTCCCGATGACAAAGTATCGGAAGATCTTCCCAGGACTCCCTTTCGCAATCCTGCTACTAAATCGACTAGAAGCTTCAACAAAGATCCAAAAGATCTTCCGATACGTCGCTTCCAAAACCCTGTACCTAAGAACACTGAAATTCTCGAGAAAGAATCAACAAAGGGAATCAATCAACTCGAAATACGCGGCCTTTCCAACCTGAAGCCCAGGATGAAATCCCTCTCATCCTCTCTAGACTCTGAGGCCAAGTCTGCACTAGACCCTCCTGCCATCCGAAAAGTCTCTGTAACGAAGAACACTAAAATTCTCGAGGAAGAATCAGCGAAGGGACTCAATCAATTTAGAATACACTATTCCAACTGGTATCCCGGGATAAAAGAACTGCCATCGGCTCTAGACTCTGAGACTGAGTCTACACTAGGCTCTCACGGCATCCGAAAAGTCCAGAGAATATTTACTGGAAAAGTTGAGATTCCGCAACCCATTCCTGCCCAGAAAGTATCAGAAAGAAATTTGAACATAAGATATCATGCATTGAAGACCAATGTCTACCTCGACGAGGAATCAAGACAAGAGAGAATACGGCGAAAAAGTACCAAAAACGAAAATGTAACCACGACTACACCTCTTATGACACCCCCTGTCACTCCCTTTGAAATTCGGATTGTTCCTACAAGAGAGCCAGAGAACCCGCCAACACGTCGAACCCCGAGGAGAATATCGAAAAACTTCGCCAGCCTCCCCATAAAATCGAGACTGCACAAAATAGCCGGGTCCGTGGTCCCTGAACATCTGAGGAAGGTAGTGTTCACCGCTGTGTGGAACGGAAGACTCAAGCGGGCATCTAGGAGCGCGGAAGCTATGGCAGCGGACAAGGACGCGGACGTGCTGATGGTCAAGGTTCCTATACAAGGTGAAGATAAAAAATACTCCGAAGATCTCACGGAAGGAGAAAAACTTCGCGCACGGTGGACAGCGTGGGATAGGGAACGGCTACGGAGTCTCAGACGCTCTGCTGTGGAACCAACATCCCTCAATCGTACTAGGTCGAGAAGGTCGTCTCCTCCCGAATCAATTGGATCGAGCAAGGCTTCATCTCCCGGCCGTGTAAGGTTGAAAAAGATTTTATCTCCCGATTGTATCAGACCGAGGAAGGTTCCATCTCCCGATCGTATCATACCGAGAAAGGTGAGGGCGATGGGCCCCTCTCCAGAGCAGAGAGAGAAACGGATTTCGGATCCAGAGGTTGCGCAGTTGATAGACGAAGTGGAGACGTGGCTTGCATGGGATGCAAAACCACCGAGTTAGGTGTTATGTATAATTTGTACAATAGTGTTCTTATGTCATTACTTTACAGGCTTGTACTAAATTTCTCGAGCGCAAGGGCGGCGTTATCGACCCTTCACAAAGCACCGGTCGTCTCAGACTTCCGGAAAGTTTCATTCTTAAAACCTTCTAGATGATGATCAAAGCTCAGCCAGATGGTCACCGCCCCTAGAAACACCTTCGGGCGAGTCACGGCAGTGATCTTGCTACGCAAATTCCAGAGTCGCCGCTCCCCATTCTCATTATACGAGGTCGGACCATACCCATCCCTTGTTAGGCACAATTGATATCACAGCATAGCAAACATGATTAACGATAGAAGATGTTCATTACAATGATAAACTCATTCCAACCCCAGTACTCCCACCCCACTCCTCACAAGGGCGGGAGAATCTCACGGCAATTCGGGCACTGCAACCGATACCTCATCCAACCCTCCAAACACGGTGTATGGAAGATATGCCGACAAGGCGTGACCATGTACGCCCTCCTCGCAAGAATATTCCCGCCAATGCCCGCATTACTCTCCACAGACCCACCGCTCGGAATGATCGAAACCTCGATGTCCTGCGTGCAAATCGTGCAATCGAATATCTTCTTCCCCTTGTCCTTGTCCATCGCCTCGCCCGGCTTCGTCGAGGAGCCTGGCTCGTCTTCGGAGACCTGGGTGGAGCCGATTGGCATCATGGCGCCCTCCTCGTCTTCCCGTAGCACGGGATGGTAATCGTATGCTGGCGGTGCCCAGCCTTCTTTGACGAAGAAGCGTGGGCCGAGGATCTCTTGGCTGAGGAGGGCGAAGACTTGTAGGCCCACCCATCCAACGAGGACCATCAACGCTTGGAGGTCGTTCTGAGAGAAGATGATGTTACTGGAAACGGCATAAAGGTAGGATAAAGGAACCAGTCGCGCCATGCTTTGACCAAGCACGTAGTCCCATCGTAAAGCCTTTCGGCAATTGCGCATGACGTTCCTGTAAATCTGAGGGCACCAGAAGGATAGGTAGATAAAAGACACGATGTTGCAATAGACAGATCGAGCTGCGACGGGCCAGGACCCTGCGTGGAGAGTGACGAAGAAGAATACTATGAGTAAGAGGCAGTATCGTGTATACAGTGTGCCAAGTTCAGCTCTAGTAGGCACTGGCTCAACATTCCCTGGCGTTGCAGTGGCAGTTGTAGTATTCTCCGTAGCGGCATCTAGGTCTTGATCCGACGGAATGATAATTGGCGTTGCCCCAGTATCCACCACGGGGCGATTCGCAGTGACGGGCAACGGTAAAGTATCAACACCGGCGGCAGAAACTACTGGAACCACGGGCTGATTACTTTGGGGACCACTTGGACTGGAGGATGCGCGAGGATCTGGAGTAGCGGAGCTCGTGGATGCATCCTGTCTTTGTTGCCGTCGACGCTCTGTAGCTTGAATGGTCCAAATGTCCATCAAGAATCTCAGCTCGAACACAACTGAGAATAGCGCCATAAAGGCTGTCGCGTAGAGCACAAGTAGTGGCTCATCGAGGAAGACGTGCACAAAGACGAGGGTCAAAAACCAGAACCCATCGCCCAAAGCCATCATAGCGACTGAGTAGAAGCTCACACGATTGCGTGTGGATGGCGTCGAGGTTTCCTTCATTTGCTTCACAAGGAACATCAGCTGTGCGGCCAATGTCAACACAAACACAAGCGTGCTGCGTCTCGCCACTTCCATGAATATCTCCACCTTGGCTCCTCTAAGATGCAAGGCCTCCGTACGAGCGTAGTCCGGAGGCCCTTTGGATTCAATTACAAACCCACAGTCAGGTGAGAATGCCATCATTGACATGGAAAGCGGCGAAGCACCAGGAAGAGGCGATCCAGTCGGGAAACGGATCTCATCTTCAATGTTATGCAGATAGTAGGGATTGCTGGTAGGGTATTGCTTGAAGGGAGTTCGGAAAGCAACCGGATGTTGCTGTAAGTAGACCACATATTCGCAATGTGCCGGTGGAAACATTGTCTCACTAGGCTCTGTGGCGGAGTTCCACGGGTTCCATATCGGAAATGGTTGAGACTCTTGTCTGCTAATCACCTCCTGGATAGTACGGTTCAAGAGGGTCTGAGTCTTGTGGTACTGGTTTTCTGATATCGCGAAATGAGGAAGGGCAAATATACCCGCGAACCTGGACACTGTAAGTATACCGATACCGTCGGCACGAAGAAACAACTCACTTTTCACTCGTCGTGCTGAGAAGAATGCCCCCGGACTCGACAAAATGTACGCCGTGCAGCTTGACTTCCCACCAGTTGCCCATAGAACTGTCCTCGCCGATGACCATCCGAGCAATGATCGAGGATACAGTGTCGTTCTCTGCCGTATCTCGGCTGTAGTCTAGTTCGCTGAAATGGAACCGTACATCTCCACTGGTTCCGGTGAGGTTTCTGTCGAAGTCCCATAGTGGGAATATTTGGTCCGGTGCGATAGCTGACAGGTTGAGGCGAGGTGCCCGGACTCCTCGACCGACTTGGGACCTAACCCATTCTCCCTGCACGTATCCGGTGACGTTCTTATATAGGGCAGGGTATTCATCGCCTTCCACAGAGCCATCTAGATACTTCTCCGCTCCCTCTCCCAGTAGATATGTGGTCTGCGCCCTGGCTCGCTGCTTCACTGGGGATAGCAGCTCCCAGGCCAGTCCATCATCTTCCCTGAGCCCAGTTAAGTTCAGCCAGTGTTGAGAAACGCCATCGAAGTCATCATAGCGGGTAGTATTGAGGACATCGAGCGCATCTCTCTCTCGAGTGAGAACGTTCTCGTAGCGCGATTGGTAGGGGAGGCCTTGCTGTTGCGGTTCGGGGGTGTTGAGAATCAGGAACAAGATTATTAGGAGTACCAGGGGCCGTGGATCTCGCTGGGCCATCTATCGCTGATTATCCGCGTCAAGGGCCATGGGTCGAGCTTTGGAGAGGCAGTGCAGAGGTTCGAGGTGGCACGTTGGTTGTAGTTTGGAGCTCGCCCGCCGCTGGCGAAACGTGAAACGTGAACAATATATTACACGTCTTTAATATTACGTCATGCGCTTTCGTGGAGAACGTACAGTTCACTGACAGAATATGGTTCAACAATAGCGATATGGACTGCAAAAGCTTTCGTCTTGATAAGTGTGTTTCATCTATGTACGTGGATGTGTGGAGAGGACGGAGGTGATGTCCTTTTGTTCAACCTTGCGCATTCAGACAGAACTCGGGACGGTCAAATCAAAATGGTATGATCAGCGAGAGTCGCTTCCGCAAACGCCAAACCAATGCTCCGCAGTAATCATCAATCAAACCTCGCCTACGCCGTGCCCAAACTCCCTGAATCTGTGGCCTCATATATATCTTAAGCGTTAGTGGCCGTATTGCGCCAATCCAGGGGGCGCGCCCTCAAGGTCAACTCGTTGCACACCATGCCGAATGTCATTACTCTCGCGAACAAGGTTCGAGAAGTATTTCCGGGCTACTTCTGCCTCTGCTCTTGACTTGCTGGTCTCTTCCTTCTTGACTTGCAATTTCTCCACGTTGCGTTGGAGACCAATACGGAGATCATTGGCAGGTCCTTTAAGTGCTCTGCGGACTTCCGAGCTGATACGCAGGGCATTGGCATGTGTGTAATCAAGTGCCGCTAGTTGGGCAGAGAGCTTGGTACTTAGACGTCGAGGTAACGATCGGGGAATGGACGTCAATGCGTAAGACACACCGACAACCACTAGGTGACGTTAGTAATTGCGAGCGAAGCGCTCTGAATCAGACAGGGCACTTACCGGTAGCGATGAGACCGGGTATTATCAGCCTACGCATGTTGTTGGAGCCCAGGATCTTGGCAGCGCCAACAGCCCCGTCCATCCAGCCAACACCACCCACCATCCTCCCACCTATTACTCCAGCAACAGTCATGGCCATACCAGTGCCGGCGACTTTCTCCTGTCTCTCCCAGAGATTTGCAACGTCGAAGAAGTCCCACACTTCAACTTCAACGTCAACTTGACGGGCTAATGCATGCATCGGCTTCCGGTACATTCTCTCTGGCAAAAACATGACGTCCGCGTAGAGTTTATTACCGAGATGCAATATTCCCAAATTTTTAATACCATTGAAACCTTGTACAGCTCGGTTACGGGCATATTCTTCGCATTGGTGGACTGTCCACGTAATCTCCTGGAGCATGGCGTTCCTGATATCTTCGGCATATTGGTAAGCACTCCATAGTCCCGGGTATGGTATCCCAAGATCCTGCTCCGCTACGCGCTCGATTGAACTGTTTACAGTATCCCTTGTGTGACTGTAGACTTCGGAAGTGGCCGCTTCAACCTCGTGATCAACGGCTTCTCCGGCCTCGGTTCTCGCTTTCTTGGATTGTTCATATGCAGGCATAACCTCGTCCAACTCTGTCTTCACACGCTCGAGCTCTGCTTGTGCAACCTCGCGATTCACCGATGCGAGGTTGTTGACATCGCCCAACACGTTCAGGAGGTAAGTCTTCGCAGGGGCCAATTTCGATCGAGCACGCTTCTCCAAAACGAATCGGCGTAGGGACGATTCTAACTCTTCGAAGTCTTGTAGCTTTTCCCGCTCTTTGCCTTTGCCCTTGCCGCCTGGAGAACCAGGTTCGCCGTGTTTGCCCTTCGGCTCGTCGTCATCATCTCCGTCTGGATCGTCGGAGAAAGCTGCCACTCCAGAAGAGCCAGACGCGGATCCTCCTGGTCCACCACCACCACCGGGAGCGCCTGCTGGTGCGACTGGAATGGCGTTGCTTGAGACAAAGTGTACCAGTTCAGACGATTCCTTGAAGGTTGCGGGGCTTAGATGTGCCACTTGCTTTAATATCATCTCTTGGCATCTCTGCTTGTCCTTGATGTTGTCGTAGCCATTGACCACCATGAAAATGTAGGCCTTTTCACGGGCTGCATTGAAGATGAACTCCTTGGCCGACTGGGTGAAGTGATTTGCAGCGGATACTACAAACACTACCACGTCGATCTCCTCTTGCCTGGCAAAAATTGCTGTGGTTTTCAAGGAATCATTATTCAAGCCGGGCGCATCGATCAAGGCTATGTCGACCACTCCATTATTGAGCAAGGATTCATCAACGGAGCGAATGTCCTTGATGTATATCTTGCACTGGGAGAAGCGCTCGTTATCTATGACAATTTTTTCGAGGTCTTTGATAGAGAATACAGTGTACGTGCTTTCGTCATGGCGGTTATAGACGGATCCGATTGGAACCGCGTGAACTTCTTCTACGCCACCGTTCTCCCTATAATCAAGAACCTCGCAAAAAATGCTGGTGCATGGTTGCTGGTCCTCCGGTAAAACTTTACGGCGCAATAGAGCATTACAGAACGTCGATTTTCCGGCGTTGAGATCTCCAGTTACAAGTACTTTGCTTGCGGTGTCCTCGATTCTCTCCTTGAGGGATCCGAGATGTCGAATACTCTGTTGTATCTGGCCATCAAGCAACGAAGCAATGGAGCCCTTTTCCAAGGAGTGGACGAGATCCGATTGGTTCCGGCCGCCCATCTTCAGCTCCAGCTTCAGGACCGAAAAGTCTTGAGCGAGCTGGGGAGTGACTAGTCTGGGCTCAGGGGCGGGCTTATGGGCCGCGGCCGAGCTAGATTCAGCTACTGTTGAATCCTCGCCAAGGGACGTCCCTGCTCTTCTTGGTCCCGTTGGCCTTGACGGGCTCTGTATAGGGCTATGGTGGTTGTCCAGGGTAGACTGAGTGTGTTGTAGTCCAGGGCGGGGATCGTTGCGGGACTGAGTCGGTGATTGTTCCGCCTGAACTGAGGGATAATGGGCTGGCCACTTCAAGTTCATCTCCTGGAACCTTTTCAGGGTGTCAATGGTGCCATGGATCGCTCGACCGAGGGCGGTTTTGTTCTGGTTGTAGTAGAGTTGAAGCACATGGCTTGCAACTACGCGTCTCTCATTTTCCGAAGCAGGATTGCTTTCACCGGACAATACAGGTGTATGGCTGGGTGTCGGTCGGTCCTCTAAGATGCCGCTGTGCCACCTGGGGGCGCTGTTCTCGCCATTGTCCAGACTCCCACCGTATCCGGAATCCTGGTCAAGCATCGAGACCAGACGCGCAGCTGCCTCAGGCGTTGAGCCAGTGCCGACGGTCATGTAATTGGGACGTCCTGGAACGTGGCGAGGGAGAAATGACTCCGGCTGGGGTGCTTCGATGCGGTGGTTCGATGACGAACCGGCGGCGGACGCGCCTTCATCGTGTTCGTTCTCGGGCTTCATTGCGGCGATAGAGGCAGTCGTGCGCGAGGACGGATGGGCATGTCGTTGTTGTCGTCGATGGTGGAGACACACAGGGTTAATGATATGGATGTCATAGAAATGGAGTGAGGTCCTCGGTACGACTTTTGAAAGTGGCGACACATCAATGCCAAGCAAAAGCTAAAGCCGGGGGGCCGTTCACCATTCCATCACTCCCGCATCGTCACCCAGCTAAACCAGGAAACGAAAGCACCTTGCAGGGCTGCCGTGCAGAACATACCAAGACCACCACTATATCCAGATACAGTCTTGAATCTTGTCACTATCCATCCCGCGATCGCAGATCTCACCATGAATGCAAGTGTAGAATCCGCGCGCATCCCACCTTAGCTAACACTCTACCCTCAGCTCGTAGAATGGGCGTTCGGAAAGGTATACCTCCCACACGCGCACAAAACGTCCTTTATTGAACTATCGCCAGCGTATGACGCCGGCCGAGCGGCTGCGAAAGCATCAGAGGGCTCTTGAGAAGACACAACGCGAGCTAGATCGGGAACGAGTGAAGCTGGAGAACCAAGAGAAGAAGCTGGTACTGGAAATCAAGAAGAGCGCCAAGAATGGACAAATGGGCCCGCTTAGGATACAAGCCAAAGACCTAGTCAGAACGAGACGGTATAGCTTCCACTATTAAACAGACGGCTTTCTTTAGGTACACTATGTGCTCACTCTACGCGCAGATATATCCAAAAGTTCTACCAGATGCGCACTCAGCTCCAGGCAATCTCTCTACGAATTCAGGTTCGTCTCATCAGGTGGGGCGTTGTCTATGGAGTGATCTAATAGTGTCTGCAGACGGTCCGGAGCAACGAGCAGATGATGCAGTCCATGAAGGGCGCCACAGGCAAGTCATTCAACAGTCGTTCTAAATATTAGTTTCTAATAACCTACAGCACTTCTGGGAAGCATGAACCGGCAAATGAACCTCCCCGCTCTCCAGCGAATCGCCATGGAATTTGAAAAGGAGAACGACATCATGGACCAGCGCCAAGAGATGATGGACGACGCCATCGACGACGTTACAGGACTAGAAGATGAGGAGGAGGGAGAGGAGGTTGTTAACCAGGTCCTAGACGAGATTGGCATTGACCTCGGACAAGCGGTTCGTTTATCTGGCCCAGACACTGAGCAAGCACTAACACGTTCATCACAGCTTGGGGAGGCTCCGTCCGGATTACAGAGCACAGCTGTCGCTGAAGGGCGGGTGGCACAGGCGGTTGGTGGAGATCCAGGCGACGACGACCTCCAGGCACGGCTAGATAGTCTGCGGCGATGATACCACATTTCTCGGGAGCATCCCGTCGGCTTTTGGTTCAAGTCGCCAGCATTGGAGTTAACGGTGGCGTTCAGGAATTATGGGACGGGTGCCTCGATCGGATCGAATTTCCATGCCCTATATCTGTCTTCACTTGCGGTAGTGGCATGTCTCACGATGTAAGCGAAACGACATTGGAGCTACAGAGCTAGTATAAGACTTCATATCATCTAGACATCCTTTGTCATGTCCAAAGGCCTCCTAACCTCTCATATCCGCCTTGTGGTACCTATGCAAGGACACTCAGCTGTCAAGGCTCCAAGCGAAGAGCCCAGGTGCCGAGTTCGTGTGTTTGATCTTGAAGCCAGCAACCAAGTCAGGCAAGGCAGTCCTGTGCTACCGCTTCCTGCGTGGACGTCGTCTTGGTGTGCTTCGAGTCTTGGCTCTATTGATACCTCAGGTTGACCCACAATTCTACTGCCTAGAAATATCAACTTTGCATTTACATATTTCATCAAAAAACGCTAGACTCGAGCGTCGGGTACCTTCGTACCTTTGTCCGAACCACCTAACGCCCCATGATTGGCGCCAATTCATGCCTGGTGAAGACAAAGTGCTTGCGCCTGGATTCCACGGCTGCACGGCCACCTACTCCTATCCGCCAGGCTGCCTAGCCGTTGGAACCGTGACCTGCTGTGTGCAGCGCCACGTTGGAGGCTTACTCGCCGTCCCCAGCCCAAGCCCAAGGTTGACGTGCCAGACGATCGCCCTGCTGCACGACCCAACCTTCCAACAACCCCTCCTAGTCCCCTCCTCGGTGCTGTTCCAAACACGACCAAAACAATCGTGCACCACCGATCCCAGCCAGCCCTTGAACACATTAGCCACTGGTCGTCTGCGTCCTTTACACCTTGTGTTCTATTCTGATCTCCCAGCGACAATACGTCATTCACGGATTGCCGTCAGGGTCCGCCCGCACTCTTGCTTTCCAACCGCGGGGATTGCCTTTCCTCAAAGCTTTTCCACGCAAAAGTCAGTAAGACCTATATCGTGCGCCATTTCCCCCATATTCCCGTGCCATTCGTGTTCCCCGCCCGCGCTTGGCCCGCTTGTCCGTGGCCGCTGGGCTTATGCGCTGCATCGTCACCAGCCTTAGTCCTGGCTCGGAAGAGGCATGTTTGGGCAATCAAGGCTAACTCCGCGCTTCAATTAGACAACATCCGTGCCGCCCAGTCTCCAAAGACTCTCTCCACCAGCTGCCGTTCCTCCCAGCTCCGCGAAGCATCCCGAGCACTTTACCGACTTTCTAGAAGCCCCGATCCGCGCGCAGCCGTACAGCCATCAATCTGGCAGGAAACAAGCGGAGGAGTTTCTCCAACTCGGGAGGACTGTTGAACAGGATGTTCGGCTCCTCTGGAACTCCCGGAAAAGAGGACGAGGGTGTAGTCGAGTCCACCTCTATCACAGACGCTCCGAAGGCTGCGACCGCCAGCGTCCCCTCAGACTCGAGCAATGGAGGAGACAAACGAACGGGCGGAAGCAGTCCCCCAAATCGGAAGCCCAACGATGAGGTCCCTCCAGCCAGCGGTGAGAAGAAGCGGAGAAGCAGTGGGGTATTACGCGCTCGGGACATGTTCTCTAGTGCAAAACAGTCGCTCCATCTTCATGGATCCTCCTCTCCAACCTCGTCAACGACCAGTCCCGACAAAGCTCCCCAGACGCCGATACAGAAGCTTGGTAAGGCAGATCCCGCGCTAAGTGTCCCTCAAGGCGCGCTCAACAACTCGGCCGGAGAGTCGTCTCCAGGGCCACGGTCCACATTTAGAGTTGGAGTTACTGAAGATAAAAACAAGAAATGTCGCAGGACTATGGAAGATACCCATGCTTATCTCTATAATTTCCTCAGTACTCCCGCTCCAGCCTATGGCCCCGACGCCGGCTCCAGGAGTAGGACCTCTGTATCTGATGCCAGCTCGTCCGTCTCAGACGCCACAACGTTACCTGTGACGGAAACAGACAATGGCTACTTCGCTATCTTCGACGGGCACGCAGGGACCTTTGCTGCTGACTGGTGTGGGAAGAAGCTCCATCTTCTACTCGAAGACACCATCAGGAAGAACCCGAATACGCCCATTCCCGAGCTTCTGGATCAGACCTTCACTGCTGTGGATCAGCAGCTCGAGAAATTACCTCTGAAGAACAGCGGATGCACCGCGGTAATAGCTGTGCTCAGGTGGGAGGATCGAGTGCCCAATTCCCAGTCTACGACTGGCTCAGTGTTGTATGCGCCCGCCGCAGTTGCGGCCGTTAAAAGCGCAGCGGAGTCTCAGAACTCCGGCGCAGAAACATCCTCGGGCGAACCCACAGAGCCGCACGCTGCAGAAGCCAAGATACGGAATGACGCTAGCCGTCAGAGGGTCTTATACACAGCGAATGTAGGCGACGCACGCATTGTGCTGTGTCGGAACGGCCGAGCTCTCCGATTGTCGTACGATCACAAAGGCAGCGACGAGAACGAAGGGCGTCGAGTTGCTAGCGCCGGGGGTCTTATTCTCAACAACCGTGTCAATGGTGTCTTGGCTGTCACACGCGCTCTCGGTGATGCCTACATGAAAGATCTGGTCACTGGCCATCCATACACCACCGAAACAGTTATTCAAGCTGATCAGGATGAGTTTCTTATCCTAGCGTGTGACGGGGTATGTCAACCCTTTCACTAACGAAAGTGTGTCTCTGACTAACTTAACTCTTTTAGCTATGGGATGTCTGCTCCGATCAAGAGGCCGTAGACCTTGTCCGCCACACCCAAGACCCCCAGGCAGCATCAAAGCAACTGGTCGAACATGCGCTTGCGCGATTCTCCACGGACAACTTATCTTGCATGATTGTGAGATTCGACAACAATGCGCTCAAGCAACGCAAGAACGAGTCCAGCATGGGAGTTGATGGTGATCATTTAACTGCGAAGGGGGGTATCAGCGAGGCAGATGCCATTGTCTCGCAAGCAAGGAAGCAGCTTGGCGGCGAGAGTGGAGAGTCGGTCGAAAAGGCAGCGTCTGAAATGATTGTGGAAGAAGAGGAAGCGGAGCCGGGACCCGAGCTGAACGCCGAAGCTCTTAAAGCAGCGCACAAAAAGAGCTGATGATTACCAGGGCGTCTATTCGGTTTTGCTTCGTGTTTTCCTCCTTTACAGTCTACTTGCCTCACGGGGGCTTGTCATTTCCAGGGTTGGCGGTTCACAAGCTTTTGGTCGCTTTCTTACATGGGGCCTGTGCCCTGTGCTTCTAGCATAGTTTGTTGTGAAAAGGGCACGTCTCTCAGCAGTGATGACTTAGCTTTGATACTTCTCCTTCCTGTCGACTTAGTTCATGAGAGGGGCTACAATTGTATGATGCAGAAGATGGGATCCACGTTCGCTAGGTAGACGGAACAGAGTAACTTGCAAGAGCTGATATTGTATTGCCATCGACGAGAGTGACTAGCCCTCTTTTTTGGACACACCAATTGATGAGCTAGTGTCTCTAAAACAAGTAGAATACGGCTTGTGTATAGAACCCCATCATTCATCACGTGATACCCCTCCATCAAACCTCACCAGCGGGCCGACCTCTGGAGCTTGCATCGTTCACCCCACAAAACTCACGATAGCCCACGTCGTCCGTCACCTCGCCGCCGCCGACGCGTTTTAGCTGTAGCTCTATGTGCCTACGTGCTAATCTGCCACCTAGCCGCAATGTCTGGACCAGACAACAGCGAGTCGATAGCCCAGGCCGTGCACAGCGTCAATGAGAGCGCTGCGCCAGCACGGCCAGCCTTCGTGCAACCCCGGACGTACCTAGAGCTCTCTCACCCGATTGCGACTCCGAAAACACTCAGTCCAATAGATCGAGAGCAGATGGAAGGCTTGGTGAGTTGTTACCCTTCGCGCGCGGGGTTGCGTGAGACAACACTAGTAACTGGCTGATGCAATCCAAAGCGAATCATACGAGCATTCCTCAAAGTCCGCACCAGCTACGACGTCCTGCCGCTCAGCTTCCGATTGATAGTCCTCGACACGTCGCTGCTCGTGAAAAAAAGCTTGAATATACTCATTCAGAATGGTATGGTCATTCAGCGGAAGGGAAGCACCAGAGGACTAATCAGACTATGTCCAGGCATCGTCTCTGCCCCTTTGTGGGACTCGAAGTCGTCGACATTCGCAGGCCTCCTCACTACTTCCGATTACATGAACGTCATTCAATACTATTGGCAGAACCCTGATGCGCTGGACCAGGTGGATCAATTTCGCCTAAACAGTCTCCGCGGTATGAAGAGTCTACAGAAACAATGGCACAAGGAGCTAACTAGTACAGAGGTGGAAAAGGCCATTGGCGTAGCTCCCATCGAAACCGTTTCCATACATCCCGATAAGCCGCTATACGAAGCATGTCGGAGGATGCTGGAGTCACGCGCAAGAAGAATTCCGCTCGTGGATGTAGACGACGAGACTCAGCGTCACATGGTGGTTAGTGTCGTCACACAATATAGGATACTCAAGTTTATTGCAGTCAACGTAACAGAGACAGAGATGTTAGGGAAGTCCTTGAAAGACATCGGCATGGGATCATTTTCAAATCTTCAGACAGCTCACATGGATACACCTGTCATGGATGTCATCCACATGCTGGTCAAGAAGAACATATCAAGTGTTCCGATTTTGGACACAGATGGTTGGTACATTGGCTTTTTGTAAGTGGCGAAAGCTGACAATCTTAGGCCATGTTCTCAACGTCTTCGAAGCGGTGGATATAATTACGCTTATAAAAGGAGGCTCATACGACGACTTGAATCTCAATGTCGGGGACGCCCTGCTCAAGCGGTCAGATGTAGGTCCGCCATCACGCCAGATGAACACTGCTGACAGCTATAAGGACTTCCCTGGTATCTACACATGTTCACCGGACGATCGCTTGAGTACAATCTTCGACACTATCCGCAGGTCCCGCGTCCATAGGCTAGTCGTCATCGACGAAAATAGACATCTTAAGGGCATGGTGACACTCAGCGACATCCTGGAATACGTTTTGCTGGAAGGCGAAGAAGACGAGAACTAAATCGTCACCGTGTTCAGAATTCGACATCCTCTTTCCAGAACGCGGTACTCCTTACTCGAATTTCGACAGTTGCAAAACCTCCGAGACAGAATTAGATTTCCTTCCGGTTTGACCTCGTTCGGATCCCATCCAGCATGTCTGGTCTGATCCTCACGGTAATCTGGAATGGCCACGATCGATCCAGCGGTGAAAGCCCATGACGTCGCACCAGTACCACTCTTCTGGTCGGTCATAGAGACGTTTTGACTCGGGGAATTAATAGAGCATGTTCTCAATCGGCGTAGATGCTGAAAACCGCCCGGTGGTCTGCAGATGAACAGAAAAGGTTTCATTTTGCGGCCGGTCTCGAGAGCGGGACCCAAGCACTCTATCATAGGACGCGACTCCGAGGCTGCATTAGTCTGCATTAGCAGACTGCATAGCACGTCGGGAGAAGTTGCAGGTGGTCTTAAATGGACTTTGCGACCATCGTCGCAAGTACACTATAAGGAGGGGACGACGATTTCGAAGGAGTTATGTTCGATTGCCCATAAGGCGCCGAGGAACCGCATGAACAGGATCACGACTGACTGAGGGTTGCCGTCCAGTTAATTAGCATAATGAAATCCCCGGTCCCCACATCGGGGCTTGATCATTCATTCTTCCTCAAAATGATGATGAAGTCCGCGGACGTGACGTCAGCGTTTCATGTTCTGTCGCTCCTGACGCTGGTCAAGCGTCCGGGGTGAAAAGCATAAAAGCCACGATCCTTTCGCTGGGGGCGACGTTGCTCAGCCCCACGATGTTCAGCTTCGAAAGCTGAGCCAGGGCATTCTCGCGAACACAGCCCTGCAATAATTCGTAGGGACACATATCTTCATGTCTTTCTCTTCTCTTCTTCCTCGTAACATGCTGGCCTGCTACATTGTTTTCTTCCCTTCAGGTAGACCCGGAGGACTCTTTTCATAATTACTTCTTCTTGTGTACGGAGCGACTCGTGTACCCGACTTCCTTCAGCTCTTCTTCTCTATAGACACCATCATATTTGCAAGATGAAATCCTTTCCTTCTCTTCTGTTGCCGTGTCTTCTCGCTCTGGCACTCCTCGCCGCTGCGGCGCATTGTCCCAGCAGCAACGAGACCAGCATAAATCTACTCATTCGCAGGATAGCTGCAAGGTACAAATGAACTATCCTCTGGGTTTAAAGCTATTCTCTAACACCCAATAGGTTCTCCCAATATGATAGCAATGTGAGAACGGAAGTCCCTCTGTCAATCTCCGCAGTAAACGCATCTGAAGTTTCGAGGACTGCCCACATCGTCGTGGTTCAGGACTCGAGTGTCGACACCGCAACGGCATTTACGACTTCTCAGGACTTGTACGTACAGCACTTATCAAATCATGTTTTCGCTACTAAAGTCAGAGCCAGAGCGACGTCCCAAAGTTCCACGGTCCTGGAATCCAGGTGGTGGCGGTTTAGCAAACCTCAGCATCCTGTCTCCGTTTCCCAGGGATCCCGAGTCATGCTCATGCTGGATGCTGCGCCTGGACAGTCTATCGCGTTACTCGTGGCCGTGGCGGTCGCCATGTTCGCTTTGGGCTGATAAAGAGTTGGAATCTAGGTGCTAAATATCATCCCATATCACATACATCTTAGCAGGACTCCCGTTCCCACTTCCGACCGCAGCCAGAAGTACTCCCAAATTACCGTCAACCACTGCAATCACCGTTGGACGCTCTCAATCGCGCACTGCGTCAGCCCTCCTCGATCTTTTGTGAAGGCACCGCCTCGCGGCAGCCACATCATTCCAGCGTTGCCATGCATCATTCTCCACCGAGATTCACTCAGCTGATGGCAATACTTTTCTCGGTCCAGCACTCAACGTTTGCTTTTGGAGATCGCTCCATCCTGAGCACGTGGTCGCTGCGTCTTTGAGTCTTGAGAGGCTGAAAGGTGCGCTGAGCCAAACATCGTAGTCGCTTGGTGTTTATAGGAGAGAAAAATAGAAGGGGCAGGTGAAGAATGCGACCGTGTTTTGCGTTGTGAGAGAAGGGGGCCTGTCCATGCCAAGATTAGTATTGGACGAGGGAGAAGCTGCGAGTTGGGTGCCAGGATCGAATTTACGCGGCTGCTTCAGCTGGTGTAGAGGTGACATTTTAGAGATATTGGAAAGTAAGTCTGGACTTAGGGTGGCGATATTACTTAGAGGTGGAAGGATCTGCTAAGATGCGAAGTCACCTGAATCACTGCGAGAGGGTCGGGCGGGACAAGGTGCAATTCGAGCTGCGTAACTTCTCTGTTTTCAGGCCAAGATCTACCTCAATAGTGACACCATAGGCCACATTCATAACAAGTGAGGAAATGCATGGAATTTGATGTCTTCCAGTGAGTAAGAGTTTGATTGGTTCTTAGGCCTGACAGTGGCCAGAGCTTAGTATAGCATGCCGCTTTGCACCGTTGATAAAGAGGAAGCTTATGTGAGCACTGTTCTAATTTAAAATTTTAGAAAGCCAATGTAAAGAGTACTTTGTGTGTTGTGAGTTCGAGTTGCTATGATTCAACATCATATCCAGAAATTCATGAAAGGTCGAGGTTCCATTTTGCTGTCATCTTCTCCTTCGGTAATATCCTCTGTTCCAGGTTCAAGGCGAATCGAACAGCCGAGAATCTATTCCCATCGAAGGATGCAGGACCAGTCCAGCACCAGGTGCTTCAGATTATCCTGCATACAACTGCAGCGACACTTGGTATCGAAGCGCGGACGGTCCGCCATTTCCTGCTCCGTGCACTCTTCTAAGGCCTTTCGGTACTTGACCCGCATCTCTGGAGAGATTTGACAATATCCTTCTGGCTCGTCGATGGTTAAAGTGAACTTGCACCCGTTGTGGAAGCGGGCGACGTGCTGGAGGTAGCTCTTCCGCGGACCGTTGTCCTCCGCGCAGCCAAAGTCAATCACCAAGGGCTTATCGTCAGGGCGTTCCATAACGGTAGAGATGCCTTTTTTCCAAGGAGCAACATTCCATATAGTCTTATCGACGAAAAGCTCCACTTTCTCGATGCCCGGACAGTTATGGATCATGACGTTCAAAAACTTGCGCCAGAGATTCATCGGAGTTGGTGGTGTCCAAGTACCTTCCGGTGCTGGAGCGGGTTGCTGGGCGTATGTTTCTAGATCAGGGAAGAGTCGGAGACTGATCTTCTTGAGGTCGCCCAGATGGTGGGCACAGTCGTGGAGAAAGGCTAAAGCACTCTGAATGCTGCCGTGAAAGTGAATCTTCCGGGCGTAGAGTACGGCCGATACTTCGCTATACGTCATTCTAGTGACACTGGAGATTCCAAGATGCATGTCGTTCAGCTTGAATTTGTTGCCCCGAACGTAGTACGTAGTCGTGATGCTTGCAGGCCACGGGAGCTTCTGAATTGGGTAACCGTAAAATGTACGTCTCACTGGTTTGGGATCCGGACGTTCTTCAGGTCGCGGATAGTCTCCAACAAACAGGTCTCCTGGGGGTAGTAGGTATGGGTAGAGCATTTTCCGTAATGCATGATACTGGTAGCATCTGAAGGGGCATTCAGTGCCATACCTGGAGCATCGTTGCGTGTATCCATACAACCATTTTTGAGGATCTCCACGGACACGTCTGACTCCGCTTTCATATCTTTCCAGAGGTTTGCTTCTTATGACAGTAGCGTTGTTGGTAGCACGATCTTGTAAAGGCAGACAGTAAGTCCATTTCCAAACCTCTCAGACGCCGGGATCAGCATCTCCAGTAACTGCACCGATACCCTTGCCTCACGTGCCAACTTCGAAAGCAATTTAGGTATTTCCTTTGTAGGCTTGAATTGAAAACTCCAAGCTGTCTTCGTTCCAGACATGCGACAATTCCAGATCTCATTCACAACTTTCTGGTACCATTTTGTGTCCCGTTTTTCTTTTCTGTTGATTCGGTGCTCGCTGTTGCAAAGTGTGACGGAGCTCATGTAAGCTTCGCCCGATTTGCGCGTGTATTCGTCGGAACAAAGAAGCAACCAGTCGACGGGTTGATTTTGTGATGGTGTTGAGTACGTTTTTACTCGCGTTTCATGAGACAGCTGAGACACAGGGGTAGATTTAGACGTTGACGATTCCGAATGCTGAGTCTTGTAGACAACTATTTCATCGACATCGTTAAGAGCTCTCGAGGACGGAATGCTCCTTTGATCAGACCCATATTTGTTTTCGTCTTCTTCATGAGGTTCGAATTGGTGATTTAGGTCCGATGTACCCACTGGAACGATAATCTCGATTGGATATCCACCAAAGTGTTGAGTGCATTTCATAGCAGCCCAGTTCCACGCAGTTTCCAGTTCCGAAGCCATTTTTCTATTCAAGGACCAGTCGTCGAGGATCAGTTGTCAGGAATCATACGAATGAGAAAAGCGCAGCTCATTCGTTATGATTCTTGCAAACCAAGGATGAACATCCAAAGCCGGAAGTATCATGATCAAGTTTCTCTTCAACACATCGTAGAACGATATAAGTTTGTGCTGCTCTACATGCCTTAGGTCTTTGGGTATCTTCGGAGGTGCGACGGGAAGCGTGATTGGATGTGAGATCCAGTTAATCTCCGGAGCCGTATCGAAGGGCTGGACGAATCTGAATACAGCTGGGGATGTCCAGGCAGAGGATTTTTTCTGCATGGCTGCCTGTCGCAAATGGGAGGCGCGTGGGTTGCTTTGAATCTTTCGCTCCTGCTTAACAGACTGAACTGTCTAAGGGAGCGTCTTAGCAGATCCAGGGTCCCAGATGTTTAAAACTAATTGTAAAGAGAGAGAGAGAGAGAGAGAGAGAAAGGCGACAGGCTATAGGTTGCGAAAGGCAACTAAAGTGTAGCCGCCCGGCCCGAGTGAGTTGAGGAGTGAAGTGAAGCGGTGACGAAGTGGCTCGGGACTCGACCAAATCTATCCACGTGATCAGCTCGCCGTATCGTGAAAGGCTGTCGTATCTTAAGTTGCGTCATAAAATCACAACAGAACTGTGCCATTGATAAGCGATACCTGCTTGCTGGCTCGCCAAAGCTTGCAACTGCGTTTCTCGACTCTTTCGCTCATGCTCTATGTGCTCTCATAACGAAGTCTGTATGGAAGTCTAACTATCATTTTGAACAATCATTAAATCTGCTAGGTCACATGAAGTAGCGGTGGATCAGCGTCCACAGAATAGATGTGACACGTCTTTCCAGACTCAAGTCAGTGCGTTGGAGGCATCATAAGCCGTGGCGAAATAGCGTACACAGATATATGATGCATGGATGTGAAGGAATGGCCGAATCTCCTCGCTCGCTTCATGGTCCAAGTATCTTGAGACGAAATCTCAGTCGAAATGCAGAGGAGGAAACAAAAGGAACTCCGAGGAGCGCGCTCAACAAGAGCATTTTTAGCAATGGATTTGGCTCCGGACTGAAACAGTAGCTACTTACTAGTCGATGTAAAGCATAACGACGAAGGGTTTCTCGGCATTCTAAACTCCGAATCTTCCCTGAATGTAATGCTAGTCCACTTCGTACTTAGCTGACATCCATTACAATCGAGTGTTGTGAAGAGGAGATGATCATTCTTTCCGCCAATATCGTTCTTCTCCCCCCGTATACTGATGCCCCGTATTGTAACGAATGAACATCTTCCTTTCAAGATCCAGAAGGCGAGCGACTTAATGAGAGCAAAATCGACGGCATCTGAAGCCCCGCGTCATAAGCATCGGGCTAGCTATTGGGAACCTGGACTGTGTTTATGACTATACATACCCTAGACACGCTAGGTGGTCCTTAAATTCACTGCATCAACTCACAGAGTCGACCGGGGGTGATGTAATTTGTAGAGGTCAATAAGTCTATAGTTAGCCCGCCGCACTGTGATCCGTGAGTCGAAGAGTGCAAGTTCGAACTGAGATGAAAGATGGGACACGAAGTTCCAAACCCGATACGTGAATAATCACGTGGCATATCGACTCTCCAATATATCGAGTAACTTCGATTCAATAGAGCGGTGATGATAGATTGAGGGAGGTTTCTTCGAGGAATGCGATCTATCTGGCCGGAACCGAATGAAAGGATGCTCACAATTCCGAAATAGATCTGCCCGGCGGCATGTCACGTGGAGTGAATGTCTAGCGCGCGAGAATCCCGACCGGAAAGTTAGGGACCCGGTAGCGTATTGGAGACAGCATCATCCAAGAACCGCAAGTGGACAGCGGGTGGGGGCATATTGGGCTAAGCAAACTGTTGATAGAGAACTGTTCTGGGCGAACGACAGAAAATGAGGCTGTAGCAATAGCCAAAGCAGAAGGCCAGGAAGCATCAATTGCGCTTCCGAGGAATACGGCGCCAAAGAAATGAGACGTGTGCTTTGGGCAGGACGCAGGAGATTTAAGAGGCCTGGGCGTGGGAAACATTTGGCCTGTAAGAAGAGTCGGGCGCTTCCACCATCAGCAGTCGCAACATGACGTGGCTGAGTGCGAAACAACTGCACATTGGATGCAGGCCCCCTGTGGGTGCTGACGGAGGCGTTGGGCCGGCCATTTTAAGCTTGCTGAGGAATGCTGCGCCAATATCACACTGCCTCCCTACATATGAGTAGGGCCGGTCACAGGCGTCAGCCCCAAATCTCGTCCCTCCCCGCTCGGAACAACTTCCTCGAGCCCTCTCGCACCCCCGACAGCAACCACCACAACCCCTCTCATAGCAAACGCGCATATCTGCATTAGGCCGCCAAGATGATGCGCAAGAAGATCAACTACATCAACATCACCCCCATCCCGTCCTACATACCCCGCCAGCTTGCCATCGACATCCTCCACAGCCATGGCGAAGTCATCCAGCTCAACCCGCTAGTTATCGACTACAAGCCCACGAAAGCGCCCCGTGAGGCTCCCGCCGACGAGTTCTACTCCACTTGGTACGACATCACCCAGCGCATCCAGTACGTGCCTGGCACCGGCAAGCTAGGGTCCGGCAAGATCAACTTCAATGGCTGTTTCCATGACATGCCTTGGGGGCTGCAAACACATATCTATGCGCCAGCCGGCGTGGACCTGCGCAATAAATGGCAGATATGCGGCAATCAGCCCGGCGAGCCCCCCGAGCAGCGCGAGATGGGCATCGGAGCCCCGCCCGAGGGCCTGTATCTGCGCGAGGACATCGAGATCAAGTGCAACTTCACCATGGTCTCGTTCGTGAAGAAAGAAACAAAGGCAGCTTCCAAGATCCTTGTTGACAGACTTATCAAGAAGGCCGAATTGCTGGATGCGGGAGTGCTGCACGCAATGATGGAGGATGGAAAGTTGAGGACGCTCAATCCCGCAGACCGTACTAGCACTATGCCCACGCCCATGTCCCCACAGCTCACGTCTGCGATGCCCATGTCTCCGGGACAGCAGTACGTCCTCCCGCGCTCGCCAACGAATCGCTACAGACCTCAAACCGGTGGTGGATACCAGCCTCCTGGCTCACCGGCCTTTGCTCCACAGCAAATGGCTCCTCATTATCAAGGGGTGCCGCAGACATACCAAAATGTCGTCATGGAACTCCCTGGCGACTACTATCACGCACCACAAGATTCTGCGCATCTACAAGCTCCCGATAGATACTCGCATGCCTCGGAAGCTGCTAGTAACTCGCCGAACTCGAACGACGGCCGATGGTCTGTCGCTGCGTCTGACCATCACAGTTCCATCAGCTCCCGCCCTACGTCCTACGCATCCGACCATGGCAGCATGCGATCGCCCGGAATGGAGCAGAAAGGCTTCGCCGCGGAGCTGCCGGCCATGGCAGAAACCCGCGAAGAGCATGATGGATCACGGGATGCCCTGAAGAAGCTTGAGGGCCAAGACCGAAACAGCCAGTATCCCGCAGACCAGAAACAAAACTATCGGCCTTACAACCCAGAGTCGTTCTCGCGACCCCCACCGCCGTACTAATAGAAACGAAGTGCGACTTTTTTTGGGATAGGTAGCAAGGCGTTGATTTGTATACAGGATCTTTTTGTTATACCCGTACTTTTTTGGCCTACAAGGGTACTAGGGGACGGTATTTACTGCGGAGTACCTGTTATATCATGAATGGTTTTGGGAAAAGCAGGTCACGATTTAATGAACTGAATGCTTTAATATTGAATTGACCGGCCATGAATCCGTGCAAATGCTGATGCTTAACTTTGCGCACTGATTCCTCGTTCATTCCTTCACTTTGTGTCTGGCACCCATCGAAAATCTCGCTCGCGCTATCGCCTTCGGCTCCAATAGAGTTTTGAGACTAAACGATTCCTTGCGATGCTTAATGTTCCTCCAGAGCACAAGATGTGAGTACGGCACTTTGATGCTTGTGGCACGGTAGATTACGTGGGAATGGACCTCCCATCTTGCATGCTCACAAGTACAGTACATATATTACTGGACTCCACACTGAATTCAGTTATGGTCTACATAGGTACATAAAGTGCCTTTTATGTCAAACCTTCATTGTTTCAAGACAATTCCTCGATGTGGCAGTGCAGTTCGGCCTGGCTCACGTGGACAAGGTTGCTGTCCAACATGGCGGTACGTGTCTTCTTCACAATCAACTACTGCGTCGAGGGCCATCCAACGTAGTTAATCGTCCCCGCCTGCTGATTTATTATTTCAGACGCTCAAACAGACACGATACAGGATTACCACGCCATGGGCTTAGACCTGTCAAAAGAAGAGGCCTTCGCAATGGTTCGATACCCTTACTCCCCCGCACATATGCTCCGGCAAGAGCAGAGGCGTCAATTTAAAGAGATCCGCTTGGAGAAGCAGCAGCTCTACTGGGAATCTGCTGGCCCGCTCCGTCCCCAAACGATTCCGTTTCTCGAGCTGCCTAGGGAGCTGCGAGACGAGATCTACCGAGCCGTCATTCCTGAGCGCTTAGCTTTGAACAAGCCATGCGTAGTCCCGTATATAATTGTACAAGACGACAGAGCTTCCAGCGGCGAACCGACCGACAAGTCCGAAAGGGAGTATTGGCAGAGGCGTGCAAGGGGTCTCGCGGAGTTGAGGGACCGTCTCCCAATACTGTTCACCAATCATCAAGTTTCTATGGAAGCCCTAGAGCTAGTCTATAACGAAAGATCCTTTCATTTCTTAGACAACGCTCTTCATCCGCGCGAGATGCTTGAGATACTCCCGACGTTACCTCCGACTTCGCTCATAAGGATACGACATCTGCAGTTCGACGTCTGGATGTTCATGTATACGATCCTCGCCGAAGACGATAGATTGCAGCAACAGGGGTGGAATGACCTATTCGAGTTCATCGTCAATCGCATGCATGTTGACTCTATCACTGTGGAACTACCGTTCGATGTCTCTTTCTTCGACCCTCAGCTCCATAGGCAACCGTATAAACACAGCAACGATAAGACTCCACAGACTAGGCTCTGGGACTTGCAGAGCCGAGCGTATTTCTGGCCTGCCGTTCGCCAGCTAGTCACTCTGCTCATGTCGGGGAAGCTTCGAACGCTACGCCTGATTCATCCGGTACCCATCGCTGTGGAGGATGTTGAGAATCTGGACAGCATTAGGATGCTCAGAATCCCGCGGATTCCAGAAATGGACGAAGCCTTGGAGCTTGATGCAGAGATCGAAGTTATAGCGGTGGCCAAGCGCGAGCAGATTCACGCTGGCGGACATATTTGGAAAGATATGATCTTCGCATTACCAACTGAGAGACCGCTTCATGATTTTTCGATTCGCTGTGAAGAGGCCCAGGGAATCTATGGCACTACTACCCTTGAGTTGTCTCGACGGCAAAAGGATTGAGCCAACACTTCTTGTTCGATTTTACTGATTAAGGTTTCCTATCCCGTACTAGCGTATTCCGGCGACTTTCTTATGTCTCCGGGACCTGGTATTACCAGGCCAGACAGTCACTGAACCGACGGTGACCCTTCAATATCTATTTCGATTATTTGCTTCGTTTATGACTCAGCAAGGCCGATTGGTATCGATCCTACAGCGTGGCCAATACCCGTCTACATGCTTCCGGAGACTTTTCAGTTCCAGAAATGTATATCTCTTTCCAGAAATTGGCCTCTGCTCAAAGGTTCCGTAGGCAGCAAACGTACACACGATATCTCTTGAAGGGAATGAGATTTAGCAAATTCGCTCAATCGAGAGCCTTTCCATCGCAGTAGTAAACAACCAGCTCTCAATATCACCAACTCACGAATCAGCGCTTGGCGCATATCCCAAAAGCCTCCGAAATCTCTACCCATCAATTTCCAACCAACCTTCTTATATAAACCCCAAACGTCCCACCTCAAATCATCATCTCAAATCTCCCCTTCAAACTCATGCCCACCACCACACCACGCCTCCTCTCCATCCTAACCCAATTTCTACCCATCACCAGAATGACACCACCCTCCACCGCCACCTTCGCCTCAGCCTACCTTCGCATGACAGGCGGCTGCACCATCCACCTCGCCAACACCATGCTCTCCTTTCCCTCCCTCCCGCCCATCACGCCCGCGTCCTACGTCCTCGACAACGCATGCGGGCCTGGCGTCGTAACCTCCCTCCTCAAGTCCCGCCATCCGGCCGCAAGAGTCATGGCAGCGGACCTCGCGCCCGCCATGCTCGACGAAGTCGATGCGCAGATCCAGCAGAATGGGTGGAGCGGTGTCGAGACCGCCATGCTGGATGTCAGGAACTTAGAAGGATTGGACGACGAGAGTTTCACGCACGTGTTTGCGAATCTCGCGCTGCCGGTGCCGGGGGATCAGGAGAGCGGGATCAAAGCGGCGAGGGAGATGTTTCGGGTGGTTAAGAAAGAGGGCGTGGTGGTGGTGTCGACGTGGGCGGGTGTGTTCATCCATCCCTTCTCACCATTATTTCCAGCCTGGGATAGTAGGAAAGGATGAATGCTGATAGTACCAACAGACCGCGTCTGGCCCGCCGCCTTCACTTCAACCGCCCACCGCATCCGCCCCACCGCGGTCCCCCAGAATGCAATGGCGCTGGAGCCGGAGTACCTTACCGGCTCGTGGCTGCTGCGCCAGCTGGAGGAAGGGGGGTTTGGGAAGAATGTTGAGATCAAGTCTGTGCCGACGTATACGAGTGCGGCAACTCTAGATAAGCTGGTCGAGAATATGTTTATGGCGAAGGGGATGTTTTTTACGGGGTTCGATGAGGAGGAGTTGGGCAAGGCGAAGGTGGTGCTTAAGGAGGAGATGAAGGGGCTGCGGACGTTTGAGGAGGTTGATGGAGGGGTTAGGGTGGGGATGAGGGCTTGGGTTGGGGTTGGGTGGAAGAGGGGGGATGAGGGAGAGGTGGCTTGCTGATTTTAGGTGGTATTGAGAGATAGCGGTTTGCGTGGTTGGGTTTGAGGTAGAAGATGGCACTGGACGGACTATATACACTGTAGCGACCGCGATATCCCTTTACAATTCCCAGCGTAGAATGAAGTTACCATCAATCGAACAATAGTATGGACGTGAAGAGAAATATGAACATGAAGAGAAGACGTGGAGTATGGACACGGCCTCGGCCAAGCTGAAATATATACAAGGAAAGTTATCCTCAAGGAGTCCTCGATCACCCTACGAGACACTGTAGACCTTGACAGAGTTTACAAGCCAGTACTGATCGGCAAACGATTGTGGTTCACTCGCCACATATGCCGGGCAGCTCGGATTGATAGACGCGCACGACGAGGAGCTCCAGACGGACCCCGCCCAGTCGCCGCAGAAGGTGATATCGAAGATCTACCTGCATTAGCCTACTACCCAACAGTTTGCAAGGCCAAAACTCACAATATTCATATTCTGGAAATGCGCATCGAAATTGCAGCCCGCATAGTTCGCAATAGGCTGGCCCCAGCCCGCAGGATTCGGTGTGCCGCTCTTGATGTCACCAGGAACACTGTTCTCGGGGAAGTACCAAACTTCGATGCCCGAGCTGGTCCAGAGGGTGGCGTAAACACCACCGCCGTTTGCGTTGAAGGCGGTGCCGTAGCTCGTAGCAGAACCGCTGACAACGCCACAGCCTGTGTAGCCGCCGCTGGCGCCGCAGTCTGCGTTCCCGGTTGACGTGCCGGACATACCGCCAGAGCCGACGGATGGGACGCAGCCAGAGGAGGTGTGCAGCGTGACTTGATCGTAGGTGTTGAGGTTGACGCCCTGGTTTGAATCAGGCCTGGACTGTGGGAAAGGGATTAGGGTAGAAGAGTAATACGAACTTCTACGATGTCAATTTCCCCTTCATTCGGCCAATTTGGGCCGACCATCCAACTGATCATATTCAGGCTCTCGTTCTTTTATATCGGATATGAGTGTACTTACAAAGCTGGCCAAGCCCCGCAATCACTGCCTGGGATATGGGCGATATCTGCAATGACCAAAGCGTGATTGTAGGATGGGTTGCTCTGCAGCCTTACGCTGTCGCGACCGACACCATTAGGGTCGAGATGGCTCGTGCTGTCAACGCCAATGTAGACTTGGTTGCCGACGGTCTTGAGCAATCCTTCCGATTGGGCTTGAGCTTGAGTGACATAGTTTACATAGCCATCTGGAGGCTTTGTATAAGCTAATGACAGATAGACAAGTGATAAATCTGCGTACGAGTTGGGTCTGAGATCTTGAAAGAGTTAGTTTTAGTTGAGATGTGCAGATGGAGGATGAAGTACACTCTGGACACTGAACTTGCTGAGCCAGTTCGTGTAATCGTACGTGTCTATCAACGAGTAGCTTGTAGCAGGCAAAGCTGATGCACCCCTAAGGAGCGTGATGAAGAGGGGGAGGTACGTTAAAGACATGACTAGTTTCAAATGATCGAGAACAGGAATGAGCGTCGTACAGCACTATTGAGAGCTACGCTGATGCTAGCTTTATAGTAGTAGGCACTGACTTTTTACGCGCCATTAATGCAAGACTAGGCAGGTGATACGTTCAACTCAGCCCATGTGAAGCTGCTAGAAATGTCACTCTGCGATGGACAGAACCGATGACATCCACCATACGCCTGAAGAATGGCTGGCTAAGCGGAGATGTTCCAAGTGTCTTGCGGGGAAGGCCTTGTCTGAGACGAAGGAGATTAGGGGAAACCAGGGAAGAGCGGGAGTAGTTCCCCTTTAGGAATGTCACTGAGGGTGCGTTGGACAATGAGTTGCTCGACGGTGGGAAAGTAACGAGCCATCGGATCAGCAGGAGTTGGAAATGATTGAAGAATAAGTTCACTTTTGTGGGAACCTTGTCGGGAGAAGGATTTAGCTAGAGGGCCTGGAGTATTGATGATGTTGCGATCAGGACATAGTACTCCGATTGGACCCATTGGAACACTAGTCGAATATAACGCCGCTCTCCTACTTTCGACATGCATGGAGTAGCTGGACGTTTCGCTATTCCTTTTCATTGTGCTCTGACCGTTTTGAGACTTTCCTGCTTGCGTAAATACCTGTTAGATGGGACAAGAGAGGACCGTCTGAGAAGGAAAGGCTATAAAGGCGCCAAGTCTGCATCCGAGATAGTAGGTGTTTAGTCCCGGGGGAACTTGCAATCTCTGGATGTTACATCGATAGGAACTCCGAGATACATAAAAGGGCCGCGTTGAGCGGAAATAACAGTCATGGTCTTACTTGTGATCAATTAGATTAATGTTTCGTTTGGCTAGCCGGGGTTCGAGTGCGTGACCCTGGAATTCTCTCTACAGCCCCATTCACGCCCGTAGGATTCTCGAAATGCCGAGCCACGCGGTCAAAGCACCCGCTATGCTGCGTATAAGGTTTACCGGGTGAAGGGTGCATGCAGGGTCGGTGAGCACCAGTTTGGGTCCGATGAGGGCTTCGCGTGGCTTCGGCATACTGTCGAAGTGACGGCGAAACGCTGCGAGGGTAGGTAAACACGGCGCATGAGCGCGTTAACGAGCGTCGGCAGTGTGTAGCGTGATCATGATGAGAAGAGAGATGCTGAAGGTGCGCGAAGGATGAGGTTGGATGATTGGAGACCAACATGCTGTATCTAGGTAGTTTCACGCTAGACCGAAAGTGTCGTCAAGGTCACGATCTACTGAAATACAACTCGGACACAATACCGTGGGCCTATAGTAGGCTAAAAGTACTCTAAAATTAATTACGATCTTTTTAATGTTTCTTTCCTTCAACTCATAGACCCTTATTCACACTTCTCACATGACGCTGACGCCCTGTTCTCTTCGAAGCGCTACAAAGGTACTACTACTATCCTTCGTTGTTCTGCGGCGGTGGATTGAAGCCTAGTTTGACAGCTGTCTCGCTCCAACGAATTGGCCCCAGAAAAAGATTGCATTAGGCAAATGGGTAATCAGCGTTTGGGGAGTTAATGTGGCTATGGTGGTGGCTGTGCAAAATATGTGCTTCTTAAATATATGGCTGCGAGTGCCATTCAAGAACTTACAGACTTCACGAAGTCTATGTCTCATGCCTCATTCCCAGTTTCATAATCTTACGGTAGGGCGACTGTTCTTTTTGCGTCACTTCGTGTCCTTTAAACTTGTGGAGATTTCACTTCAGTCCTGAGCTCTCGTTATTCATCCATTCACTCCACGTTTTCTAGTCCCACATCCACAAGAAGACTCTCCTCAAGAATTTGATTCTTAGACAACACCACACCATGTCCGTTCCTTACAGTGTCGCAGGCCTCCCAATGGATCCACCAATAACCTCCTCCCGCCAATCCCGCATCCTAGGCGCCCTCCTAGGCCTCCACTCGGGCGATTCCCTAGGTGCAACCCTCGAATTCAGGACCTGGTCCTCAATCCGCGCCAAATACCCCACCGGCCTCCGCGACATCGTGGGCGGAGGCGCATTCCGATGGTCTGCCGGCCATGCCACCGACGACACCGACATGACGCGCGCCGTACTCCTCGCATACCGCGACCGTGTAGACTTTGAGCGCGCCCAAGAGAAAGACCAGCGTGCAGCTGCAGGAGAAAAGGATTTCAACGGCTCCGCGGTCGCAGAGCTCAGAGTTCGGCCGGCGTATCTCGTCAAGAAAGATGGCAGCGTCACGTTCGATGTTGTGCGCTGCGCAGCCGACTACATGGTTGCGTGGTCGACGGGCACCTCGTGGCCTGGGCGTAAGCCAGGGTCACAGCCTGTGGATATTGGTGGTGCGACGCAAGTTGGGCTGGCGAAGTATCAGCAGACGCGAGACCCGCGAAAGGCGGGCGCGGGCCCAGATCAGGCTGGGAATGGAAGTTTGATGAGGTGTCTGCCCACGGGACTCTTTGGGAAGAGCAGGGAGGAAAGGGTGAGGGAGAGTATTGAGATTAGTGCTGTAACGCATGATGATCGGAGATGCACGGTGGCTTGCGCGGTGTACAACGAGATTGCCGCGGCTCTGGTAGATGGTGTGAACGCTGTCGAAGCTATTGAGATTGGATTGAGAGCTATGAAGGAGGTGGAAGGCTTGGATTGCAAACCCGTCGAATTAGCTGTGAAACAAGGCAAGACGATTTCAGTGGCAACAATTGTGGAGAACGGACCGGGACCGGAGCTACCTGGGAAAGCTGGAGGCTATGTGCTGGAGTCGTTGACGTTGGCTATCGCGGCTATCCTTGACCAAAGGACCTTGGAGGATGTCCTCGTGGATGTCTTGCGAGTAGGAAAAGACACTGATACTAATGGCGCCATTGCCGGAGGTCTGCTAGGTGCAAGAGATGGGATCGAAGCGGTCCCAGAGCGGTGGAAGCTGCTGCTTCAATTCAGGGTCGAGTTTGAGGATATAGTGCGAGGTATTGAGGCCTCTAACTAAGTCAAGAGAAATACTCGTGAGTACTCAGCTCGAGGCCTAAGGCATCAACATCACGTAGTGTTTTACACAATCGTTTGAGGAAATTGGGGATCAGAAAGAGCTTAGATTGAACAAGATATCTACAAATGCACCAATACAGTATCTACAACAGCTCTATGCAGAGTCTGTTTGGTAAACTAGCATATTTGCTGCTTTAACGATTGGATAGAAAAGCAGCAAAGTGCTGATAGCCCAGACGGTACTTCTAGCTAGGCTGTACTTTTTGTTCGTGATGGTGATGTACAGCGCCGTGTAGACCACGCGGAGGGCGGGGAAGCTTCCAACGACGGTGTTGAGAGTGCCTATAAATACGATATTAAAGAGAACATACTCTCCTTTCCAGAGGCCTTGCTTGATTCTAGCTTCGCCATATTGCCCACGACCACCGCTCCAATGAATAAGGCCATATTTTCCATACCGTTATTATGGGTAGCTCTCGCTCTTTCAAACTTCGCAAAGGCTGCTGCAGGCACTGATCTCTTGTACTGCGTCAGTAGGTCGACTCCCCTGGGATTGCGATTGTCCCAATGACCATTGCTGGCGTTCTTGATGATTCGTTGCTAGAAGGCGATGAGTCAGGGGGCCCAAATAGATGCAATTTTAAGGTCTACGCACAGCATATACGTGTGGAAAGAGCGACAGCACCCAGTAGGCTGGGATGCCGTAGATGGAGTAGTTCATGTTGTTTGGTCTGGGTTTGAGCGCGCAATTGATGGGAATGGGCGCCGTGGATTTCTTGAGACGAGAGGGCGAAGGCGTAGGAGTTAAATACCGGACGAAAAGAGGTCCTTCTAGGGGCTAGGACCGAGGTCTTCCTTTGCTCGTAGGATCATCTTGGCAGCTCCCTTACCAGGAGGTCGGAGATAAGCTTGGATGAATGCTGTCTGCGCTCTCTAATACGTGAGCATATTGAACGTGAAAGGATCTAAACTGACATGAACTCTTTCCCTCGTTGGCCGTCTTGGAAGGTGATTAGATACAAGCTGACAAAGTGGCTAGAATTTAGGTGTCGGTCCGATGAGGGAGAGACAAGGCTGGGAACGCTTTGACCATAGGACATAGAACGCTAACGGGTTTCGGGCTTGTGTGTCCGGTACTCAACCCATCTCCAATCTCAGAACCTCGTCCTTTCCATCTCGCAGCGCGAGACGAATGCAGAGCTGGCACAAGGCGATGCGTGAACGCCAAAGCGTACTAATATGCCCTATATGGCTGACGGTGCACTTCTCTGAGTTAACCTGTCACTACTAACGGCGCAGCTTCTTACCTACGAGTATTGCAACTATCGTTGACGTCGTTGCTGTACCAGCTTGCTTCTTCCTTGTGCTTGTCGTCATTCTGGCATGAGACAGTCGCAGTGTTCGGGGTTGGTAAATCCCATGCACAGGTCACGTTGATTTCCAAACTGCTTCACGTCTTTCAGAAATCGTGTCTCATCACCACTTGCAAACAGGGCTGAGACAGCTGACATTCACTGGACCCACTACTCCGGCACGGAAGAACCACCTAACTGCCAGAACTTTCACCAGATCTAGCAACCAAGCATAGCTTCACAAAGTCATAAAGACGTGTCGCAAACCCTACATCAAACCGAGCTCCGAACATCAAACCGAATGCTGTCACAACCCGTCCATGTCACTCCTTGGCAGACTTTCCCACTGATATTCTAGAACTCGATTCGCTTCACAATACTAAAGAGGTCACGACCCGGGGGGCATTCAATATGTCTTGGCAGGAATCCCCAGACAGTATGGATATCGATTCCGTCCGCGCAGACACCATGTCTCCACTACCTATGGAAACGAAACCTCATGCTGAATCTGATATACCAGATGAGTCTTGCGAACTCTACATGCCAGGCTATCTTACTCAGGAGGATGTCGAAGCGAATCCTCAGCTCAAGCTGATCCAGCACGATCTCCTCGTCTTGATTTCTTTCCCAGATAACACCACCCTGCACTGGCGCCCTTCTTGGTTCCCGCAACCTTTTCCCGGCAAGTTCTGGACCCTTCAATCGCCGCCTGATGTGGTCTCTGAGTTCATTCATGGGAGCGTCAAGCTAGGAATAATGACGCGGCGTCCTAGGAAGGAGTCTGACCCTCACCCACTCCATATTAGAAACTGGGATCAATGGAAAAATTATTGTCTTCTGCAAGATGTTCCGGGAGACTTCCTGGGCCCACAGCATATCGAGCTTCTGAAGTTAGGCTTAGAACAGTCTCTGAGTGAGTTGCCATCGAATCGCGCTGATGTGATGGCAAGCGGTAATGCTAACGATAGGCAGGTCCTCTTCAAAACGCAAAGATCCACCCGCTTTACCCAGAGCCATATGCTCGCGGCAGTGGCAGATACCTCCTTCATCCAGACTACTTGCGTAATCTGCCGAAGAAGTTCCAGGTTCTTGGCAAATCGGAAGTGCTGGTCGTCCACTCTAGCGGAAGCCTACGCGTGGAATCGAAAGACTACTACTATGGCTACCATCGTCAGATGATGCGAGTCGACGGCACGGGCGAGCGGGTCGTGGATGAAAACTATGATGCAAGCCAGCAGCTGAGATTTGAAGGCGCTGGACGGCGTTGGTGTCATCTACCGTGGACTCCGGAACAGGAGGAGAGCTGCAGACCGATGAAGCTTCTTCTCAAAGGGCTCTCACCACCCGGCAAGAAATCGGTTCCAAATGTTGAGGAGAGTCCATCGGTCGCACATGGAGCTAGCGTTGTCAATGAGTACGCTACAGCCAGCGGATCTCAACCGACACAGGGCTCGAATCTCTCATCACCCTGCGAGAAATCACATCACAATGTTGAGGAGACTCCATCCGTCACATATGGAAGTAGCGTTGCCTACGAGAACCCGGCATCCAGCAGAGCTTCACCAGCGCAGGAATCGGATCTCTCACTGTATCTTGAGATTAATACTCCAGAAGGCGTCATTGTTGTTGATAAGAGTCCTGCGGTACTCTATCAACCGGACCCTACGAAGTACGTATACCACGACCAAGACTGCAATGAAGTTCGCTGGCCTGCAGAGGCTACAATGGACTGGTCTGACCCGACTCAAGTGTCACAGTTGAATGAGTGGCGCAACAAGGGCTACTATATGAATCATTATGCCCCGGAGAAGTCCGGACGAAAGGTCATTCCGTACGCGAGAGAGGAGGAACAGTTCATTACGGAGTGGCTGCAAAAAAATGAGGGAAGTATGGACAAGGACAGTCTCTTTGCTGAGTTCTCGCAGAGGTTCACGGGCACCTCGCGGGGAAAGAAGGCACTGTTCGACAAGGCCAAGACGATAGTGAAGAAGCAGAAGCAACAGATAAAGAAGGAGAAGAATCGTCTTCGGCATCAGAAAAGCTACGAACGAAGCCTGTTGCAAATGTTTGGATCAACGCCGGATCGAGATGAGAAGGCGGACTAACGTGAAATCCTCTCCTTTTCAGACCTGAATTTGACTGCAAGGAGGTTTTTGAGCACTTAGCGAGCCAGCGATTTCCTAGTTGGGATGTGTGGCTCTTTGAATTGCAATGATGGAAGGTCATGGAGAATTTCTCTACGAAGTCAAAGGCACAACTGTAGCTATGACCGTACCGCCAGAGACTAAAATACAAGAACATGAAAGGCACGACAGCGCCGAGAATTTCGGCTTTTTCAAACACGTGAGATAGGTAGATGATACTAAAAATAGATGCTCCAGCTGCGCCACGCAAGCATTCCACACCCACGTCAGCTCTTCATCCACGCGTTCCACGCGGTTTCAGGGCCAAAAAACATCAACTACCCAACATTTTCCGTCGATGCGACACCTACATCTTCAGTAAACAACATCCAATAACTCCGCCATGGCTCCCCACGACCTCAAAATGATGAATGCTGCCGCCCTCGCTAGCCGCGCAGTCATCGCCGCCAGCCCTGCCATCGCCCGTCGTGGCCTCGGCGTCAACCACACCCAAGGCGTGACGCTAGGAATAATAGCCGTTTACGTCGTCGTTATTGCTCTTTTATGGAACATTCCCTATATCCGATGGGTCTTATGGCCTTTCAAGGTAACGTTTCTCTGATTTCCTCGACTATTTCTTTCTAAACCTCGTTATCAGATGCTCGTCATCGCCTTCCACGAATTCGGCCACGCAATCACCGCCTGCTGCACCGGCGGGAGGGTCGAGTCCATCTCGCTCGATCCGCACGAAGGCGGCGTGACGCACATGCGCGGCGGCATCAGCGCTGTCACGCTGCCAGCCGGCTATCTTGGATCTTCGTTCATTGGCGCGCTGCTCATTTTCTGCGGGTTTGATATTGTGGCGAGCAAGATCGCGAGTATTGTGCTTGGTGTCTGCTTTTTACTTATCCTGTGGTGGGCGCGGAAGGATTGGCTTACTATTGTGACGATTTTGGCGGCCGTGGGATTGTTGGTGGGTTGTTGGTTCATTGACCATGCCGAGCCGCTTAGGTTTGTTGTGGTATGTATTTCCCCGGCTGATGTTTCGGATGATAACTAAACTTGTCTGGTAGCTCTTTATTGGCGTCATGTCGTCTCTATATAGCGTCTGGGACATCTGCGACGATCTTATTCTTCGAAAGGTAAACAGCTCTGATGCGAGCGTGTTCGCGAAGCGATATGGAGGCTCTTCGCAGTGCTGGGGCGTTATCTGGTCTATTATTTCTTTCCTCTTCATGGTTTGCGGCATTCTGGCTGGTAAGCATACGCCTCATTCCGACTTTCTGAATGACAACTAACAGCCACGTGCGTGATAGGACTCGCGGCGTTCAAGCAATCGTTTGCGCAGCAAGAGGATGATTCCAAGCATACCATTCCGACCATGTAAACCATCGTCAATCGTATCTTGGACAAAAGCCAATGCTCTCTTTTATGTCTAATACCCCTGGAGTTCATTATACTCGGTAGCAAAAGGTACTCCGGTACCTTGGTATCATATTTTTGAAATCAAATCACATTTTTTTCGATACCTCTACTCTTGCGTTGCGATCTTAAAGTCGGGATATCGAACATTCGTTAGACTCAACGAGCATTATGAAGGGGTTCTAGATGACTCTGTTGTCACTCATACCAAGCACCTTCATCATTTCATACCGATATGGACATGACAAGAGGGACCTTTTCACGGCGATATTTGAGCTGGCTTTTCAAATAGTGTTGATCAGCCAACTACCTAATTAGGTCCTACCATGCCTCGTCACGAAGCCGTGTATGCTTTCCACTAGTGTGTGTAATATTCCAAATGTACACCCCTCTGGCGCCGTCTGGGGCGGCCTCACAAATTTACCAACAGTCCAAAGCGCTGAACGTCAAACCAGTTGAGAGTCCTAAAAATACGGCGAGGGACCACAAGCAGTGATAAAGAAGTGCATGCGGATCTATAACGAGCCATTGCATGTCAATGCTGGGGGTATTTGGACAATGTTGTTTTATATCATACTTGGATAGCTAAGTACAATAGACTACTTTTGTACTACCATTATGACCGTTGTTCGCCACATTTACCGTAGAGCATTGCCACCCCATGCATTTTTGAGCCCAGTTTCAAGGCCGGAACAATCCCAGGTGCTTTCATACCATTTTATCATCCCACACACCTCGCCCCTACTGCTCGTCGTCCATAGCATCATCCTCATCCCATCCCGCCGCAGTGCTATAGAACTTCGACACCTCATCCTCAGTGGTCTCCTCCACTTCCTGCCCCTGGCCATTGGCGTCGACAACGGGGCGACCAGTCGCGTCCCTAGCCGACTTCTTCTTCCTCGACGCCAGCCTCTTCGCGACCTCATTAGCCTCAAACAGACTGACCAAGCGTCGCCTCGCCGGCTTATCCGCCAAGATAGTCCTGCAAAGCGTCCAGATCTTCTCGCGCTCGGTGGCTTTCTTCGCGTCATCTTCGGCACCCTCAACGAAACTCTCTTGCGATCGGTCGGTAATGCTAGTGTTGTTCTTGTGGAATTGCGGTACGTCCTTGACTCGCTCAGCGATGTAGGCGTCTTCTGCCATCTCAGCTGGCGTACGACCAGTCGCGTTCTCGCGGTAGAGCAGGTCAGGCCTCCGCTCAAGCATCAGCTTCAAGGAGTCGTGAAGCTGGAGCTTGGTGGCCATATGGACAGGGGTGTCTCCGGCCCCATCAAGAAGCTCAAGATGCTCGTACCCGGTCTTGCTGGAGAAGTCAAGGATAGTGCGAAGCGTAGCAACCTTCTCCTCTGTCTCGTTATTCTGGTTCTCAGTTCCTGAGCGGTGGTGTCCAAAATAGTAGTAGCCGCTTTGATTGCTTGAGTGGAGCCAAAGTGCAAGGGGAGTAGCTGCACCAGGCCCGTCTTGCGAGCGCTCCGTCAGAAGGGAAGACACCAATCGAGGATCGATCAGTTCCAACATCTTTTGTAGACCATCCTTCTTTGTTTTGGCCGGGGAGTTGATGCCATGAAACAGGGCCTGGGAATTGATCCCATTGAACAGGATGTGGAGAATGTTGTTGCCGGAGTGATCTCGTGTCGTCTGATCCGCACCTGCGGCAATGAGGGTGCGTGCTGCGGCGACTCGGCGAAGGGCGAAGGCGAGAGCGAGAGGAGTGTAGCCTTTCGTCGACTTAGTGTGGAGAGAGTCTGGTACGGCTTTGATAAGATATTCAAGGAGACGAACCGAATCCGAAGACGGCTTCGAGAGCACCGCCATGTGGATGATCAGATCACCTATACCATGATGTTAGCTCCATTTCGATATACTTCAAACGTGATTCCAGAGGTCATTTGCTAGGGATGTACTCACGTCGGGCGCCCAACCAAGTCGAAAGCACCTTGTCAAATCCTCCATTTGCTTGAGCAAGCTGTCGCAGACGTTTGTCCGCTTTGTTGGTTTCGGCGAATTCCAAATACAATCTCGTCGGGGTGTCTCCCAGGAACCATTCGACGCTCTCTATGTTTCCGTTTGCAGCAGCAGAGAGCGCAGGCGGCCAGCTTTCGCTGACCGTTGTTCGCATCTGAGAGCGCCGTCCAGCAGCAGCCCAATCGCTGCGCTTAGTGCCATGAACACTCAGACCTTGATAGTAACGGGGACGCTCTTCAATCTTGACACCGCTTTTTTTGACCAAGGCATCCAGCGCGAGGCCAGCACCAGCATGCTTGATCATTTGGCCGAGCAAATCGAAACGCCCCAGGCCGATTGCGTATTCAAAGTCGGAGTTCGAAAATGTCGGAACACGAGGCATCTCTTCCACCGAGGCGCTCTTGTACTCCGTACTAAGCGCAAGAAGAAACTTGAATAGCTCGTCGTCGTTCGAAAATATGGCGAATTTCAATAGGCTGTCTACTTTATGTAGGTCGGCCTTACGAGTGGAAGATCCATAGAAGTAAACACGGCCATCGGGAAGCACCTCAAAGTATTTCCAAACGTCGCATGACCATGAAAGGATTTCCGCAGGTTGAGTGGTGCTTTTGACTTGGGTAGAGATCTCTCCGATATTTTCGATGGTGAACGGCTTGTCAATGATCTGTTTGTCGATCCGAATATCGTTATCGCTGTCATCTTCTTCCTCCTCGCTATACTCGTCGTCACTCTCCGCTAGGTTGTATATCTCTGTGCCTTTGGCCTCGGTTGGCTTGTATTGCGCTTTCGCTATCTCTAGGAGAGCCTTCGCAACGGGAAAATGGTGGCGAAGGATAGCAATGCTGAAGGGAGAGAAGCCCTCGTCGTCAGTGACGGCGATCTTGAGGGGCGTTCGATCCGAATCATCCCCCCAAGGAGCGAGCGTAAACTTTTTGATCGAGTCGATATCTCCGGCCCAGACTGCTTGAAATCTGTAGAGCCGTTAGCTATATACAAGCAAACAAACGCCTCGAGAAAACATACAGTTCCAGATAAGCATCGCGCTTCTCATCATCAAGATCATGCACTTTGTTGAAGCCGAACTCAAGCTTAAATGGATTCGGTTTAGGATCCTGCGATCTCGTGTTCCAGTTTGTCCCCCGATTAGATTTAGACAGGTCCAGGTCTGGGTGCAGCTCCTTCAGTGTCTTCGATTCCTTCTGGACTAGAAGCGCCTCTAGTTTTTCGAATTCTAGAATTAAGCCTTCCACAGCCCTTTTCTTCTCCGTGATGCCTTTCTTATTCTTGGCGTCTTCCAGGTTGCGCTCGTATTGCTTTTGAGCCACCTCGTCCGTCTTCTTAGCCCGATTAAGAGCTATGTTGCCTGCAAAATGCTTGTAGGTGCCTTCCCTCAGTTCCTTCAGGTAGTCCTCGCCATCAACGACTCGTGGGTCGGGCTGCTTTAACTCGGTGAGAGCGGTAAACTCCCTCAAAGTTTTCAGTTTCTCCTGCACAAGATCCAGAAGGCTTTCCATTTTGCGATAACTCCTCATCCATTCGTCTGTGATACACTGCTTGGTATCCTTAGTCAAAGTGTTGGGATCAGCGCCACGGCTCAGGAGCTCTATCGCCACCGAGGGAAGTTTGTTCTGTACAGCCAGGATGATTGGCTGTTCCAGGTCCCTGACGAAAGCGGACTGGTTTTGTTTCGAATCTCGTGAAGCAAACTCATCGTACTTCACGGTTATTGATTTCATCCAATCCGAAAATTCGATCGTCGTTTTGGCACCCGCGTTGAGCAGCTTCATGACCCCAATAGTATTGCGGCTCTCGATAGCAGTCATCAACGGGCTCTGCGAAAAGGGACTCCATGCCGAGCCTGTGACTGAGAGATGATTGATACTGCGCTTTGCTGCAGGTTCGTCATGCTCAAAGAGGACGGGCAATAGCTCTGGATTCACGCCTGCGAAATAATGGAGAGCGGTAGTCTGATTTATATCAGCCTGAGCCGAAGAAGCGCCAAGTTCTAATAGTGTTTCAGTCATTTTCTTGGCCTTTTCCAGGGGAAGCTGGAGAGACAGAGCTAGAGTGAGGATTGCTGCACGAGGGGATTTGTCGTAATCGTTGAGGAGCTTGATCGGCAGAAGTACATCGGCGCCGTACGATTGAACAAGCTCTTTGACAACGTCAACGTGCCCGTTGACGATCGCAAGATGGAGTGGCGAGCATCCAGTGTCCCAAGCCAGTACGTTTACGTCATAGAAATCTGGCTCCTCGTCCGCGTCGTCGTCTACCTCTTTCTCAGACGTCTTGTCCTTGACCTGAACAAAAGAGCTTGTTGTGGTGGATCTGAAGTCGTCATTAGACTGTTCGTCGTCGATTAGTTCTCCATCGCTCTCTTTATCTTGTTCATGCTCCTCATCTGCCTCGCTCTTATCGTCGGGTTTGACCACATTCCTAGCTGCGATTCTAACTTCCTTGCGGAGATCTTCCTTCTTTATCTCGTCTTCTTCGTTTGCTTCACTTCTCTGCATGATCATACTGACCATTTCTACATTACCCCTGGCGGCTGCAAGATGTAGGGCCGTGCGACCATCCGCCAGTCTGGCCACTAAGCGGGCACCTCGATCGATGAGTGCTTGGACAATTTCTGGTGTCGAGCTCTGGACCGCTAAGTGCAGCGGAGTTCGTCCGGTATAATCGCGGCAATTGGGATCGGATCCTTCCTGGGAAAGCCAGTCCTGAACGTGTTCGAGATCGCCATCAACGATGGCTTGACACAATTGTGCTGTGTTTCCTACATATCTGCGAAATTTTAGCCTCTGTAAAAATGATGGACTTCAGATGACTTACGCCATATCGGTCCAATCGTCGTCTGTGATCGGATTGAAACTACCAATTGCTTGTCTTCCCGCATCGTCTTTGATGAAAGAAATCTCCCCCGAAACATAGATTTTGCTCTCTGTCTCCGCCGCATCGTGCTCCTCTGGTGTGAACGGTGTTGGGCAGAAACCGCAACAGTCATGAATGACGTCTTCCGCAAATCCGAAGAAAGCAGGATGCCGATGCAGGTTGACCTCTCGGTCTTTGGGCTTGTTCCATTCCGCGTTAAGAAGAAGATCTTTGGTATAGAGCAACTTCTCTATCTTCTTCGCATGGAATTTGACACCGTATGGGACAGTCTGTCGAGGTTAGTAATCACCGCTGGAAGCTGTACACTGTGTTTCGTTATAGCTGTGTACACCTATCTGCGACTGTTCGTGGTGCCTCAACGTATTTCTAGAAATCTGTAGGTAGCATACTACCCAGGCGGAGAAAGCGCTGTCTAAGTTGGCCCAGCGTTTTTTGTAGCGTACTTAGAACATTGCAGTGCTAGCTCATTGGTATTTCTGAAAATGAATTGAGGCACCCCGGATAGCGGCAAGGTAAGGTACACAGAGTTGTGTCGATGGATTGCGGGGGGCAACTTACAAAGGTATGGTAGTCGCTGACGTCGTCTTGCTCGACCCATTCTGCGATCTCATCTTCGTGGTCGTCTTTAAGGTTACCCCACGTCCTATGACTGTATCGATTGTGTGTGTTGAGCGTCGGCCGTCCTCGCTCTTTTCGACGTTGATCCATGTAAGAATCACGTTCAGAGGATGTTGGGAGTTTCTCCAAGACAAGCAGTCTAGCAAGACCAACAGTACGAGCAAACGACCGCTCGAATATAGTTGGATCGATCCTGGAGCGGTCCAACAGAGGCCAATAAACCTCGAACCCTCTATGACTGTACTTCGAGAGACGAGATTCGTCTCGATCAATTAGCACGCGTAAGACTAATTGACTCGATAAGTCTTACAGGAAGGAGATCGTCGCGATAGGTCGATGGTGTTGCATTGAGTCATGTATGCGCCAATTGCGCGAGGAGATGCGTAGACCTGTTTCCCATCATAGGCTGCACAGGAGCAGTCGACATCAAACCCCGTAAGAATTTCCGAAACAGATTTGTAGATACGGAGAACGATCTGCACGTGGCGTGTGGGATATTGGCTGGCAATCGTGATGGCGTTCTTGGTACGAACCGTAGTCGTTTCAGTCAGAATGGCGTCTCTGATCTTGGTCTCGATCTGGATGATCTTCTTGACTGCCTCCTCCTCGCTCAGGCCGTACAGGAACAAATCGACATCAGAAGCAGGGGCTACTATCTCATGATAGTATTGTCGGAGAGCCCTCTTGGAAGATTTATATTTCTCCGGAACGGGCAAGAGAGAGGTGACCACGGAGCTGCCAGCGGCCACGACATTGTTCCAGTCAAGGTCAACCAGGGATGATTCGGAAAAGACGGTGAGATTCTGCTGAAAAGTCTTGAGATCTGGAACAACAGCTGGAGCACCACTCTGCTTGCGGTCCTCATCATCGAGAGACATGATATACCTATCTTTCTCCTCAGCAGATTCGGAGCTCAAGTCACGAGCACGAACTTTGAGATCAGCTTCATGACCATTGAATAGAGGAACAACGTTGACGAAAGGGTTGGCCAGCGCTGGATGCTGCGGCTCCTGAGCGTATATTTCCCGGAGCTTGGCGTCATACTGTTTGTACGGCTCGAGCAATTCAACGATGGACTTGTCTGGGTGGCTAGCCACGAATGGAATGAAGCCGTCATGTTTCGCGGGCACCTCGGGGAGTGTCGTCGTGGTAGAAGAAGCCATCGTGTGCTTATCACTGGTAGGCACCGCGTATTGTCGAAGGAATGGAGACGTGGATGGTGAGGGATGTGAATGGAAGACGGAAATGAAGAGAGGGAGATGATAAGAAAAAGAAGCAGATGCCCAGTGTGTTTTTAACGTCGGACACCAGAGGCGGTGAAATCGCGCTGTCATGTGTTTTCGTGAGGATGCCTAGCTGCTAGCCGGGTCCACCAAGGCAGAAGGCGGGATATCAGGCACCCGGCGGAGCCCGTGGCGAAGAAGCTGTAAGTCAGAGGCAGTCGTCTCACGTTCAATGGCGATGTGGTCTAGCAGTGACAATGTCACACCGCTGCTCTCTGCGGGTGGCCGCGCCGGTTGGTGAAAAGAAGGAGAAGTGGGGCTATCGGTGGACGCGTGAACTAGTAATCATGGCGGGCCAAGACCTCAACGTCACACTCGACTCCTTTATTTGCTGCATCACCAGGTCGAAGGGATTCCTTCTCTCCGCTTATCCTGGAAGATGCCTAGTTATGAAGGACTGAAGCTATATCAGTCCTCCACTCTCCTGCTATCGTCGCGTGACTGGCATAGTCGTACACTGGCTGTAAGATGTCTATATTCCGTCTAATGGGTTGTTGCACTGCCAATCTTGTTGAGCAAGCATATGTGCTTTGTCAGTCTCTAGAACTGACTTTAAGTATAGTGATTAATTAGAGTAGCATTGACATCTAAAATAGGGACTTCCACATAATCCGACCAAAACATGCACTATGCAAAGCCGTGTCCTGTAGGGATATAGGTATACCACACGCCGTCCAAAATGCAGAAGCACAATCGCCTTAAAGATCGCGCGGAACAAGTATGCCGCGATGGATACATTCGTTTCCATTGCTAGGACACACATCCGTCCTGTTCAATTGCTTATCCGCAGGTCCCGTTGGACCTGTGGCATACTTAGGTTGACCGAAGAACTTCTTCTGGCGCTTGTCGCTATCCGGATACTGTTCGTCTCCCCATCGTCCGGTGTAGTTCAGCCAATTCACCGGGGTGCTGCTATCGTAAGGCGTGAATGAAGACGCGGCCGGGTCGTAGGCATAATAGTATGTGGAAAGAGTTGGGTCCCACAGAGTGCCTTGGTCTGTGTTGTCGACGATGAGGCCGTCGGGGAGGTTGAGATTCGGGATAGTATGATCGTGTTTCCCCTTGATGGCGTAGTTGGCATGGGAGCCATTGCCAGAGTATGAGATGGGCTGCGGATATGTTAGCCGAGTTCGAAAGATCGTCGACGAGAAAGAACAGTGCAACGGCGAAAGCTGCATAGATAGGAGACAGCCTTGGCTTACCCGGAGACCATTCTTTTCCAGGATGGAGTACTTGAAGGCCTCGCCATTTGAGTGTTGCGAGTACCATACCAGATCTGGCACGCCATTCTTGAACCTGATCATGTTGTGTTCCCTGTAAGCAGATTAGACAAAATCACTTGCTACGATCAAGGCTACCTTACCAATCACCAACGTGGTTACCTAGGTTCTGCCCTAGGACGATTCCTCCCCAGTTGAAGGCGTAGAAGTACATGTAAAAGGCGTCCACGTTTCCAGATCCATGGTCGTTCACGATGATAGCAGCTGAGACGGCATCGTTAGTTTTCCCCGATGCGTCAGGCTTTACTCCATTCAAGAAAGCAGGATTGGTGGTAATGTCTACTGTGGATGTGAGGTAGGTGGTGTTTGGAGAGTTCAGTTGGTTTAGGTTGTCCAGAGTGAGTGGTGATGGACCTGCAACGGCGACAAATTCATGTTCGGGTTTCGTGTTGGCGAGTTGGGCGGATATGTCTGATGGTAGATACGCTTCTTGGGAATGTAACCAGACTAAAGGGGCTATACAGAGTCAGAATCAGAACATCTGAGCAGCCATCGGAAAAGACATGAAGAAGTACTTACCATAATCTAGCACGAACTGAGGCACCGTCGCCTGTCTTCTCTCCCTAAGCGGGACACCTCTCACCACCCCACCCAAAACCGCAGCAGTGATCAATATCTTAGACAGCATGATGACACTCTTGTATAAAGAAAACGAGGGTATAGACAAGAAAAGAAAGTCAGGTTGAAGCCACAAGGTCTCTGTCTGCACCTCTTCACTACCGAAAACCGCAGGACGATCCCTTTATACATAACATACACTCCGACCCAGTGCGAGCGTTCAGGTGCTCCCCCTCTCACAGCAGCATCTCCACCGCCGAGCTGCACGCCCTGACGATCGCACGGCCTATTCGCCATGCAAGGCTCGCCTCCGGGTTGTGATCATCTTACAGGGCTCAAATCAAGAGGACATGCACCTGCTGCGCGCATGCCGGCACTGATGGGGCACCACGGCCGATGGCCCGGTGCAAGGGGCCACCGCGTGCCCTTCCAGAACAGGGAGGCGAGCGTGGTGTTGTTGCGAGTTGTGGAGGGGGAAGTGCGCACAAGCCGTGTGAGGGGCCGTGTGTCTGAGGCCGTGATGGGGGTCCCTGGTGTTGAGTGGTTCAGGCGATGCTACGCTTTAGATTGGCTTCCAGCGGAGGCGAGATGGCGCTAGCGGCCTTTAGGCATGGCGCATCCACCCAGCTGCTGTGCGCGGCTTGGACCCTGGCGGCGTGGGCTAAAAGGCGGTACTGATTTGCTGCCAGGGTTCTCGTGCTGCTTTGCGACGGAGTCGCCGTGATTAGATTAATGGAGACATGGATGGTAGGCAGTGGTTAGGCTTAGCCATAGCATGCGGCCGTTGCTCGTGTCAAGGTTGAGCATCTGTGAGCGGACAGACCATTCCATTATAAAAGGCGAACTTCAAGCCTCATTGAAGTGCTCGCATAAACATTGTCCACGCAGCTGAGAGCAAACCCGCCTCTCTCTTGAGGAGCTTTCCATTGTTGGGGTAAATGGTGTTTTGGCATTATGAGGTGATATATGTACATTTAGGCACTGCCACCCTTGCGCCCACATTGTCTTACGAAGTGATCGACTGAAGGCACCCCATGGCGCCGGCAGGTGTTTGAAGCGCTCACAGTCTCAGTCTAGCTTGCAGACATGAATACATTTGGTATAACTCAATTAGAGTGCACTAACGCTCACCCTTCTCGACTAATAAATGGAGCGAGCTTTTAACATACGCTTGACTGACGCCAAAAGAATATGTCAGTACAAGAAACTTCGTTCACTTTGTACTAGCGCTCTGTCGGTCTCCACTAATAAGTCCGGGGTACCTGGTACCCAAATAGTCGAAGGATGAGACTCTCGGACTTGAAGACTAGTGAATAGACACCACCGAGCAAAGTAGGATGTTCCCGTACCCCGAACAGTTCCAGATGAAGTCAACTTTTGTTTGACGCAATAGTGTCGTCCTCTATACGCAACGGAAGTTGATATAATATACCATCTAAAAAGCAAAATAGTCCATTCAAATTGTCGAAACATCTCAGAATAGTAACCTGCCCAACCGACTAGGGTGGATACCAACGTGAGACTCTCCCTTCGCTGGCTTTTTCTCCGGCGTTGGTTCTGGTTTCTTCTCCGCGTGCTTCTTCTCTGCTGTTTTCTCTGCCTTCTTTCTCGAAAGTGGCCGCGACCCCTTGGAATCCCCTTCGTTCTTTTGGCGTTCCTCCTCAACCTTACGACGCTCGCGTTGCTCGTTGAGTCTCTCGTTCTTGGCGTCGATTTTGGCTTTTCGTTCCACTGTATTTCCGCCTCCGCCAGCCCTATATCAGGAAGCCATGTTAGTCAAAGGCAATCAATCATTTAGATTTCTCTGATTGACCGGACTAGATAATGGTATCAAAGACTGTCTAAACTTACGTCAATTCAACGTTTATCTCTCGTGCGGGCGAGGTACCGTCGTCAAATGAACTATGGTGATATAGCGATAGACACGTCTTCATACGGTCGTAGTCGTTGAAGTCCATGAACGCGTAGCCTTTTCTAGGACGAATGGAAGTAGGGCGTATTTTGATGAAGTGCTGTTTGATAGATTCTTCTGTTGCGCTGTAGGGAAGATTGCCTAGTAGGTCAATCAATTAGTAGACTGTGGCAGACAAATGTTAGAAATATACATACCTATAAAGACGATGAAGCGCTGCTTCTTCACCGCAGGTGCATCGGCATCTGCATTTTCACCACCCGCTGGCCTTTCTCCAGAAACACCGTTCGAAGCGCCCTTCCCGGCCTTGCCACCTCGCTTGGCTTTCTTCTTGATTGCCTTGAGCTCGCTCTCGGAAACATCACCACCTGCCGATGCTCCGTTTGTAGTCTTCTTTGTCGTATTCGCTGTGTCTGCCTCCGACTTCCTCTTCTTCGACTTTTTGGACTTTTTGGATTCTTGCTCAGGTTCAATGGGAGTTACAATGGCGTCGCTCTCAGCAATGTCCTCTTTTTTGGCCTTCTTAGGCTTCTTGGACTTCTTGGAATCTTCAACAGCCTCAACGGGGGCTACGACGGCGTCCTCCATTACTTCGTCGTCTTTGCTCTTCTTTGACTTCTTCTTTTTCTTGGGCTCTTCTGCTACTTCGTCCTCGAGCTTCCTCTTCCTCGACCTTTTGTTCTCCTTCGATCCATTCGCGTTGACCTCCTGCACAGGTTGTACTGGCTCTGCTACCGCCGCAGCCTCTTCCGCAAGCCTCTTCTTCTCGCGTTTGGCTTCTTTCCGTGCCCGCTTCTCCTCTTTCCCCTGCTTGGCTTGCTTATCTTTCGGTTCTTTAGACATGGCGGATGGTAGGTTCTATCCAAAAGTCGAAATGTCGAAGGGTAATGTATAGGATGGAAGCTTGAGCTTTGGTGGGAAAAATGAAGTCCCGAACTTTTTAGCGGGGCAGAAAATACTCACCGCTTTAGGTGGCGTGCTGAGATCTGCGCTGTGGCCGAACCCGAACTCAACACCATGATTCTATACAAGCCGAGACGTTCGACTTCCCATTCGCAATTTCGTCTCCTCGAGCGCAATGCCTCCCTCGCGGCTCCCGACCTGTCGCCTAATACCTCACACGCCACCGTCACGATGCTGTAATCCCAGCTCTCGACCTCCAACCCCACGGCAGTTCTCCCACAACTCCCAGCTCCTCCTCGTCGTATCGCCTGCTTCCCCTCGGCCGCAGCTCCCGTTCCTATACCCATCCTCACGCCGTTTGCATCCGCGGACTCGCAATGGGCAGTGGCAATTAAATCGACTCCTTACCACTGAACGGAAGAAATACATAAAGGACACCGCGAAGCTATCCGTCAAGTTCTCTATCATCTTTTTCGCAATATCGTCACTTGGTACTATAGCTAGTTTAGCTATTCTTTCAGAACAACAAGAACGCGCCTTTCCCTCTCCCCCAGAATGGAGCTTAATAACAAAATACTACTTTCGCAATGGACGGTGGGAGGAAGTCGCGGAAAACAATCAGAGCGGTGTTCCAGATTGGGTGAAGACGTACTTTCAATTCATGGGCGCTCTCGACAGGCTCGAAGATACGAGCAAGGATGGTGCTGGGCTGACTGAGCAGGAAGAGGGAGGCATCATTGTGCCTGGGGTTGGCAAAGCTGGATTTGACATCACTGGGAAAAGCGAGGAATGGCGTCAGGGGTATTATGAGGTGTTAATAGGCATGGGACGCGCGGCGGAGCACATTGATGGCTGGGTAGTGGAAAAGACGACCAAAAGAGGCCATAAACTTGCATGGCCGCCGGAGCACATAAAAACCGCATCAAATCCAAAACCTCGACCGCCACCTCCGCGTGCCCCTGACCCGCCACTAGAAGAGAACTGCGAGCTGATATCGAAACCTCCGGAAACATACTACCTCAAAATTCTCACGACACCAGGCTTCACATCGCACCAACGGCTCACCGCTGCTCTTAGCTATGCAGATTGGTTAGCATTCAAAGGTCTGAACGAATCGGCCGAGGAAATGTACCAATGGGGCCTCGACATCGCATGTGCCGGCCTCCCCGATCCCACAAACGTGGTCAACGGAAAGACAGGCGTCATATTCGCCTCCGCGCCATCTGTAACACCCAACGTCGTGCTGGCCGCAACAACTATGGCAACACACTACGCCACAACAGGCGACGTCGCCACCGCTCTTCCAATCTTCCTCTCTGTTCTACGCGCACGACGCGCTGCCCCGCCTGCCCCAATTGCGCCACCTCCGCCAGAAGTGGAGTCCTCAATATGGAACTCAATCCGCCAGTTTGTAGAGACACCCTCTTACCCAGCACTTCCTCCCACAGGCGACGAACCACTCGTTCGCTCTCCGTCAGATGTGTGCGAAGAAGCCACGCTCATGAACTTCATCAGTGAAATCCTCTTCGCCACCGCATCCTCCGACGCGCAGCGCTCAGCCGGCCTGAGTTGGGCGCGCGAGGCCGTGCAAACCGCCAAATCGTACACTCCATCCGAGCCTGTAGATCAAAAGGCTCGTAGGAAGTGCATGGAATGCGAAGAGGCAGGGTTGGACAACTGGTCCAAGATGATGGGGCGATTAGTGAAAGACGCAAAGGCGAAAGCCGAGAAATCACCTGGGTGGAAGGGCTGGATTGGCCTTGGCGGAAAATCTGACGAGGTTGAGAAGTTGGAGTCGGAGGAGAAGGACGTGCTACGACGCCTAGAGAAAGTGAGTGATCTCATTATGAAAGAGAAGTATGAGGAGGCAGATAGGGCTGCTGCGAGGATGTTTGTGATATAGTAATCTTTTGGGGAAACCTGGAAGGCATAGCATAGTGGGTTTGGGTGTATATCAGTTGTAGAGTATACCATCTAGCATTCACAAGGTCACAAGAGTCAGACGGATGTATCGATGTCAGATAATCTATGGAAGACTCCTGACGGTGCGAAAACATTAAAATCAGCCTATTTCCCATGTCCTAATCTAAGAGTCCCGTCAATAACCAGCCAAAATCAAGTTCAAATCGCACGGACTGGCTCCCGTTCATACTTCTCACGACTTTTAGACCACCCCCATTCCAATGACACGATTTAAAGCGTCCGTCAATAACAAGTCCAGATCGACTCCGAATCGCACGGACTGGCTCCCCTTTATGCTTCTCGCAGCATTCGAATCAACCGACTTCTTATGACCTAATTTAAAGTGCACGTCAAAAAGGTGCTAATATCAAGTACGAATCACAAAGGTACCGACAGTCAATTAAATCGATCTATTCTTATTACAATTACTTAAGAAAGGCCGTAGACCCCCATATCCCCATTAAGCCGTCCCTTCTCCGCCACTGAGATATGTCCCGCCCTTCACATATTTTTGCATGCCGAATCGCATCCAAAGAACTCCATCCGAAGGTAAAACGCTTAGCTGCCGCCACACTTAAGGGCCAGGAAAACCCAAAATGAACATCACAGCGCCGTAGCTAACCCATTTGTGAAACTCATAATCCACACCTAGAACCACCTCCTCGCCTCCAGCTTATCCCACCACCTGCCTTTCTCGCCCTCCTCTCGCGGCCCTACGAACTCGAGCACCTGATCACCACGCCCGATCCTAAGATCCAAGTCGAAGATGTCTCCTGTCGAGGTCCCGAGACAGAAGCTAGCACGCACGCGCACGCCTCCAGGGTTCTCCTTTGCTTGCTCGCTGAGGTACGGCCCAATGTCCGCTGCGACGCGATAGGCGAGAGCTGAGGGCGAAAACTTAGTGCGGAGAAGGACGGCCCATCTATCGAACTCAGGAGCAGGGCCGTCGGGCGGGGTGTTTGGAGCGACGGTGGGCGCGACGAGCGGTGGAGCTTCTAGAGAACTGGTCGGGGAAGGGTTCGGGGACGCACCAGCGGGTGTGACGACGACCAAAGCCGTGGACGAGGAAGAGCGGGTATTCAGCCAGGAGGAGATGATCTCGTCGTCGCGGTCTTCGTGATTGAAGTATGTGAGGATCCACATTGAGAGGACGAGCTGTTTTAGGTTGTGGAAGCAGCGGAGATGCGAAAGCAGGCTTTGTGTGATTGGGGTCGATTGCGATAAGATTGGCGAGCCGTTATAGCCACAAAATTTGAGTTCTGTGATTGTTGAGGCATGGTGTGCGGCGATGGTGTACATCATGGGCGGGCCTGGTGGCCATCCGTACGCCGGCTCAAATCTGAAATCGCGTGACACTGTGGGAGCTCCGTAGGTCAAAGAAAGGAGGCAGTCCTTGTGTTCCTCTTCCAACACTCCGGGATACTCATGTTCTCCTTCATCAATCCTTTTGAGATCCTCAGCATTCAACCCCCAAGTGTTACCGATGGGGCAGGAAACGCCGATGAGGACGAGCTTCTCCAAAGGACAATAATGCAACGCTCTGATAGTCTCTCTCTTCTCGTCTCGCGGAATCCCGCCTTCCATCTTGATCTGCTTCAGTTTCATCAGTTGTGGAGCAAATTCGGCGATAAAACGTCGTCTGCGAGCCTTTGCCTCCAAACCCGAGGATGTTGTGCTCTCATCAGTCATCGGCTCTCCTTGTTGTTCGTAGTAGGAATCAACTCTCAAGTCCAACAAAGTCCTTCCTAGGTGGGCGACGACCTCGCGGGTTCTATATGCCACAATTGCGGGGACTCGCCTCAATGAATAGAATCTATCCATAGGCCATGCTAAGCACTGCAGCTTAGAGTGAGCCTCTATAAAGTCAAGGAACGGCGTCGCGCCATAGTTGTTCGGGTCCAGAAGGTAATTGCCATCAGGTAGCTTAGTGGGTTGCACAACCGCATTACGCATCTGAAATGCTCGCAGGTTAGGAAACCTCAACTTCGATAAGAGGTCGATCATCTCCACTGCTTTAAGCTCATCTTCAGGGCTCTTACTCGAGTCTAGTCTACGCCATAACACCCAGTCCAGATTGAGATTAGTAAGACTTTGTGTCGACATTTGCAGTATTCGAATGAAAGGTATCGCGGATGTCCGACCACTTCTACTTGTCGGTATCGGATGATTCCGAATGGATTGCTCAATGAACTCTTTCGCTTCCGGTAGAGCATCGTAAATATGGTCATCAAACCCTTCCGCGATCTTCACGAGCGCCTCGACGTCATGTATACGTCCTCTATGCGGACCTGGCAATTCCCCAAAACTGACAGTCGTCTGGTAGTAGCCGCCAGCACCGTTGTGCATGTTCATTGGGTGTCCTCCGCGATTGAGCTGGAACTCTGGGAAGGACATGGTGACATCATTCGTATTGTGAGCTCTGAGGCGCCGAATCCGGATACTCTTTAGTCCAGAGAGGTCCATGTTATTTCCAAAGTCGATTTCCGCATTATCTAGAGACACACTTTCCAACCAGAGCTTTCGGAGGGGTACGCGCCTTGGCCGTGCTGGGTCCAAGAAACCCTCCAACAAGGCCTTTGTGAGATGCCAATGCCCAAAAACGATCCTTAAAGTCTGCAGATTGACCATGTTCTGGATCGCCAGATGAACCAGCCGTCGAGTGCGAGGGTCTTGTGAAAGCGTTTGGGCGTGAAAGAACATCCTGGGGAGCTCGTTGAAGATGCCAGGAGTAGGAAGATGGCACCGGTGGGTAAGCTTCTGGACCTTTGACGCGATGAGCGGATTCCTGCCTTGAGTTAGTAGGCTCTCTGAAGGCATATCCATGGTGTCGTACCTTGCCAGCACAAGCAATCGCCGTATGATTGGGGTATCATCGTGCTCGTCAGGATCACCGCAACCGCGCTCCCCCCATTTCTGATAATCTGGGGGTCCAGAATACAGTGTCCAGTCGTCTACTAAGACGACATGTTTCCAGAGGAAGGCTGCAGCGGCCGAGTAGATGGAGCGGCCGGCAAGGCATACGTTGCGGAGGTCCGACGGGGCCACATAGCCCAGGACAAGGTCGCGTAGCTCATCCGGAAGTTCTAAGATCTGAATAGCCGTGTCAGTCATATCTTCGATACTGGTGTGTGGAAGTCAAGGCCAGCAGCAGTGGTACCACCGCGGCTTACACGGAATGCCCTAAGGGTACGTACCGGAAACACTGGCTCCTCACACGGCCACGTACTGGGAGGAGTCGCCATGAGAGTCGCCGTTTTTCTCGTCTATCATAGAGCGTGGAGTAACGCGTGAGGTTTCCGAGGAAGCATAGCAGAGGATTTGCGGCAGTGAAGTAGAACAGTGGTGGTTCCTGGCTTGGTTATACCGCCGCTTGTCGTGGCGGGGGTGCTAGCGATATTCTATCGATTCGCAGTGCCCCTCCTTGTCTTCACTGCATCGGGGTTCCTGAGCGAGCTTCCAGGGGTATGTCTTCCTATTCCAACAACTACGCCGTCTCAAAAGTCACTGCTCCGCGAACGGTGGCTTCGACTGTCACTATTGAACGTTGATCTTCACCGCGGTAGATTCACTGACGGCTCCGCGCGCTCTGCATCACGCCCCCACTAAGTCCGTCAAGTTTACTAATTACACTATCTAATCTCGATATAATAGCATTTGCGAGATCTCAGAGGAAATTATATCCAGCCTCGTAGTCAAGTCGTCTCGATGACTTGAATGTCGACTGCCAAGATACACGTTACGTGGTAATCTTCCAACCTCCGATGCATTGACAACGGGACCCTTGGTTCTCCAATCATGAGCTCCCAGACTCTACCAGCAGAGCCGCTTCCTCCTCTTTTGCTTTCTTCGCCGCTCTGTACTGCTTAACGCGCTTAGACCGCCACATTCCAAGGCTAGGCGCACAGTCTTCGAATCCGTACTGGCGATACAGTCTCTGTCCCTTGGGGTCTGCTACCAGAGACACATACGCGTCGGGGGCATGTTTGTCGATGTACTCGACGAGACTGCGCATGATCTCCTTTCCTAGTCCTTTGCGCTGGTGGTCAGGGTGGACCGCAATGTCAACGATTTGAAGAAACAGCGCGCCGTCGCCAATGACCCGACCCATGGCCACAACGGGTGGCTTCTCCTCTGTCTCTAGTTTCGATTCCTCAAACGCACTGAAGCATATCCAAGAGGCGGCCAGGGCTGGTATGCTAGCTTCTAGTGGTGGAGGCGTGAGACCGGCCGCCTTTCGAATATCATGATATTCCTGCGGGCTTGGAGTGTGACTTCGAAGGACATAGCCGGACGATGACATTGTTGCGCGCACGATTGACGACAAAGGAAGAATCGAACGTTGGGGTTCTTAGTTCTGGATATAGGGGGAGCAGCTGAGCAAACCTCGACTGTTTGTGTAGAACTGTATCCCAAGTCCAGAGCGTTTGAGTCACTTCGTCAGACCCACCTGCCAAACAATGCCTGACTTAGTCCAGAATCAACAATAACTAGCTAATACGTGCTTATTAATGAGGAGCCTGTGATAAACTTTTCATGAGGACCTCTCGAATATAACTCGAGAGAAGCAACTCACCCTTACAGAGTTGAATGCCTTCTCGAAGCCCCTTGATAGTGTTAGAAGACGTGCATGGCTAGTTGTTATTAGACCCGCGAGTGACATGTTTCGTGAAACCACATGACCACGCGAGGTCCCTCAGATGGTTTTGCTGGCGGCCGAACTCGAACCTAGGACTTCCCGTAGCTCACAAAAGGTGCAGCTGATGCACAAACCTTGGTATACCGACTTCAGTTCACCGCTCGACGTTGCACAAAGAGCTTCTGCGGGTACATGAAGCCATCAAGCACCATCAACGAAGGAGAGAAGAGTGGATGAGACTTTCAGGGTCGCGTAAAACTGCTGGAACCTCCATACTAAGTCGGCTAGACGGATGGCCGACACGAACTCCCCTCCAACGCGCGAACACCCATCGTCAACTCATGATCGTGTCTATCACAAGCCTGCTTGGTATGCTGTCCCTGGGAAGATCTTCTTGGGGTTCATCACCGCTCCATACCGTCGAACCTTCAAGCTCTACACATGGAGGCCTCTGAAAGAAATCAGGGCTGCAGATGGAGACCGCAAGGCCCTCTGCCGGCTTGTCACTGACTGGAGGGAGGACAAATACCAAGAGCTGCAATCAGTTCAGGTAGCAGTGAGTGCCCCCATCCCCATCGTCTTGGGTGCTTTGGTGTAATTTCAGAGGCTACAAGACTAATTGTACAGGCCTCCTTTTGCGCCGGAGCGTCCCTCGCAACGCTTTCCTGGAACCAGGAGCAGACTCCACATTGGGCAGCTCCAGCTTTGTGGTACACCAGTTTGTCTTGCTCAATCTGGGGCATCATCACATCAATCCAGCAGAAGAGCATTCTCGATGATCTGCCAGACAAGGACTTGCTTGAAGAAGCCAACGTCCCCGAATACGACCTCAAACGAACACGACGCGTGATCTTGCGATATAAGAAAAGGCCAGGGATAGGCCATTGGATAATGCTGTTCTTCTGGCAATTCCCGTCAATGCAGATGAGTTACGCGTGGTGCACGTTTCTGGCCGGCTTAACGGTGTATATTTGCACACCATTCATACGACAACAGGCATGGGGTGACGATTCGAAGGTACAGAGCATCCCCCTTGCACCCCCCCTTTTTGTTACAGCTCTCTGACTCCTCCATAGATCGCCATCGTCTATCTTGTTGTCGCTGGTGTAGGACTTATCACCTTCCTCTTCTCCACCTGCTTCGTGTATTCGTCAGAAAAAGCTTGCGAGCAGTCTACGGTCAACAGTCGTAGCAACACCAACGAAGCAGGAATTGGCTCATTCAAATCACCCCCTGACAACACGCCTTTTTCGGCGGCAGACTCCGCAACAACAAACGGCCAAACCACCACGAACCTATCACCTTCTCAGACACTTCGAACTCGCGGGCTCTTGATAGACAGCAGCAGAAAAGGCCCCCGATCTGGTCGCCAATTTCCAAGCTCAAGTAGCAAGAAAGAGACTTTGTTGATGTGAGAACTGAAAAAGCTTCCGATACCTGCCTGGGTCGACCGTACGGGAAGCGAAGCTAGCATAGCGAAGTTCACCAATAGCATATGAGCTAGAAGCCTAGGACGCGGTTCTTTCATGTACGACATCAGATACGTACATATTACCGTTCAAAGGGGATTTCAGAGGCCTATAAAGGTAAATTTTTCGAAGATAGCACACATGTATATTATATACACGCAAGATCATGCCTACGGAGCCGTATCTCAACAAATTGCCAGAGTATCTCTAGAGGTATTTCCAAAGGTACCTTCCCATTCATAGCCTAAAGGCTATTTGTAAAACAATGCATGCTCATGATTCGTCGGTCTAGAACTCCCCGAGATTCGGTCATGTCTACCTACTTAGGTAGGTCTTCTTTGCTTTTATCAGACCTATGTCTTTATATCACGTATCAACCCTACTTCAATCCACAAATTTGAGAAGTAGTGACCACTTACTCACTTGGGGAGCTTTGAGATTCCCCATGCCCCACTATTACGCGTTTACCCCGCCATCATTTTCAAACGCCTCTTCCGCCTTCAACTCCGAGCACCTGGGCAGCGCACAGGGTTCATATCTACGAGACATTGAGGTAATTAATAGAATCTCTTGCCAAAACACATGCCCTTTTGAAATCGTCCACGAATTTGACTGCGAACAAAGGGTCTATTGGAACTGGCCTCGCACAATCCCCGAGTATCCAACACACCTACGTCAATCATTTGAGCGTAATTCAACGCATATCATCAACATCTACTAACGAACCTCAAAGCGCCAGCCCACCTAGCTGCCCTCACCCACCTCTCCCACAATGTCCGCCCCGCCCTCCGACCCCCTGCCCCTCACCGCGCCCGGCATCACCGTCTCCCTCACCCACTCCCCGCTCAACCCCCTCACGCCCCTCACCTTCGTCAAATCCCCCAAAGCCGGCGCCGTCGTCCTCTTCGCCGGCACTACCCGTGACTCCTTCGACGCCCGCCCCGTCGCCACCCTCGCCTACGAGTCCTACGCCCCCCTCGCCCTCACCACCCTCCTCTCTATCGCCACTGCGCTGAAAGCCAAGCACGGCCTCCTCGGCGTCGCAATCGTGCATCGACTGGGCGAGGTGCCGGTGGGCGAGGAGAGCATACTGATTGCGGTGAGTGCGCCGCATCGGCAAGCGGCGTGGCGCGCGGGCGAGGAGGCGCTGGAGGAGACGAAGAGGCGGGCGGAGATTTGGAAGTTGGAGAGGTTTGTTGGGGGGGAGGGGGTGTGGAGGGCGAATCGGGATGGGGTTATGGGGGTGAAGGTGGAGGAAAGGAAGGAGGAGCGAGGGGCATAAATGAGTGTTTTCGATGGGGGATTGAAGCTGTTTGGGATACGTTTGGTGAAGGGATGGGCTGGGGCTATGAAATCACGGAATAGGCGTGGTATGGTGTAATAGTATGCACGAAGTCAAGAACGGCGCGCTCGGGATTGAAGGCATTCACCTTAATTCTTGTGATCTTGGAAGCTGCGTTGCTGTTGTATAGAAGGAATTTCATCTCAAGCTTCAAATATAGCACGCGAACGTTCGAAGCCATCCTGAGATTATGGTATAATGCGTAAAGTAAAGTCTTTTATCACCCAACTCCAACGGGAGGTATATTTGTACAGTATCTGTACAACCAGCCAGTATGCATAACAGTAACAGTCCTTCGAGCCTACCGAGGCGCACCTCGTTCATTAGTCCTCTGTTCATCCGCACCGCCTTTTCTTTTTCGCTCTTTTTCATCCTTCCGGGCAAGCACTGTTGCTAGCCACTCTTCAATCTCCTCTTCTGCATCCTGCTCCGACCTGCCAGTGCCGTCGACACCTAGGCCACCTCGTATCTTCCGCCGCAGGTCGTCCATACTCGATATGTCGAATGCCCACAGTGTACCACCAGTCACCAACATGGAAAAGCTAGCGACGTTCATAGTCGCGATGTTCAGAGCTTCGAAGGCTTCCAGACCTGCATTGAAGGAGAGGTTGGGTTTTGTGTTCGGCTGGTAGAACGTGGGCTGGACCTGTTTGTATCTTCGGATCATGGAGCGCCTGGTGATGATTGTAGAGATCATGAAGAAGGACGCGCCGGCGACGAAGAGTCCCAATTGCTTCCGCGACCGGGGTGAGGTGAGGGAGGAGCTTGACGAGGCAGCATCTGCGGACGGCCGGGAGGCGGAGGCTGGCGATTCTGTGGTTGGCGGTGTGCTGGCATCAGTCGAGCCGCGCTGCAGTAGTGCCATAGCGAAAGTAAGAAAGCCCGAGGGCAGTGGTGTCAGGAAGAGGCAGTCGGATGGTGGGCGAGTTGGGGCGGAGTCGTAGCAGAGTGAACAGGGAGCCTCGTTTAGAAGGTCAAGATGGATCTGCGGGGAGCCTCATATGGCCCTAAGGCGACGCAGATGTAGAGGTGGAGCAATTGGCGCGTAAGACGTGCAGTCGTGGCAGAATGCCCTGCTCGATGCGATGCAGTGGGCGTGAAGTGGAATTTCTTTCGGCTGACTAAGATCTGTAATTGTAGTTAATATTCCGGAAATCTTTCGGGACCGACTTCGGGTATAGTGCCCTATAAAAGCCGCTAAGCAGGGGGTGATGTAGAATAGGCCCGAGTAATCTCCATCGGTCCTAGCAAATTTCCTATGCGGTATTTCTTCATCGTTCGAGCAGAAACTCACTTCCCACGCCATCTACACACCATCCTCACATACAAACAATCTTTCTGAAACACCACAATGCGGATAACTCGCGGTTTCTCCCTCACAAATTTCGCCATTGCTACCTCAGCACTCGCATTCCAAGTTTTTGTACTATACCCTTGGCACCAACGGCTTGATGACGACTTCACGGAACTGAAAGCCGAGCACTTGCGCTACGCGAAGGAAGGGGAGGACCGGCGGCTGCAAGAACTGAAAGGGATCAGGGGGGAACTGGAGGCATTAAGGAAGAAGGGCGCATGGTGGTCATGAGGGTGCAGGTGGCACCAGGCACGATGATACGGCACATCGAACTTCTCGCTGTACTAGTGATCTTACAACCCTAGATCTCACGCTTTGTCAATCCGTCGGAATCGCTTCATAGCCGGCCCTCCAATCCCAAAGTCGCCTATTCGATCCACACAATCTAGCACCAGCTCTAACTATTCCGATCCATATGCATTGTGTTCGATGAAAGACTATTTGATTATTAAGTTCCTCTTTCTACAAAGGTAGCATCAAGCAATTCATCGGCCTTGTTGGGATCTACTTCGAGGCAATAGAAGACGAGGCATACGCACTTATGCCAGCTTCTTCTTCTAACTTAATTAGCTGACAGGGCAACTCTTTCTAGCTGTCGTTTTCGTGAATCGAACCGGGCCGCTGCTAGAGCTACGGCCATGCATCCGCTAGATTATGGGGTTCGGCTGGAGCTTCTATACGCTACTAAGAGTGTTGACTTACTCCCGACGTCGTCAAAGGCCACGCCTGTAACTGCATGGCCATGTGTGCTGTTCCTGAATCCACTCAAACACCGCATCGGGACTTGAGCAGAAGCCCCTCAAAAAGGCTCGACAAGCTGACCAGACAACAGCACAACGGTAACAAAGCCGGATTCGATACGCTATATTCTTAGCTTTCTAACATCTGTATGGTGACCTTAGTCGCTTACTCCGCGGGACAGCATAGACTACCTATTTCGATGTGTCAATTATGCTGTGTTCAAGCCCTTCTTTATGGTTGGTAGGTTTTCTTAGTCTATGCTCCTATTTTGGGGTTGTCTGTGCACGGAAGCTGTGAGCCTCAGCCTCACCCGGTTGGCTCGCCTTAGTCTGCCTTAACGGCTCCTCGATGCCGTACCCCACCCCACTACTCCACACTATGCCTGCCCAGATGTGGAGATCACGAATTCTGCCATTTTCTTTTCTCAATACGATGTTACTCCGACCCGCTTGTTCCAATTGAACTCGGGCGGCACAGCTTCCAGGCCACTTCTATGGCCCCTATCTCCTTTGCTTCATTGGCCTTCCTAGGGCTTCCTTGGCTTTGTTTACACTGCGGCAGATGTGCGCTTAGCTCTTCTACGTGGATCTTACGGTGGCCTACTCCGACGTGCCTGTGGAGATCAATAGATCGACAGTCATGGAAAGGCTTAGTTCTAGGCTAGGGATTATCTAGTCCGGCTTACATCGTGTTCGCTCATCCGAACTAGGACGTCGTTGAAGGCTGCGCAGTTGCTATAAAGACGGACCATTTCCAGAGGTAAATTGAAACCCATCCATCGCTTTCCTCAATCATCGATCAGTCTCCTCAAGCACCCATCACTTTCCTCAATACAATCGTTGTAATCCAAAACTTTCGCTCCAGTCACCAAGATGCAGTTCACCAACGCCCTCATCGCATTGTTTGCTTCTGCCACCTTTGTTGCTGCCGCGCCCGGAGGAGGCTGGAACAGCAAACAGGGCTGGGGAGAGACCACCAAAGGTGGCTGGGGGGAGACTACCTGCAGCACTGAATACAAGACCTCTACGTACCTCGAGACCAAGACTGTCGAGGTACTATGCTCCGAACTCATCCATTCGAGGACCTCCAAGTACTAATAAATCTTCAGGTCCCTTACGTCTACACCACCAACATTGTGAAGAGCTCGGATGTCCCATGCGTCGAGACTAGCACTGGCGAATATACCAAGACTTGGGTTGAGACATACTACAAGACAAAGACCACGGAGGTTCCTTACACGTGAGTGACCACCATCAAAACAGTCTGCCACATCAACTGACTTCTGTGCTAGCTCTCTCTACACGACCGACAAGGTTGAGTACAAGACTTACCCAGAGGTCTACACCACCCAAAAGCAGGAGGCATCGGTCTGCACCGAGACCAAGACATACCGTAAATATCTCGTTTGCCCCTACATTCTACAGGCACTGATGCCCTTTTAGCTGTAACCCAGTGCGCCACCCCGTCCGCGAAGGGAGGCTGGTAAACTGCTGTACCCGGCGCAGTACAGTTCCAGATGTTTTTATGGGCAATCAGTGATTAAGGGATCACATTCCTTGGCATTTTTACGAGTAGCGACGGGCGGGTACACATTCCTTAGTATATAATCAGTATCGACACGAAGTGACCAGGAAAAGCATCTTGAACGAATAATCAGTAATAAAACGAATCTTCAAAGTCATCCAAGCTTCAACGTTATCCAATTGTGAAATCGAGCATCACTCTTGCTTCTCGAGAATAGAGAGTCCCGAGTCTACTACGACCATTCAATCGCACAGTCAATGCTCTCCTGGAACATTTTGCTTCGCACGCGGATGATCATGCCGAAAAATCTGAGGCCAACGCCGCATCCGGCTATTCTTGGAGAGCCTCCGGGGTGCATGGAAACCCAGAAAAAAAGCGATTCGGTGACATCCTCAATACGGGCCTCAGCGTTAGTTCGCCAAGACTCTAGATGCCACATGAGTGGTGCATCAGAGCTATCGAAATCATGCATTGGCTTCTAGCAGCAGGGATTTCGGGTATGAGGGGCAAAAGTCTGGCCTGCAAGTCTTGAGGGGTCGAGAGGGGGCGATGGTTGATACTGGGCTGTCCCTAGCCTTCTGTAGGGTGCGGAGGTATCCATGGTACGATGACGTTCTAGCGGGGAATTCAAAACCTACATACCGCTGTGCCGCCATGGACAAAAGCGCTGGGAAACGGGCTGATGGTTGCAGTTTGCGGGGTGGAATTAGCTTAGATTCTGGATGGGGTCCCGTTTCGTTACTTCTCTTCTGCTGTTCAGGATGTTTTCTCATGACGTCGGTTTTGGGAGAGCATGATCAATTCATCCCAAGGTCTAAGGGGTCCACCTCGAGGCTCAACATTATGCTTATGACCAGTATTGAATTAGGGGTAGTGTAACGGCTTTTTCAACTGTGGTACAGATGCTGTGGGTCCCGACTCCACATCATCGCTGTGACATCCCATTGACTTCGGATTTCCGTATGCAGCAGAGACATATTTAGTGACTGACTAACCCCTCAACACCATCGTGAAATTGGAAGGCTTCAGTGTTGATGACCTCATATTTGAAGAGAAAGTACGAATACGGCAAGTGTAGCAGAGTATGGTAGCTCCACCCGTTTGGTCAAAAGAACTTTGCATCAACACTGCATTAGTACGTTCAAATATAGATTTGAGACTAGAGGGCCCAGAAGGGCTGGGCTAATTATTAGGGCGGGAGAAGTTTGACACGGAAACTTCGATGATGAGGGATGATGCCGGCTGGCCCGGCAGACTTCAAGTACGGTATGTTAGCCTGTCTGAGGATGATTGATCAAGAGTATCATTCTGCGCCAGTAGTCTCTGGCGGCCAGACGACGCTGGAATTGTCGCCACCTTTCATGGCCGAGTTGTCGAAGAGGGGCAATGCGGAGGCTCAAAGAGCGCCGAGTTTTGCAGAGACATGTCTACGGCCGGCCAGTCTCAAAGATCAACTTATGAAAACCATGACTAACGACGACGCAATTCTACCACTCCGCATGCAAGGTTTGTTAAGTCAAGCGTAGCGAAATCTGCTCACCTGTTTTGTTTTAGACTGCACGCGAGATCGTTTATCAGCCCACTGATTTTGAGGAACTAAGTTTGACTTTGCGACGTGAATCTAGCAGTAGTAGATGCTCAAGAAGCAGAAAAACATCGTGGAGTGAATTTCCAAGAATTTGTGTCTCTTATGCTAGGGGATTTGGCGAGCCACGCTCGAATGACTTAACACTTGGAATTCTCACATATAGGCCCAAGAGACAGGTGGTGGAAGGGATACGAGTCAGTTGAGGGGGTTGTTGGTAGGGAATAATAGTTAACAGAAAATGCCGCTCGTACGTTCCTCGAGATAGGCATGCTAGTGAAGACTTGATTCGTAGGATTAACGAGGATGAAATAGTGAAAATACGATCGAGTAAAATGGTAGTGCAGAAAGGAGTCGGTCTCGAAAAATTGTCGCACAGCAATCTATTCCAACCCATCCTTCGACATGCAGCTGGTAGTTCAAGCCTTCTTCCACCGATCAACCTCGTCTTTAGCAAGCAGAATAAGTCGATCCTTCATTGGAGTCGCAAAGTCCCCATCCTTTCTAACCTCCAGCACAGGTACATCCCTAAGTATACTCACAAGATCCACTATCATACGCACTATCCTATCGTCTCGGCCCTCATAATCCAGACGATTCATCCCCAGCAGCTGGACAACGACGACCACATTCAGCACACCCTTATATTGCCCAGCCCACTCTCTTAGCCACGCCGCGCGCCGACCCAACTCCGACCAGTGTGAGCCTCTATCTTGTGCCCAAACAGCGTATAGGGGAACTTGAATGACCGCGTGTCGGACCAGCCTGCTTGCACGAGGGCTTATCATGTCCGCAAAACGCTTGGTATTGTTGACCACGAACAGCAGGGCGAACTCGGTATATAATATTTCCTCACCTCGGCGTGGGTCTGTTTGCATACGCGGAGAATGTCTGAGGGACTAGTGCCTTGGAAGTAGGGAGCATTGGAGTTGACGTAGAAGAAGCTGCTCGGGAGCTTCCCAGCCGCGACGCGTTTTTCAGGGTCTTGTGGCAGGCGGGAATACCACGACCATCCACCGAGATAAGGGGCAATGACTTATGGGTCCACCAGTCGAACCGGATGGGTGTCAGGGCGTATCGGAGTATTTGAAGGCGGAGCTCGGTGGGGAGTGTCAGGAGAGTTGGTGAAGACATGAAAGTCTTCAAGGCACTAGACAGTAAAAGCGTATCTTTTTGGTGTTCATCAGGACCTAGATAGTTCGGCTGGCTACGATGATATACATCGTCTCCAATTGCGTGCAGACTACACTACAGGTGGAGTGGTCGTTGGATTAGGTATTCGCTAATTTGGCGGTTGATCTAATCTGCACGTGACCCAGCCTCACCGGCCCGGGCCATCGAGTTATTCTAGTATCATGTTACAAAGTTACGGGAGTTTTGGCATCATTGAAATGGAGGACTTTTAAGTGCGCTTTAATTGGGGGCTTTCTAGAAGCTGAGACATGTTCAAAGTAGAGCAATTTATATTACAGACTCTTCCCAATATCAAAACCTCGAGTAACAGAGCCAGCCGTGACTTAATTAATTAGTGGCTTCCTTCTTAGAGAGTATTACACCATCCGTATATTGGCACAGTCCAGCATATCGGAAAGTCCTTGAACAGGTTCGCTGAACATAAAGTGGCAGCCCAACATCTGAGGTGGCTTGAAGAGCTATCAGACCTGTTAAATCTGTCGTTTTCCAAAACATCCTGACGTACCAGCGGGCATCAAGCGGTGCCAGGTAAGTGTACACAAGCCTAAAGTGAGAGTGTCGCTAGAAGACGAATTGTAGGATGATATCACAGATTCATGGACTGCCGCTTTTTGCTTAAGGAAGCCTGCTTGAGTGCGCGTAGTATCATAACACAGCACTGCTGACACTTCCAGAAGCCTTTTCAGCTAGCAGTTGATAGAAAGACAGACATAAACGCAGCCGTTGGATCAGCGGGAAGAAAGTCGGTGTTGATATTAACTCGCGGCTGTCTACGGACGTCGTCATCGTGCACGGTTTGCTTGGCGAGGTGAGAGAGGGCTGACGGACGCTTGCGGGCAGCCACCACATTCACATCTCCAACTCTCATCCTGCTGTCCTCCCTTATGAGCTTCAAACGCCCTACTTGCCACCCGCGCCCTATCCCTCGTATCTCCCCTGTCTTTGTCGATCCTGCCCAATATCGGTTTCCATGCACGCTGCACGGCAGGCATGTCGCCCAAAACACCAGGTTTTGGTCCTGAAGTGCTATCCCAAATTCCAGAAGAACAACACCGACGTCAAACCCAATTCGAGCGAACTGAGCTACCTCCTCTACTATGCCAGCACGCGACGCAGTAAGCTGCAGAAGGTTGGCGACTTTCTGGACAAGCGGGCCACCAGCGATGTATGGAAGGGCCGCTTAGGGTATGCGCGTTTGATACTGTCAGGTTCGCGCTTCTTTGCTAAAACTTCTGCTCCGTAGCAATGTGCAAGTCACCCTCGAGATATTAAAAGCGATCATTGAGAAATGCCCCCGCGACCTCCCCTTGTATGCTGGCTCCGTGTTGAGCATACTTCGTACGATCCTTCGGTCTCATGATATTACTATGGTGGAAGAGTCGGTTCCAACTTTCGAGACCTTCTGCGCACACCAGGACCCTGCGACACTCGCGGCAGACCAGGAATACATAAAGCAATACGAAGATACAGTGCGGCTATATGCTGAATTTGCGTCCAAAGAGGCCGTGGCGCATGCAAAGACCCCTATAAGCTTGCCTGTGGCTATCAGATTTCGAAAGGCTGGCCTCAAGGCGATAAACGGAATCGCATCTTCGGAGTCTCTAGGATCGGAGACTGGACGACAATTGGCCGCCATTCTACCAGCAATCCTGCTCAATATATACTCGGACAGCGGAGAATATTTGGATCAATTGGTGCGCAGAGAAGAGGAGAGGGGGGATTTGGAGAAGCAGGACACTCTCCGACGGCGACAAAGTGTTTCTACGGTGTTAACGGCCGACACCGCCGAGGGAGACCCAGTTGCTGCTTCAGGGACTACCGAAGACGCAGACAAGATAGCAGAAGAGGAAGTTGGCCTTGTAGCGCTACAGGCGTTGAGGAATATTTTCAAGGAAGTGAACCGAAACCAGCTCCGACTCGCAACGTCTGCAGTACTGAAGTTCATCGCCAGCCGAGTCAAGCCTCATGATCACTTCAAAACCCATGACAATCGCCCGTGCCATAACGGCAGCTGGCCAACTACTCTTTTCGCTATGATATGTGGCTGGGCCACAGTCCAGGATCGATTCGTAATCCTCGTTGGGGCCATGGAAACCCTTGTGCAAAGCCCAATCAAGGAAGAGGATATCGAAAGACAGCTTGTCTTAGCCACTATCATCGACTATCTCCTTAGTTCTCAGATCAATTTCATTGGCCTCAGTGTTATGGATGTCTTGATTGGCCTAATTTCGCATACGTTGCTGCTGCTTCAACTAGGAGGACATGGCTCCAATATAGTCCCGCACCCTCAACAAGCAGATGCCGTTGGGTCATTGAAAGAGAAGGGACCGACATCATCCGGAAGCTTGACCGGTGCAGTCGTGATGGAGCTGGTCAAGACGCCTTCAGACTATCGCCTTCAATTACTTGCCACTCTTCAAAAATGCATGGCAAGTCTAGCGACTCACGTTTACTACACGGACCAAGTAGCGGACATGCTGAGAGCTGTCCTCTCGCGACTAAAACCTTCCTCCCAATCAGATATCCCCACGACCGTAGCAGCAATAGATGATCCTGTCGGTGCTGTTGACGCTGTTGCCAGTTCCGCAAACCTGCAGGAGAAGACCGGTTATGTGGATAGTTTCTTCTCTTTTGAAACTGCAAGAATCACGGCGTTAGCGACTGTTAAAGAAATACTGATAGTTGCAAATTCGAAGAAACCGGACGGCTCATCAACATCCGACAACCGAAGACAGGTAGAAGTAGGAGTCTGGGAAGGCACTCAATGGCTAATACGCGATCCCAACGGGCAAGTAAGAAAAGCCTACGCCGACGCACTACTCACATGGCTCAACCTAGAGCTTAGGAAGAAGAACCTGAGAGTAGTGCAAGAGGTTCGCCCGGCCAAAACCGAAATCAAAGAGAAGGAGAACGGCATCGACACGAATCTTGCGAAGAGAGCAGTTTCCAACGCGTCACACAGGGAAAAGGCCGTGAAACGATCCCAAGCGGCCTTTATTACGATGCTCCATCTTGCGATCTATGAGAATGCTCATCAACACGCTGACTCTGAACCTGACATACTGCTCTTACACCTCCTTCTTACCAACCTAGTTGAGAAAATGGGTGTCAATAGTGTCAAATCAGGACTACCGATGATCATGCGACTGCAAGAAGATATCCAACTTGTCGAGAACCCGGGGTCCAAGATTAGACTTGGCAGTCTTGTTCATGGCTACTTCTGGGCCCTCAGTGTGGCCTTCGATTTCGAAACCTCGTCAATAGGAAGAGCACTGCATAGTGAAATCACAAGGAGGAAAGATAAAGGGCTGTGGCTAAGATCAGTGCGGATCCCTCCTGTGCCGTTAAATCAGATTGAGCTGCCTGCCACATACCCAGGCTTGGGCAAGCTCTCGCCCGACCTGGTCCAAACCGAAGCCCTTAAGCCATTCGACAATCGAGAAGCACTCGTAGACCTAATAGCAGACGGTTATACTACATCTCTCGCCTCGCCGCCTTCCAGTCCTCCAGCCTCGCCCGGTCTCCCCAGTCGCCAAACTAGCCGCCAAAGATCTGCCTCTATGGTCAAGACTTCACGAACACTACAATTGGACAACAGCAGTACGCTTCCCGCAAAGATCAAGGACCAGATGATGGCCGATTGGTCTAAAGCCGCTTGCATCGCCTCTACAACTCAAGACTCTTCCTCTTCAGCGTCCATATCTAACTCCCGTACTGGCACTACCAGTGGTACCGCACGACCTAACAACCTTCTCGCGGCATCCATCCCCAATGGTACTCTCGATAGTAATCCCGCCAACTCACCTCACCATGCCTTCAGACAGCATTCGCGCCCACCATCTGCAGCATATGGTCTCGTCGGCCATGGCAGCTCCCCAAATCGCAACGGTAGCCCTATGCGCAGTGGCCTCAGTTCGTCAAGCGTGCATTCTGCTGTACGTGTTGAGGATCTGAAGCGCGTACTGGAGGGAAGAGCGCCCCGGAGCAGCTACACGGCGCGTGGCAGTGTTCGTGGCTCTGCGGGATACGATGATGACACAGGTAGCGAAAGCATGGTTTCCGTTAGCGAGATGAGTTATGCTACCGCCAACGATCGGGAACGTGATGCCGACGCTGCCACAGTTGGCAGCAGCGGGGACGGTGCGAATAGCGATGGGAGTGCGACGCCAAAAGTCTTGAGCATGCAGCCACCTGCGAGCACGTCCTCCAAGGATTTTGCGGGCAAAAGGGATGCAGTGCCGCCTGTTCCCCCACTTCCGCCAAGCTTGAGGGCAAGTTCAGTCTCGCCCGCGCCAATTCCCGCACAGGGTACAGGTGGGAGGCCGAGGACGGCGCCCGGAAAGAACACACATGGTGACAAGAGGGAAAGTGCAAACGGGAGTGTGCGCAGCTTAAGGCAAAGCCGCAGTCTAAAAAGAGGAGAGATAAGGTCACAGAGTGGCAGTCGGGATGGCGCGAGGCTAAAAGATGGCAAGGGAAGGATAGATTTCTACAACTTGTTGGATGCGATTGGGGTGGAGGATAATAGTAATGGCGAGGAGGACGACGTTGGTAGCGGCGGGGCGAGAACGCCGCCATACTGAGTGCTTCCTAGTATATCATCTCTTTTTGAAGCGTCTCTCTGTTTGAACCAAATGATAGTTGCGCGATGGGCTGTAGATATCGTGTTGGAGGGCTCCTGCGTGGTGCAGAGTTTTGGGGCCGTGAATGTAAATTTGTGCAGGCCGTGAATTGGCAATACGGGTTTCACGACGTTTGAACGTGGCTGCAATATTACTGGACTTTGCGGAGCTTCGAAGCTGTGAATTAACTTCCTGATTGATCCGAGGTTGAATTGGCCCCGTGACTACACCTCTCGGGTACACCCACGTTGGTTCAGCGTCCAACTTCAACCCCATCGGCCTTGGAACGTATAATTCACCCACAATCACATACTTCCTTCTCGACCGCCAATTCAACGCTTCTCTTCGGCACTTCCTGTAGGAGATACCGAATCACGGAAACAAAGCCGACTCGCCGATTCATGACGCATGCCAAGCGCCTCAAAACGGTTCGCTCTGCAAGGCTCTTCTCCACATATGCTGCCACAGCTGCATGTCCTCGCCTCCTCTCTTACTTTACTTTTCTTGCAGAGAGCGTTAAGAATCTCCTTCTCCACGAAACTCATCACCTCCATGGTACTCTGATCACAGACGCGTTAAAAGCATAGCACGCTGTCCCATTGCGCTCGACTTATTCACGATGGCGCCATCCGAGACCTTGACTGTCCCTACACAGCGCCATGGTGTCTCAATTCCTTCCTCGACGGGTTCGAGAAATTCTAAGAAGCCGTGGCAGCACCGTATGCCCTTCATCGCGAAGATTCGCAATGCCACTGGCAGTGATGAAGGTCTAAACCGAGCCAATACTCGAGCTTCTGCGCGAACAACAAGCTCTCGACAGAAAAAATGGTGGAAGGTCCAGCTGTTCCGAGGCATGATCAACGACGTGAGGCGGCGAGCTCCATATTACCTAAGTGACTGGACGGATGCTTGGGACTACCGAGTAATACCAGCAACCGTATACATGTATTTTGCGAAGTATGTACTGTACCAGCAAAGGATATCATATACGTTTCGTTTGTTTTTCCTGTGACTTCTCGACATGCCCTCATTTGTAAAGGTTGAAAACTGCACTATCTTTCGTTATGGTGGGCGCAATTATTTGGGCTCCATTGACTAATCGATTGCCAGTATTCTCCCTGCTTTAGCTTTCTCTCTAGACATGTTTGCCAAAACCAATATGAGCTTTGGTGTCAACGAAGTTCTCCTGGCATCTGTTCTAGGTGCTGTAGTCTTCTCTGTAGTAGCCGCTCAGCCTCTTGTCATCGTTGGCGTGACGGGTGAGATGCATGGGAAAATAGATTCCGTCCGGCTCACTAATTCAAACAGGTCCCATCACCGTCTTTAATTACACAGTATACGACATCATCACTCCACAAGGAACCAACTACTTTTCCTTCATGTGTTGGATAGGACTGTAAGTGCAGAGCCCCGCCTCAGGACCTCCCACTCATCGCTACAGATGGTCATTGATCATGCACTGGATTCTGGCCATTACGAACGCTTGCAATGCTCTCACTTATGTCACTCGATTCCCCTGTGATATCTTCGGCTTCTACGTTGCAGCTATATACCTCCAGAAGGGAGTCCAGGTCCTGACCCGGCAGTGGAAGGCTGATGGCGAATCGGCCTACCTTGCAATTATGATCGCTCTTCTGGTCCTCATGGTAGCTTACGGATGCGGTGTTGTGGGTCATAGCAACCTCTTCCAGCGTCATTTTCGCAAGTTTATCGAAGATTACGGCACGCCTTTGACCGTCATCTTTTTCACCGGCTTTGTCCACATTGGGAAGATGCGAGGGGTGGACCTACTAACACTGCCAATCAGCAAAGCTTTTTATCCTACTACCGACCGTTCTTGGTTCATACATTTCTGGGATATCAACGTTGGGGACGTATTTCTTGCTATACCCTTTGCTATTCTTCTCACAATTCTCTTCTACTTCGACCATAACGGTATGCCACTCCTTTCCACTTTTATACAGCTGCATGATCTGACTAATGGCAGTCTCCTCTCTCATGGCCCAAGGTACCGAGTTCCCCCTTCGAAAGCCTGCTGGCTTCCATTGGGACCTTTTCCTGCTCGGTCTCACCACTGGCGTCGCTGGGCTACTCGGAATCCCTTTCCCAAATGGGCTCATCCCGCAAGCACCATTCCACACCCAAGCCCTCTGCGTAACTCGCACCGTCTCCGATGATGACGAAGAGCACAAAGGCCACACTCGCCGCGTAACCGACCACGTCGTCGAGCAGCGCGTATCAAACCTCGCCCAAGGCCTCCTCACGCTTGGAACAATGACCGGACCCTTACTAATCGTCATCCATCTGATCCCACAGGGCGTATTAGCAGGGCTGTTCTTCGTCATGGGTGTTCAAGCCCTCGAAGCTAATGGAATCACTCTCAAGCTCATCTTTCTCGCCAAAGATGCCTCCCTTACGCCTCGGTCTGACCCTCTGAAGAGCATCGACCGCCGCGGCGCCATCTGGGCGTTTGTGCTGCTGGAACTCGTGGGCTTTGGAGCTACGTTTGCGATTACGCAGACCATTGCAGCGATTGGGTTTCCGGTGTTTATCTTGCTACTTGTGCCCCTGCGGACGTGGGTGCTGCCGAGGTGGTTCAAGGCGAGCGAGTTGGCGGTGCTAGATGGTCCCACTGCGAGTCCGTTCACGATGGAGAGTGTGGGAGGCAACTTTGGGGAGGTTGTCGAGGCGGATACTTCTGGAACTGAGGGGGCTGCGGGTGAGGAAGATGCCGTATTGGATGAGAGCGATGAGGCGGAGAGAGGGGAGGCTGGAGCTGGGAGGAAGAGAATGACGGGTAACGGGGAGCAGGGACAGGGTGCGGTGAGAAGGGCAAGCTTCCGTGGCGAAGAGGGGATTGAGCTGGAGAGTTTGCCTTTGAAAAGGGGCTAAGAGAGTGTTCAAGCCAGTTCTGTGGGAAACACTATCATGGTCAGAAGCTCCACGAATCGTTGGCTAAGCAGAAATAGAACAGCTGTCGGCGAAATTATGGAACTAAGGTCAATGCTATGGCTGAGGTGCAACTCTCCGCTAGCCACGCGGGCGGTTCTGATGGTGTTTTCAAGCTTACCAAGGGCAATCCTGAGGGATGGTAGGATCGGATCGTTTTCCACAAACCTATGGGAAAGAGGATGAACAAGTGGTTCGGATAGGAACACGCCGTGTGTGCTCTGAAGACTGTAGACGCATTATAGAGGAGAGGGAGAATTGATTCTACACCAAGAGGAGACGGCTAAAATTTGGAGTAAAGACGTTTCGCGTAGTCGTGATTGATTGGACGCGGTAACAGGACGAAACCGGGATCAATGTATTTGAACTAGCATATCGCCGCTCCGGATGTGTGGGCCTACCTGGGCATTTTCTGCGCATCTGGTGGTTATATCAGAAGTGATAGAATGACTCTGACCAGCCCATACTCGCTGCGCCGAATGTCACAGGAAAATCTCCATGGATCTATTAGTTAGCATCTCGCTGAGCCTGGACCGTACCTTTGGAGGATGGGGATCTGCTGCATGCAGTTGATCCTCGTCTTGGTTAGCCCCTGTGTCTTTGCTCTCCCGACAGCATGGATGCGGACGCGACTTTCTTCGACGAAAGATGGCAAGCTCCGTCCATCGCGCGGCTTGTTGCCTGCACGGATGGGCGCCCCGGTGCGCGATTCATGAGACCTTCTGCTTACATCTATACCACCGACGCCCTGCTCCTTCGCCTCGGACCTGCAGCAACCAGGCACGGGATGTGATGCCACTCCCTGCCCGCGCGAACTGAGGCTCGTGTGTAATCATCATGTGGGACGGAGACCCGTCGGAGCGGACGAGCTGGGATGCCACTGCACGCAGGGTACATCTCTGTACTACTTTCTCCATGGGCCTGGTTCCTGTTTCCTTCTGCACCTTCGACAGAACTTCCTGGGAGACTTGGAGCTGTTGGACGCACCCGGGCCGGCTAAGATGAAGATCGCGTCGTTCCTGAAGACTCTCGGTGCGTTCTCGTCGCTCAATGCTGTCCTAGCAGAGCCCATTACAGCTGCTGCGCGTGCTGTCGCGTCGCCGGTGGTGGATCTTGGCTACTCCAAGTATCAGGGCTATCTGGATTCCGACTATTCGGTCAATGTCTTCAAGGGCATCCGCTACGTAAATTCGGCCTCTGTCTTGCGTTTTGCAAAGCTAATACAACCCCAAGGCGGCCGCGCCTGTTGGCAAACTGCGCTGGCAAGCACCTCAAGCTCCGGTGAAGAACACGACAACTACCTCAGCAGCAAGCGACCCCCCAATTTGCCCTCAGTCCGGCGCCGCGGGGACTCCTCCTGCGTACGGATTCAACTCGGGACCTGGCGACGAGGACTGCTTGTTCCTCAATGTCTATGCGCCGCCAAATGCAAAGAACTTGCCTGTGTTCTTCTGGATTCGTGGGTTCCCTCATGCAGTTTACACGATTGCCTTCTAATCACCTATAGATGGAGGTGGCTACGCCCTTTTCTCAGCGCAGGGACTAAATGCCGTAAGTCCCTTCGAATGAGTATCCCTCCAGGTCTCCTAACAACAGCCAGGGCCCTATAATTAAGGAAAATGGCGGCAATTTCATCACCGTCGTGATTCAGTACCGCTTAGGCGCATTCGGCTTCCTGTCTTCCCCAGATGTCAAGGACTCCGGTACACTCAATGCTGGGCTGCTAGACATAAACTTCGCCCTCCAATGGGTCCAGAAGTATATCCAAAAATTTGGCGGAGATCCAAGCAGGGTAACCATTGGAGGCGAGAGTGCTGGAGCCGGGGCTGTGGTGTACCAAGCATTGGCATATGGGGGCAGAGACAAGACTCTCTTCCAAAATGTAGGCCCCTCTAATTCATTGATGGTCTCGGCTATGAGCTAATCCGTGTCCAGATCATTGCAGCCTCCCCATGGGTAATTATTTCCTGAGATTGATAGCTTGGGATAAGGGTTCAGCTGCTGATTATGATTAGATACCGAGCGTCTACAAGTACAGCGACCCAGTCCCATCTACACATTACAAAGCATTTTCAAAAGCCGCTGGCTGTGCTTCAGCGAAGTCGATTTTTCAATGCCTAGTGAAGGCAGACACTGCTACGCTTCAAAACGCCAGTGGAACTGTTTCTGAATCCGGAGCTTTTGGTACATTTGCTTTTCTGCCCGTTATCGATGGAAGTTTCATCCAACAGAGGCCTACCGTACAGCTCGCGGCGAAGCAGCTGCAGGGCAAGCGCATCTTGTCTGGGGTAAGAGTTGCCTCCTTCAGTGTCCCACCCTAATACTGACTCGCCCAGAATAATGCCAACGAAGGCGTCCCTCTCAGCCCGCCCGACGTCACTACAGAACAAGGGTTTCTTGACTACGTGGGTAAGTATTCCTGGCAACTTATACCTAGAGATGATATTCCAGATTTTGATTGTCAACAGATACCACTTGGCCCTCGTTCACCAAGTCCGATGTCTCATCACTGCAAGACGAGTACGCCTACGCAGATGACCACTCACCTCTGCGTTCTACAGACCCGGTCTTCGACACTTTGGGAGACACCGGACCCACTGCAGTGAACCAGTCTGGGTTTGCGACCGGGCAACAGCAGAGACTTTTCAACGTGTTCGCAGAATCCACATTTGTGTGCCCGTCATATTGGATTGCGGAGGCATTCCCGGAAGCCTGGAAGTACCAGTACAGCGTGGTGAGTAGAGCACGAGACTGAACCGACCGAAGAGGGGTAACCCAGCGCTAACCTGTATAATGGTATAGGTTCCTGCATACCATGGCGCTGACCTGAGTGCATACTGGAGTGATGGGGCCTCTGTGCCGGGGACATCCTTTATCCACGCCTTTCAGAAGATCTGGGGTAGCTTCATTACGCAGAACTCGCCAGTCATCTCAGTTGCCGATGCGAAAGACGGACTGGCGAATGCGACTGTTCCCGCAGGCGGTTACGGGCAGATAAACTGGCCCCGGTACACTCCGCAAAGTCCGAATATGATAAGCTTGAATACGACAGGGGGTGTCGTGACGCCAGTTGTAGTGACAGATCACCTCAAATACAACGTCTTACTGGAGCCCGGAATCACGAACTGGTTCAAGTTGGTGAACGCCAAAAGCTGGGAAGGGGGACGAGGGGACCGATGTAATTGGTGGAAGAGCGTTGCGGCGAAAGTACCGGTGTAAAGAGGTGAGGCTAAGTTTTGGAATGATGGAGCTCGTGGAGAGGAACGAGTCTCAATGTAGATGGAAGAGGCTTTCTTTGACTGTAACTATATAGTATTCTAGAGCCCGTTTTGGCCCCACGTTCGGTCCCACCACGCACCCTCAGGCGGCTGTTTCGTCGCATCGAGTGCAACTACTATGGAAGACTCGGTAGTCGTGTTCCCAGCTTCATTTGGGCCTTCCCATTTCGTTGCACGACGCGATTTCTTCGATTCCACGACGGGAGATTTCCCTGTCACATATTAAAACATGGTGGAGATTGGAGGCTAGCAGACGTTGGACCGGGGGGATGGCGTGCTGCTTCCGCTTTGGCCTCCCTCCGGTGAGCACCGGCCGCCCCGCAATCGGCGAGCAGTATCACGCATGATTTGCACCCCTCCTTCCTCGCAAATCTGACAGCCGCCAGGCCGCTGCGAGGAAGTCCCGCTGATCAACGGATGGATGCGGTAAACAGAATCGAGTTCGCCACCGTGCACTGAAGCCTTCGAGATGGCTTGGAGGCCGCTATATAGCAGCAGCTCCGCTGTACGCAGCTCCAGACTTGCCATGAACAGGAAACATAGACGTCCCGAAGGAGCCGGACCCGGCTCCTCACATGCAGCCAATTCATGCAGCAGATGCAATGCAACGGCATCCTCCTGATCAGGCTCGCCATCGAAAACAGGCAGCTCGCCCCGGGTCCTCGTCGTCTATCCTGGACGCTCTAATAATCCTACCCGTCGTATCCGCGCGTGCTTCAGGGAGTCTGCGGCGCCACCCTTGCGAGCCATCGTTCTCGTCCAATCGCTGCCGCCGCCTTTTGCTTCACCCGGCCCGGCAGAGGAAATGCTGGCACTTTTAGAGATCGTTCGATTCCGAGCTCTGTTTAAACGCGACTGCGTCGCATGGGGGTCCAAGCAAAGCAAGGTCTGTCTGTAGAACCCCGACCATGGTTCCCGTCTTGACTCTCCATGGCGAATTCCCCTCCTTCTCCGTAATAAGTGTAGTCAAATACGCCCTGCTGCTGCACCAATACGCGCCGTTTGCAAACCTCCGGGCTTCTCACACGTTATTCGAAATGTTTGTCACCCGGCCGTCATTTGACGTTTACCAATAGACGCCCCCGCTGCTCCGTCGCTCCTTTCAAATTGACTTTGTCTTATTTGTACAGCCTTACCGGCTCGTTGATGCCATCGCCGCTTCCTGTGTAGCTTGGCGCGCATGGCTAGCCCTTTCACGCCTGAGAAGCTCGCGTGGCTGGAGCTGCACAAGAACGACAGTCGCGCCACTGCGATAAATTGGGCCTATTCAGTACCCATTCCAGTTTCAATCATCACTACTGCCTTGAGGTTATGGGCCAAGAAGGCTGGAAGAAACGGCATTACTCTAGATGATTATCTGATCATCTTCGCGACAGTACGTACTCTTTGCCATTCCTGACAAGAAATGAGATCCAAAAACACATATTACGGTGTATAAGACATCTGAAATGGTATTGACCTGAGCAGATATGCCTGGTGGGTGAGTGTTCTTCGGGGCTCGGATATGGACCTCCTCATGGCATGGTAAGCACTTCCCACATGCCCTATACACCGAATATGTACTTACATACCCATTCTTCAGGGTCGCCATGTAACCGCTGTGTCAGCGTACGACTTGATGACGTTCCGCAAGGGAGACTATGTCTTAAGTCACTTTTACGAGTCGGTACACACTGTCTCTAATGACTGAGCTAAGCTGATCGATTGAAAGTATTGCTCTAGCTACTGTAAAATTAGCCATCCTAGCTTTCTACTATAGAATCTTTGTGCAACCCGTTTTCCGGCGTGTGGTCCTTGGGACGGCCGCTTTCGTGCTATGTTGGGGTATCGGCATAACCGTCGCTTGGGCGGTCTTCTGCATTCCGATCAGGGCGTACTGGGATGACAGAGTGAAGGGGAAATGCTTAAACATAGGTGCGGCCTTGCAACCTCTAAAGCTGATCATTGCTTGAAACTAACACGCTTTCATAGATACCTTCACGTATTTTACCAACATCTCGAACCTAATCACCGACATCTGGGTCTTCTTGCTGCCGATTCCAGTCATCCTGCGGCTACAGCTTCCCCGGAACAAAAAGATAGCACTCTGCTTCATATTCTCCATCGGTCTTGCGTACGTCCTCTGCTTTCTCATTTTCGTCTCTTATGGTCATGCGTGCCTTTGACATGTTAGAACAACCTAAACTGACTGACCAACCCGCAGCACCTGCGTTGTCTCCTGCCTCAGATTGCGAGTCGTTCTAAACCACGGCGACCCTGATTTCACATGGGCAGCTGTTCCCCTAGGTGCATACAGCGTCTACGAACCGCTGGGTGGTATTTTATGCAACAATCTCCCAATCATATACCACATGCTCCGCAATATACGAAAGGATAAAGCCTCCTTCAAAACCGCGTCCACCGAACACTCCGGCTCCGATCCTTTGCGCTTCACGGCGCCATCCCTCTCCCTCAACGGACGCCCCGTACTTGGCGACGAATCCCCAAACCGCTGGCTCCCGTTGCCGGCATCAACGTCGCAAGAAGAGCTCACAACAGACGGGCTCGGGCTCTCGCGCGAAGGGATATCGCAGGCGAAACCGGCAACGTTCTGGAACAAGGTTGAGACGCAGGAGCGGGAGAAGTCTGTGGATGAGGAGGGGGCGGTGGGTTCCCCACCACCGAATACGATCGTGGTGGAGCGGGAGTTTAAGACGGAGGTGCAAATGAGACGGGAAAGTGGGGACGGGAAGGATAGGTGGAAGAAGAACGTGTATGAGATGAAAAGGCGGTGATGTGTCACCTGCTCTACAGGGAGTTCGCGCGGTTTTCGGGAACGTGTATATGACAGTGTATTGGGCTACGAGCGATTATGGGTATATGGGGTTAGGATATTGCAAAAGGTTTGCGGCGTGCAGCGAAGTTGGCGTATTGGATTTTTCTTTCCGACTGGCCGGGTAAAGCATGGAACATGCTTCATCTATGCATGTCTTAGTCGACAAACGGGCTCACCTACGGTACTCGTCTCAGAGAGTAACACAAGTGCCAATCAACGAAGTACAGTTCTACTTTGCATGACTCTCTAACAGTTTCAAGAACCCCTCCCTTTTCCTCTCAGAGATCCAAGCCACCTCGAAAGCATTCCGCTGCAACTGCACGATCTCCTCTCTCGTAATATCCGTCTCCTCCGCCATCTTCGTCAGATTCTCATTCATGTAGCCCCTAAAATACGCGGGATCATCCGAATTCACAGTAACCTTTACACCAGTCCGCAACAACTGCAATATCTCTTTCCCCTTAAAATCCTCCGTAACAACCGAATTACTAACCGGACAACACGTCAACCCAATCCCCCTCTCCTTCACCAACTGCACAAGACTAGGATCCTCAATAATATTCGTCCCGTGATCGATCCGGTCAACCTGGATCTCCGTCAACACCTGACGTATGTGCTCAATACTATCCTGCTGATCGATATCGCAGTGGCACGTCACCAACCACCCTTCCTGCCGCGCTCTTGCAAACACAGCCGCGAACTTGGCCGGCGGGTTCTGGCGCTCGTCGGAGTCGAGGCCGACGCCGACGATGTAGTCTTTGTACGGCAGCGCCTCGGTGAGCGTCGCCATGGCGAACTCGGGCGACATGTCGCGGAGGAAACACATGATCAGGCTCGCGCTCATGCCCAGTTCTCGCTCTGCTTTGATGATTGCTTGGCGCAGGCCGGCGAGCACGGTGGAGAAGGGCACGCCCCGTGACGTGTGCGCCTGCGGGTCGAAGAAGATTTCCGCGTGGACGACGTTTTGGGAGTGGGCTTTGGTTAGGTAGGCGTAGGCCATGTCGGAGAAATCGGTCGAGGTGAGCAGGACGGCCATGTTTGGATAGTAGACGGCTAGGAACGAGGTGAGGTCGTTGAAGGTGTAGCCGGAAGAGGTGGATGTTAGGGAGGATATGGCAGCGGGGATGGGGATTTTGTTTCGGGATGCTAGTTGCCGGACGAGGGCGGGCTCGAGGGTGCCTTCGATGTGCAGGTGGAGCTCGGCTTTTGGGAGGCCGGCGATGACTGAAGATGTTGAGGTCATGATTGCGGTTTTGAAGAGTATGCGCTGTAGAAAGTGTGAAGTTGTAGTAAGATGTTGTATCAAGGAATATAGTACTCGGCCCTAAGTCTGGGCACAACTATTTCCCACTGCTTTGATATCTGAATTCGGAGAAGAGTGTCAACATTCAATGTAAGTCGTTATCAATCAAGAGTGGTGTTGACTTCATGACTCAAGATAAACTGGCACGTGATGATCAGCCGACTCGCGTACTCAAAGCTCTCACCTCTACGCAATGTGGTCAAAACCACCTCCGCATTAATCCGCACGAGATCTCCTAGCAACCCCACACCTACCAGCAAACATGTCGAAGATCACTGTCGTCAATTCTTCTGCGCACTTTAACACTCTCCTCTCCTCAAATTCATACCTGATCGTCGATTTCCATGCCGACTGGTGTGGTCCCTGCAAAGCCATCGCGCCCGTCTTCGAGCAGCTCGCGACAGCAGAAGCAAAGCCAGGACGTGTAGCCTTCTGCAAGGTAGACGTCGATGCGCAGCAGGATATTGCTCAGAAGCACTCGGTTTCGGCGTACGTATCTCTGGCTGTCTCCTCCGCGTTCGCCGCAACCTCGACAACGAGCTATTATCAATTTCCCTTTTCACGAACATATACTAACAACAACATTATTATAGCATGCCCACTTTCCTAATCTTCAAATCCGGCACCGTCGTCGACACCGTCCGTGGCGCCAACCCTCCCGCCCTCACAGCCGCCGTTCGCAAAGCCGCCGCCGATGCCGCGAAGGGTCCTGGGAAGACCGCAGCCGTGTTCCAGTCTAAGGGATATACGCTCGGAGGCGCGGGTGCACCGAGCCGACCTGTTGCGCAATCGTGGGGCCAGAGCTTGGGGAGCTTTGGCGGACCGGGGGTTGTGGATATGCTGGTTAGATTCGTGGCGCTGTATCTGACAAGCTTGGCGTCCCTCGATGGGTATAAGGCGGCGGAGGAGAGTCCGTTCAATGTTAGGAATCGGAGATGAGAAGGGGTTTATAGTCGTGGTCTAAGGTCGGTACGGAGTTTGGGAATCGGACTTTTTGGCGTATGAATGGGTATCGGGATTTGTTCTCGGACTTTGGAGAATAATCGGAACAACTACTCGCCCTGACCGCTAGGTATAGCGGCTTGCATCATCTCAAATGTGGCTGCTTCAGAGTGATAAAGAAGTAAGAGTCTTTAGATAGCGTAGTAAGTTGCTCTACTTTTGTCTCGCGGCACATTTGGTCTCTTGCCTATTAGATGCTCGTCCTATCCTAGACGTGTACCAGTAACGTAATCCGAACTAAGAGCGAATGTAAAGGTCAATGCTCTCACAATTACGACGGTAGCAAGTTTTTTCTACACCCTTCACTGGTTGCGCCGATTCTCACGTGCGAGGTCGTTGAGAGATTCCTGCGATCTGATTCGCCGGGTAACTTTGGATGCCAACTCATCCGGACCTTATTTGAACCTCCAACCTTACTTTTCACCTCCCACACGTCATATTCCGATTTACTCACCCTCCTACTCTTTGGTTAATACGCCGTGCCACGACTGCGACAATATCAATAAAGCGAACAAAATCATTCACAATGGCTTAAGGGCTTCGCTTTCTTTCAGTCTTGATGTCTTAGGAGGGCATTGTTATCATCACAGCACTTAAACACCGCTATGGGGAACACTCTCATCGCTGCCCATTCATTTTCTCCTCGTACTTTCTAACATCGCACCGCATCTTGTCGGCACAGCGGGTTTGGAAAGCAGATCTTCATAGCGTTCAGTCAGTCAGTGAGATGCACCATGACATCCAAGGAGCCCAACGAAGAACGCACCTTTCGCAATGGGTCTCAACAAGGGTATGGACAATCAAACCAAACACCCACTCTGCTTCCATCCACGTTGCCGAGAATCCCCCTTCAGACCCCCAAAGAAAGCTGCCCGGGGCCGGTTTCCCATCTGCCACCTCTCCCATTCACTCCGCCTCCTACCATTTCACCACAATCCTCAGTCGCTAGCCTCTGTGACTACAGACAAAGCGAAAACATACGTCGTTCTTCCGATGACTCAAGCTACTCAATATCAATGGCGGCGTTCAGAAAGGACTCGGTAATGAGCATGGGATCGAAGATGGAGAACCGCGACAGAGGAAGGCTTTTGGAGAAGATGATTGCGAACCAGTCACCAGCAAGATCGTGGACTCCAGTTCAAATACACGGGACGAGTCCGAGGAAACTGGAACTTGTCGAACGGGAGATCAGAAGACGGCAGAACGTTGAAGAAGAACTTCTACTCAAGGAGAAACGCAGGTTTGAAAGACAACGCCTCGCGGACAGACAACCGTCCCCGGGAGATCCAATCTGGAAGGGAATGAAGGGCCTGGTGCTTTCAGAGTGTATCGCTGAAGAGAAAAGATTAGCTGAAATGCAATGTCGACTTAACGAGCATAGGGTGTCGGGCCTATCTACGCCTACCAGACATAGCGCGTCGAATCTGTCTACGCCCACCCGAACGTGGGACCGTTTGGCGACACAATTCCGAACGCCATCGCCGTCGACAACGATCCGAAGTCTCCGAAACAGTATTCCATGCTCTACTCAAGTAGAGACTCAGCCTAATGTCTTTAAGGAGAACCAATCCAGTCAGTTCCATCCTGTCCATCCGTCTCGTAAACCATCTCGCTTACCTCGCCCAACCCGCTTAAAGGTTCCCCGTCCGTCTCGAATACCACAACCATCACGAAGGGATTGGATTCCCTGATGGGTAGTTAGTATAGACGCTTGAGATGATGGAGTCTTTGACAGATAGTTCACTTTCGTTCAACCGAAGAGGCACCAGGAGGGGTTGCTCGAGCATCAGTCACCGAGCTTTATGAAGTCGATTAGTGTTTTCTAACCGGCACCTGGTCTGAACTAAGATCAGTTGATCCCATACATTCTCTTTGATCCTTGCAATTATCTCGAGCGACTGGTATGTAAAGTGCAACTACAGTGCCTCGCCATAGATACCCGTACACTTTCCTGCCACTGTCTGGGGACTTTTAACTTACTAAGACAGACCGGGGCCAGCGGACACAGTTCCAATCTACGTACGCCCTACTGACGCTGTCTGCGGTAGCCCCTCGAGTTTACTAGTTGTCCAAAATACCGAACTTCTCTCTCTTTTGGAATGCTGAAAATACTATGAAGTTCCTCATGCAGTGGTGAATCAGTGTACGAAGTTCTATGAGGCATTGTACGTGCTAGGAGTAACCTCGGGTTTCTACGAGCTTCGATGCCGTGATCAATAGGTAAGCTCCAACAATTTGGCTGAATTGGCCACACGTTGATTACTCTGCAGTTAATTTGCGGGGCCTTGATGCTAACAATGCGTGAAAGCGCCACGATGAACTTACCTTAGGCTGAGGCTTATTTCGAGGCTCGCGGAGTGTCGAACCGAGGAGGGCCCAAGGGTCACCTGACGATCAGTTACTCGCTACTGGTGACCCAAGCACAGCTATCAGATATCACATACACAGATCCTCATGTTATTACCCCAGATTCTACCCCGCAAACGATCTCCAGTGCGAGAAAGTGGATCCATGGTACCCCGTCTACAGCAACGCTAGCACCTTGGCTACATATAATCTTCGCTTCTAACCGTGTGGTGACTTCGCTGTTTGCATATTCTCAGCGAACGATCTCGATCGCAGAAAAACAAATCCAAGGCCTTGGAGCTGCGGGTACGTTGCGATCGTCGTCCTATATATGGGACTAATATGTCTCTCAATTACTGAAATTCTCTACATGGGACAACTTCTTTTCGTCCTTGCTTCCTGGTCCTTGTATTATGTTAACAGAGAAAGTCCTAAATGAAGATGTCTTCCATATCGAGGAGAGTAGCCCTGAACGCCACGCCTTCAACCCCGCTGATGTGAAGGGCCGCGACTTCACGGTGGCGGCGGAGGAAATGCCACATGGCTACTTGACAAGCTTCCGATTTGTGGGTGCAATTCTAGTAATAGGTGTAGCAATGGCTTGCGGTCAGGGAGGCTTCTCTCTCATCGCTCCTGTGCTTCCTCAAATCAACCAAGACATTGGGCCCGACAGCGGTCTGACCTGGGTCGCACTCTGCTACCTCCTCATAACCTCCATCGGTCTCCTTATCGTGGGCCGAGTAACGGATTATCTTCGGTCAGCGATGGTGGTTCATCTCAGCAAGTGCCATCGTCGTGTGCGCAACCGCGCCGAATGCCCTAGCTTTGATTGCCGGACTGATAGAATTGAAGTCGTCGTTGGCGAGCTTGTGCCCATTAGATACCGCTTTGCAGCGATTGCAGTCGTGTTCATCTTCATCATTCCTGTCTCTGCAGTAGGCCCGGCAGTGAGCTACGCCTTCATATTCAACACTAAAGCGGGCTGGAGAGGAATCTTCTACATACTTATTGCACTTAATAAATTGTCGACTATCCTCTTCTACGTTTTCTACCATCCGCCTTCGTTCGCAATGAAACACGATACTGCTCGGAAGTGGGAATTCGTCAAGAACTTCGATTATATCGGTATGGTGCTTGCAATATCCGCACTTCTGCTACTCCTCATGGGCCTTTCCTGGGGAGGAGTTTTGCATCCGTGGAAGTCTGCGCATGTCATCTCGACTATCGTCATTGGGTTCTTCCTTTTGGTTGCTTTCTTCGTGTATGAGGCTTACGCAGATCTGAAAGAGCCTCTGGTTCCACTAAGTCTGTACAGGAACCGCGGATGGGTCGCCACCACGCTTCTCTGGGGGACAGGCTCTGCGCTGCACTACGCTAACGCAATCTTGTGGCCTGCTATGGTTTCAGTGTTGTATGCACCAGGTCATGGCTGGGTCCGCAATGGGTTCCTCGCCAGCGTTCCAGGTGCAGCAATCGTCCTCGGAGAGTTCACCAGCCCCTTGTTCAAGAAATACACCAATGTCCAATTACGAATCCTATTCCCTATTGTTGGCGTTCTGTTAGCATGTAAGTTGTCCTTGAATTCGATTGCGTCTGGCCATTAGAGAGTTCATCGGAGAATCTTTGCCCGCACTTGGGCTATGGTAGAACAACGCTGATATTTAATTGAAGGCGTGGCGACCAGTAACCCCGACTCTGTTGTACGATCCACGATCATAATCTTCCTAGCGTCGTACTTCATCGGGTGGTGCGAGATGATCAATTCTACTGTCTCAACTATTAGTATCGATTATCAGCGTGAGATTAGGACAGCAGTAGGAACCGGCGGGGCGACTCGTCAACTCTTCTCGGTCATTGGTGGCCCGTGAGTAGTCTCAACGAGTTATTACATTACTCAATCACAATCTAACCGCCTATTAGTATCTTTACGACCGTTCTGTCTAACCGAATGACATGAAACATACCCAAAGGAGTACCTCCAGCGCTCCTTAAGGCCGGACTACCAGCCTCATCCATTCCTGCTTTCATCCTGGCCGTTAGCGTAGACCCCAGTGCCAATTTCAGATCGATATCTGGCGCTACGCCGGCTATCGCACGAGCTGGCGCTCGAGCGTATCAAGAGGCTAGCGCTGCGGCGTATGGCACTGTCTTCTTGACTACGATATCGTTGAGCGTAGTCTCGATGATTATCACGATCTGGGCACCGAATGTCAATCAGCTTCTCACGAGGAATGTGAACGTTCCTATTCCCGGGAGGAATTCAGACAAGGTTGTCGGTGTGCGTACCGACATCGAGGCGGTGGAGCAGAAGGTTTGATCAGGAGTTTTGGGAAGCGTTGGAAGTTTTGTGGACTCTAAGCAATGCTCCAACGGAAGGGGGGGGGGGGGGGAGGGGGGCGCCCGTATAGTAGTCCGACGAGAAAAACATTTTCATCAGAATAGGATTTGCTATGCGTTAAACCAGCGTGATAAGCAGTACTTCCTTCTCAGTGCATGTTATGAATCTGCCCTCCTGGCTAGTTGCATACGCACAGCTTCATTCCCGCGTCGCAATGATCTTAATGATCGGTCGTTTTCTTGCTCCATAGTATTTAGCTCTACCATCGGCAGGTCCGTTCGTCGCAGTCGCCGTATTGCCAAAAATGCTATCACCCCGACCGCTAACAACCCCAGCTCAAATCCGACAAGGACTGCCATTTGGTCAGCTTGTTTGTACTTCAGATGATGATAGCGACATGAGTGAGTCACGTGCCATGATGCACAGTTTCTCAAGTAAATACGCGAAAGACAATCTCTTGAAAGAAGCATTGTATAGAGGCCTTTCGAAAGCAGATGTGCAAGAGATATGTTGCGAAGAGACCGACGAACGTACATTTACTGATCCCTCCCTCGCCAGAACCAGCTGTGGCTAGCTGGATAATTAAAAGCACCGGGATGATTGGGAGAAGCGGTAACAGTAGCAATATCCAGATGGGAGGTATTGTAGTAGCCGTGGACTGCGCGAATGAGATTTGTCTAGCTCTGTCGAGGTTTATAGAAGGCCCAGATTCGGGATTTTGGTGATGGTCCGTGTAGGCATTGGTGCTTTGAAACCTTTCGTCTGGCATGATGAGGTTGAGTGACTAGCAAATAGAAAGCTGTATTTATGGGGAATCTTGCAGGCTCGAGAGGGTGCAAAGGAAGAAGAACGGTGAGGTGACGTCCTAGTCTTGTGACCTGCAAACGGGCCGAGGTGGAGGCCGAAATTAGAGGGTTCCCGCACGGCTCTTGGTGTTGCGGACCCCTTCCTGACCGTCGATGCTTCCTTTGCCGCTGTCGCATGTTTCTTCCATTCGAGAAGGATTCAGGGCCTGCAGCCTCTAAATTACAGTACATCGGACATTTTCGTGGAGCTGAACCTCGACGCACGACAGTGCCATCACGGACTGAACACGCGGGACTCGAGATTCTCGATAGGTATCAGACACTCACGTACTGTACATGTTTGGAGATTGGTCGACACATTGAGGGTTCCTAGAGTCGACCACAGCAATATGTTTCATAGCGTATTCCAATTTGAATCATCGCCAAAACGTCCCCGTTTCGAAGGTCCCCCTGTTGTGTCTAAGCCTATGAGGGTACTAATGCCTAGCTTGTTTGATACCGTGGCTAGGCTTATCCGTTGCGCGGCCAAGCAATCACACTCAATGAATGTAACTCAACGGCCATAGGATGACTTCAACCTCTCACATTGAAGACTACTTTCGTTAACTATTCCCTTCTTACCTTCTTTTGGCGACACCTTTTCTTGAATCGTTAGGTCTCATTCTTTCTGCTGGTCAGTGAGGCCTTATTTCTAACACTTGCGAATGATGAAGTTGTGCCGACTTTTATCGTTAGCCTTCTTTTTGAGCGTCGGTTTGGCAGCTACAGCAGCTGATTGGAGAGGAAAGGCGATCTACCAAGTCTTTACCGATAGGTTCGTTCTTGGCCAAGAGCGTTGGCTGTACGCCGCTACAACACCACGGACAACTAACATTCGGGCAGATTCTCTCTCACAAATGCATATTCAGCTGATGCATGTGATGTGACGAAAAATGAGTACTGCGGGGGAACATGGAAGGGGATCCAAAGCAGGCTAGATTACATCCAAGGAATGGGATTCACTGCTGTGAGTGACAAAAGGATTTGTTGTAGCGCTTGGGCAGTTGTACTGATATTGAATCCAGATCTGGATATCTCCGGTCACATTACAAGTTCCTGGTGGATACCACGGATATTATCAAACGGATCTATATCGCCTCAATGATCACTTCGGGACAGCTGATGATCTCAAATCCCTTGCGTCTGACCTCAAATCTAGAGGCATGTATCTCATGGTCGATGTAGTTCCCAATCATATGGGGTGGCCGGGATGTCCCGACACGGTCGACTATTCGCAACTCCATCCCTTCAGCGATGCTTCGTGTTACCATTCCTACTGCCCGCTGCTCAACTACGACAACCAGACTGAAACAGAAGTCTGCTGGCTAGGTGACTGTAACACAGAGATGCCCGACCTCAAGACCGAAGACTCAACAGTTGCAACTGGTATGCAAGATTGGATCAAGTCACTGGTCAGCAACTACAGTATAGATGGTCTCCGCATGGACTCTGCCAAAAGCGTGAACAAGGGCTTCTTCCCAGGATTCTGCGCTGCTGCCGGTGTCTTTTGCATGGGTGAGGTCGCAGACGGAAGAGCAACCTACGCTTACGCATACCAAGATTACATGGATAGTATACTCGACTACCCATTGTACTTTGCCATCAATCGCACATTCCAACAACAATCCGACATGTCTGATCTGACATACAACCTTGAGCTCAGCAAAAACGGTGGAAGCACAGGCTCAAAGGACAACACTTTGCTTGGAACATTCATCGAGAACCACGATAACCCAAGATTCCCTTGGTCTACGGACGACATGAGTCTCGTCAAGAATGCCATCGCTTTCACAATCCTGAGTGATGGGATTCCAATCATCTACCAAGGGCAGGAACAGCATCTGGCTGGAGCTGATGACCCTGGATGCCGAGAGGCCATCTGGCCAACTGGGTAAGCTGCGCGGATTTTCCGACCTCGTTTCTTTCTCGAGATATTTTACGACTCGGAACTCGATCAGGAAAAACTGACCAATATAAATAGGTACAACACTTCTACGCCCCTGTACGGGCATATCGCGTACCTCAACCAGATGCGGAACTTCGCCCAAAGTCAATCGTCGTCTTACTTAACATACAAGAATTGGGTCACCAATTATACGACTGATACCATCATGATGCGGAACGACATTGTACGCACTATTCTGACGAACCAGGGCGAATCCGGTGGCAGTTACTCCCTCACAACCGAGGGGATGGGTTTTGAAAGTGGGGAAACAGTAGTTGAGGTGTTCACTTGTGACAAGTCAACCGCCAATTCGGACGGTGAAGTAAACATCCGGATGAACGGAGGGCTGCCACGCGTGCTGTTCCCCGAGAGTTCACTGACAGGCTTTGGGATGTGTGGGTACTAGGCCCCCATCATTTCCTCTTTTCTTGTTCATAATTATCAACCTTCTTTCACATTGGAATGATCCATGTTCGTCACTCTCTTGCATTATATTTCAGATACGTCTAGTCCAAAGGCAACAATGCCAGCAAGTGTTGCATCTGCATCCCATTATCCGCCTTGAACAGAGCCCATGTGTATCCTTTATCGCCCTCACTCGCCGTGGCACATTCTCTCACTACCATCTACAAAAGAAAGCTCTCAAAAACCGTAAACTCAAACGCCGGAACCCATCGCTGTCGTATAATCACGCGACCTCCTCGCCATTCAGTCCAACACCTATCCCCATCATCCCTCCTCTAGACCTCCCTTCCTCCCGCTCAACTCATATTACTCACAATCGGCCTCTTCATGCCCCTCCGCCCTATCGTGCCCTGCAGCGCCGCCATGTTCCGCTCCCGGACCTCGCGCATGTAGTCCATCTGCTCCGGGGACATTGACTTTAGTTCGTTGCTCGACGTGCCGAAGAACTGGCTGTGGACCGCGAAGCCCAGGCATACACAGATGCCGGCGCCGAGCATGCAGATCAGCACGATGAGGGAGGGCGGGATGGCGTAGCCCATGTTGTCGCGTTTGTGGAGGTGCTGGGCGGCGGTGTTGGAGACGGCGTCGGCGAGGGAGTGGAGGAGGGCCGTGGGTGCCATTTTGGAGGTTCTGTGACGCGACGAGGTTGAGATGGTGGTGAGGGTGTGTGTTTGGCACGTAGCGAGAGTCTTCAGTGCGTGGTGTAGAGCTTTTGAGGGATCTGTGACGCGAAGAGATCGAGGAGCTGGCAAGGGTGTGTATTTGGGTGTTTAGGAGGTGGCGAGAGAGTTTCAAGCGCGTGATGTAAAGCTCCCGAAGGATCTGTGATGCGAAGAGGCTGAGGAGTCGGTAAGGGTGTGTTTAGGAGGTGGCGAGAGAGTCTTAAGTGCGTGATGTAGTGCTCGGGAGGTGTTGAGGGGGAGCGAAGCGGGTTGAGAGGTGTCGTGGTTCAAACCGCGATGCTTCGTTGGGTGGATATCGTATGTGAAGAGACTGAAGCCAACAATGAGTAGAATCGATCCGATATGAACAAAGGTAGTCTCCTTAAAAGCGTCCGCGTCTGCGTTGAAGTGAAGACAGTATGTCAGGACTTTCGACCTCTAGAAAACGACAGTCGGTAGCAAAAGCAAGACACCGAAAACCAGCAGACAGCACCCCCTCAAACTCTTATATAGGTCCAAAAATAACCACCCATCCAGTACTATCTCTTGGCTCCCAGTCTTCCCTGACTTCATCCTCTCCTCGTCCACTTCGTTAATTCCCTAACAGGGCCTAGCGCGACGTACTTTCGGCTCTGCAATTGGCCCACTCGTACTCTCGTCCCGGTTGGGGATAGCGCACCGAACCCCCGGCCACGGTCGATACAGCGTGTTTGCCCTGGCCGGCGCAAGGGTGCCTCGCCCGTCGTTTCTGATATGCCTATAATACCCTTCGCTTGGGTATCAGCCTCCAGAACCGAGTTGATGTGGACCCGGGTCCGAAAAGGGGATGGGTTTGGTGACGTCCTATTGGACGGTTCGTATGACATTTCCGTGTTGGGTTAGCAGCTTAGAAATGCACTGGAGCGATGGTGCTGTTAGACGCCGACTCGTGTCTTGGCGCGAGAAGAACCGTAAAGGCCGACGCGTCGTGTTGTGGCGGAGCTGTACTAAGTGATGGTACCTGACTGTTTTTGTGAGCAGCTAGTATAACATGAGCGACACGCAGATCTTCCGTGCGATAGCATCAGAGGAATTGCTCGTCTCTCACCAATTTCATGGCAACAAGACTGCCTCAGGACGACATGCTAATATTCCACTCCGAATTATGTATACACTAGCCCTCTAGCAGAGCCAAACGTTATGACTCCCGAAACTCCCTGATGCTTGAATGGTACCCCAATGCACCCGCCATGCTAAAGCTATGCGAAACGAGGTAGACAAAACTTCCATGCCGGTCAATATTTCACGTTGAGAAATGATCAGGAACTAACGTATCTGTTAGTACTATACTTCTAGAGATGTGAACGATCACTTACTAGATCTCCAGCGGCGCGAGCTGATCAACAGTATAAAGCCAACCACCACCCCTCTCCTCGGTCACCAACCACTCGTATGGCCACAGCACGAGATGGCCCTGTACCAACTTCAATACATTCTCCGCGTCTTCTCTTTCCAACAAAGCATTTTCGTCGGTAGCGTGGAAAGGCCGCATCGAAGACTTTGTGGTTGCGCGCCTTCGGCGTTTCTGCGAGCCTTGCGAGTTCATGGTATTTCGATGGCTGCGGTCCGCCGCTTGGTTAGGCTCGCTGTATGTTACTGTCCGCGAGCGGCCGACTCCTACATCTGGTGCAAAGTCTTCTACACTCGTCGTGTTTGGAATTGGAGGAGGTGGCGGGAACGGCGAAGTCTTGCCTGATGGTCTGTCGTCCTCGGCTATGAATGATACCTTCTCATCGCCTGAATTCGCCGTAGGACTATTGACTTGCTGAGCCGCAGGGATAGCAGCGTCCTTTTCCTGTGCGGCTGCCCAGTCCTCAACTTTGCCCATGGGCGCATTCGTGCCTCTGTTCTCCATGGATAATTTTTCTGCAAGCTTCTCTCCTGCGTGACTCGAGTTTTCTGCGAAACCCGATCCGGGAGGTCCGGTCTTCCCAGGAGCCTCTTGTTGCTTGCGTGTCGAGCTCTTACCGCCACCTTGAGCCTGTTGGAAGCGTTCACCAAATGCCGCGTACTCTTTGTATTCCTTCCAGTTCTTAACTTCATTATCTGGCATGCACCGGAAAACTTGACGGAAAAGTTTGGTATTGTTTTCCGCCACAGCATGCCAGGTGTCGAGGTAGAAGGCGTCATTCAGCGGGTCTCGCATACAATCATCTGAGACAACAGGTCGACGCATATCTGCGAGGAGTGGGTTGACGGTATTCGACGAAGAGTAGCTGACAGCGCGATGGAGTGGTGGACCGCCAATGTCGGTGTCGTCAGATATAGGGAGAGCAGGCAGTTGGCTGAGTTGTGACAAGCCGAGCGCGGCTGTATTCATTCGCGGAGGCATTGGCGGTGGAAGCGACGCATTGCCTAGTACACTCGATGTACGTGTCGTTGCTGTATTGCTACGCTCCCGAACGAGCTTCGAGGATCTTATCGGTGAAGCGCCAGGTTCTGCGCCCTTTGATGCGGCATCTGACACTAGGACCTCATGGCTGGTCGCATGGTTTAGATCACGTACTCGAATGCTTTCAGAGACAGCCTCATCCATGTGGCGCATGGGGACGGGCGATTTTCCTTTGAAGTCCTGTTCTTGTTCGCGGTTACTGGCGGCACGAACGTCTGCTGTTGTTCTCCTTCTCATGAAAATGTTGGGCTTCTTGGGTTCGTGTTCCCCATCAGTATCATGGTTGAAGCTGTGTAGATTCTCAGCTCTCGCAATCAATTCGTCCTGGACGCGGTGTCGTGACTCAATTAAGGTCTGCTCTGTCGCGCGATCGGCTGTTGGGGACGGTGGAGACGAGGAATCGAATCGATCAGAGTCTACATCCGCCTCTTCATCACTGAACTCAGCCCTTGATATTTCATCTACGTCGACTCCCAGGTGTTCGCGCATGAGTCGGACACGAAGCTCATGAGCAAATCTGCCAACCATATAGGATTCCCCACCCATATGAGAGGGTATCATTTCTGTGTCTGTTACGATTGTCGCAATCTCAGAATCTCTTGATCCAAGCATGGAACGCTCATTGATATTGGCCGAGCCAATGATCGCAATTCTGTCATCCACAATCATGCATTTGGCATGAATGTATAGTTGTTCGGTGACAAGTGTTTTCGTGGGACCGATAGCACCCCATGATCTCAGAGCGTAAAACTGGATGTAGTCCTCGGGCTCGATGCCTGCTTCTCGCAACTTGCCAAAAATAGAGGTCTCGCCTCGGCAAATACTGCGATATTGGCATGTCATGATCAGGCGTACGCTGCTACCGTCCTGGCTATCCACCGTGTTCTGGAAGCCCGGCATCAAGGGGATGACAAGACAGGCCCTCCAGTCCTCCTGGTTCTCATGGGCACGAATTATCCGGTTCACAAGGGCGTCGCCAATCGTATTTTCCATTTTTTGGCCCAAGACATCGCAGCTGCTGATGAAGAACTGATTCTCGATGTACACGAAATGTTCTGAATTGGTGATCATTTGAACGTATGCTGTCATAATGCTGTGCTCGGTCTTGTCCGTCGTGCCAATAGACCAAGAGGTGGCAGATCGGAGTACTTGAACTTCGCAGGTTCCCTCGAGCCCCAGTGCCTCGATTTCGGCAGGAACGAAATCTGGAGGAGGTAGGAGAGTAGGTGTCGGTCTTGAGGTTTTACGTTGCCGGAGGATATAGTTCCACCGTTGCACAAAGTGTCTGGTCAGATCTCGGGCTGGCTGCCCGACCATCTGCATCGATATGTCGTGCCATGGCATGCGCGGAATTTTGGTGCGATCATACATTTCTTCGTATGGTTTATCAAGACCATAAAAGTCTTGTACGCGGGGGTTCGAGTAATCCTTTCCAGGCCAGAGTTGGCAGTGGTCTGCGTCCTTCGGAGCATCGCTCAACTCGAATCCTGTCAACTTGTCGTCTACTACAGCGTGCTGAGGGGTATCCCATCGGCCGAAACATAGATCGATGCCGCCACAGAACGCTATGGCGTGGTCGACGACCAGAAGTTTCTCGTGATGTGCCCAGAAGAACGTGTTCTGCCGAAACTGGTTGGGAGACCGCTGTACGAAAACATTGGGATGCAACCCGAGAAGCGACAACTTGGAATGCTCCGAGTCGATTGGGATTGCCGTATTGATGTTTCGATACATGATAATGAAAATCTTGACTCCTTCTTGGGCCTTCCGCTTTAAAAGTCTGTCGAGTCTCCACTTCTGGCTGATCGCAGCCGGTCGGCGCATGTACAGCTCGGGGCTCAACCACCAGTCGTGAATGTAAATGACATCGCGAGCCATGCTTATAGCGCGAGAAACGTTCCACATGTAGTCGCGTCCGTCTACGAGCGCTTGTGCGAATACTTTGTGACGAACGGGTGCAAAGCTGCCAAAACGATGTGGCTTCGCCCAATCGTTATTCTGCAGCATGAAGGTGATAGAATCTTCAAACTGCACCAATAGCTTCTCGCTTTTGGCCAAGAGTTTTATCGTTCTCTCACTATTTTGGAGGCGAAGGCGGTGATGATTAGGGTGAGTAGCAGATGCTTTTGCTTGACTTGCGATCTCTTTTGGTTTTTGGTCTCGGAGTCTGCCTTTTGCTTGTATCGTGAAGTTCGGGTCCACTAAGATGACATCGTGGACGTTCATTTCTTCTGGGGAATCGACACATATGATGTAGCTCTGCCTGACCATAAACCACTTAGTGGTATGCCGAGCTTTGAACGACGACGGCACCATTCTCTTCCGGAGATCGGTCCCTTTTCCTGATGACATGACGGTCAAAAACCCCTCCTTTCCATGATAGCCCCCCTCGGTAGCCAGCCGTACACCGAGTGACGACAGCTCCAGGAATTTGCATAGTCTGTTGCTCCCAGGCCGGAAGATAAGCCACGTGATTAGCTGGTGAAGGTAAGCTTCCAGCTTCTTGCGCACTCGTTCGGCGTAATTTGCTTTATCGAGTGTAGCTGCGCCCACAACTCCAGCAAAACTACCAGTACGTGCTACCATCTGGCCGGTGATACCAGACGCTTGAGGGCTGCTTATGCTAGACTTTCTCCGGTTGTGTGCAAACGAAGATTGCCTCCTTTTAGCTTTCGATGGTCGATCTGTTGCACTGGCACTGCCATCTGGGCCGCTGGCTTCGCGATCGATATCTGCATCGTCTTCATCGTCTTCATCTTCGTCCATGATATCCATCATTCCTCTTATTCCTCGCAGATATGGAATAGTCGATCTGGGAAATCGGGGAATCTTTCCTTTCTTATCATCCGGCTTCAGCTGAATATATTGTCTGATATTTTGCTGTGCCTTGTATTTTGAGTGCAAATTAAAAAAATCTCCCACCGTCCGGTTCACGAACCACTTCATACGGGTGAGGCCATTTCCATATTCAAGATTGATTCGAAAGTTCAAGTGTCGTTCTCCGCCCTTCGTGTCACTTTCTTTGGTAATGTCCACAATGTTGAACTTGAGTTGCTCCAGAAGGACAGGAATTCTCTTATGGCCAGCTTCGTCTCTTTGAAACATACTAGCGAGGAACAATGCTGCCGGTGCTCCTGCGAGGAGCTCGGCCATAAGTTCTGCAGATTTGAGATGGTCGCCTGTCCTCTCAGCCTTGTGTTTCTGCCCCAGTATCCTCAACCCGGCTATGACTCTTGACCATTTTGCCGCGCCCATGCTCTGGGTGCGGTCACTGCGTGCTCTCCAGTGTGACGGTGTGCCGTCCGCATTGTTGGTAGCGAATCCAGTCAGTCGCCTCAGATTGCTAGGTCTCTTTTCACCCGTTGCGTCTTGATTATCATCGTGGTGTCTACGAATCCCACCATACGATAGTCCCCGTGCGCTGTGTAGGCCTCTCGTCCATGTGCTTTCTTTGGCAAGTCTGTCGCGTCCTTCGTCCTCCGAGACGCCTTGCCTTTGGTTCTCGGGTATGTCACTCATGGTACCGCGGCGGAAGATGTTTGGTCGAGACGACGTAGGGGTAGTGCCAGGCGAATCTCGAAAGAAGAATTGGCCTGCTTTCGTAGCCTTGGGGGTCGTGGGTGCAGTCTGAGTGCCCTCATCAGTTGCCCGGCGGCTTTTTCTTCTCCTTCGAGGAGGGCGAGATGGGCCTTCCCCAGCGCTTTCCTCGGCATCAGCGTCAGCTTCACTGTCGCCCTCCATATATCTGGGTTCGTCCCTTTCGTAAGGAGGGGACAAAGCAAAGCCGTCGCCTGGCGTTGAGCTTGCACCTATTGCATTGGTGCTTTGAGTCCTCGTATGGCCTCCATAACTTTGCATAGATATTGGTGTAGCCAGTGCCTTCAGTTTTGTCATCAGTGAAGATGTTTGCCTGTCTTTCCCTTTTGTATCTCCGCCATCGGCCTCCCACGATTGTTCTCTCGAGTGGAAAGCGTTTGGGTCGGTAGTGAGGGCACGAGCGAATTGCACACTGCGGCGACCCGGGGGAGTCATCGTTCCCTGCTCGCCAGTATCTTTCCTCGAGATTGGTGCAATGGAGGACGGCTTCTCGGGGAACGCAGAAGGCTGTTCTGGAACATTGCTGTGGGTTCCATTGGGCAAGTTCTGCTGCCGGCTACCATGGATATTTTCCTCCATGGGGTGCGGACCAACGGTGCCATTCGGTGCATCGAAAGGAAAGCCCTCCGGGTCCACTTGTTGTGAGGTGGATATAGTCTGCTCCTTAGGCGGTGCTGACTGTTTAGTGCTGCCATTTGTATCCAACCGTAGCTTTTGCGCATTAGACCCCGTCTGGGTAGTCATGAGGGCAGACCGGGCGTGTGTGTAGTCTTTGCCTCTGGCGTTGACGCCATCTGCGCCGGTGAAGGGAGATACTGGGCGAGGGCTGAGAGTACCAGGCGAGACGCTGACGTCTCGACTGTCTGCCATAGCTCTGGAGATGCAGAGGGCGTGGAGAAGAACGAAGCTCGGAGGACTCGAGAACGGCTGCCGGGCAGACTGTCTCAAGTTGTCGTAGAAGACGCGAGCCTTCCTTACGCCTCAATCACGAGCTCTGTGGAGCTATGATGGCGACATGGACCTGGTGGGCCGGGGTAAATGGAGGTAGAGGAATTGGCGGCCGGAGTGTCGAATGCGTCGCCAAGGCAAGACGAGCAGTGCAGGGCGGATTGAGGGAGTTGTTGTTGAGCGGCGGTGATGGCAACGCGCAGGGGAAATTGAGCAACGATGATGGTGAGCGGACCACCAGCCGAGCCTGGTACGCCTAAGGAGGCCAGGGATGTGCATAAAACCGCTGGGCGGTGGGCAAAGCGGCTGCCAGCGTTCTGCCGCTGCTATTATCTTGCAAGCATCCACGCATCGTGGCATCCCAGATGTCACTCTGTCCATCCTGCCTCCTCCTTGCGGTTTGCCACGTTCAAGGTAACAGTCGATTCAAATCATATATCGATTACATACAAACGTGCTGGGCAGCATACTCCCATGCCCTGTTCAAATCTTCACAATAGCAGCTTTACGGAAGTCTACGGCAGCACACTCGAGAACAGGCCGCTTCACGGCCCCTATTATCTAAGGAAGGGATATCGCGATGGAGAAAGCAATAAAACCATACTTGAGTAGAAGCTTCTATTACTAATTCATTCAGTTCGTATCTCTCCGCCTTTTCCAGGACGTGAAGAACGCTTCGGTCTTGTTTCTTCGAGGCCTCTTACACTCTCGTCAGAACTGCAACAGCCAGCGTCCACCCTTCGCCTCTTTCATTCGGAAGTAATATCGACTTTTGTTTTGTCTATACTCTGTCAGCTCCAGACCTCCACGCTGCCGGCCACGACCGATCCGATTATTACTCACAGAACGCCACATATCCCTCGATATTTTTCGCCTTCTCCTTCACTTCCGGGTAATACCACGCCGCATCCTTCAGTTCTTTCCCATCAACTGCAATAGTATAGTAGGATGCATTACCCTTCCAAGGACAGAACGTGGTGGTGTCGGTAGGTGTGAAGTAGGACTTGGTAATTGAACTAGATGGTGCGGCATCAGCATTGTCTCAGATGATTACACTGCCAATCGCTTCACATATCAACAGTATGATAGTATGTGACGGGATGCATTTCTGGAGACTTACGAGGGCGGAAACTGCCATATCGCATTAGCAAGGTCATGTGAGAGTGCACCACAACGCAAACGAACTCACGTAGATATTGCCTTCCACCACCTCATAACTGTCCGTGTCTGCAACGACGGTATCTCCGACCTTTGCTATTGCGTGAGGCATGGTTGCTTTCGAAACAGTGCTGGACCTCCTTTGAGCGTGCGGAAAAGATCTTGCAAACAGCAGATGGGCGTCGAAAAAAGCTTGCTGTGCACGTTTCATAGACTGGGGAAGACGACAGCTGGTCAGACAAAGGCGTCTAGCTATTATTTGTAGGTTCGAAAGGCTTGGTAATTCATATATGATGACGCACCTTATGGTAGTACGTGACTGCGGGGTCGATTTGGAATCATCGCGGGGCAATTTCGTACTTCCAAAGCATGATTACTCTTTCCATCGGAGGCTTTCTGCACGATCAGAGAGTTGTGCCATTCGTTGCGAGACGTCTGAATACTCACGTACGCACAAGTTCGAAAAGGCTCCGAGCTCCCTGGATTGTTAAAGGTAGAAAGGTCCACGGATAGGTCTCAGCTCAGTTCATCTCTCAGCTCTATTACAGTATTCGCAATGTGTGGGCGCAGTACGTCCATAGGATTTCCTTGAGACTTTGGACCCCAGAACAGTCTAGTTCATTTGGTCCTGTTAGGCCTGCCTGTAGCGATATCGATGTTTTGATGAGAATCTAGAATGATGGGTCAAGTTATGGGTCACATGGTGAGTCTGTTTGCGCCTATGTGCCGCTGGCTGAGGTACCCCAGCGAGCTTGCCGGTTTTTCAAAATGATAGACTTCAATCGCGTTCAGATTTATGAGAGTTTGTTGACGCGCCCATGACAGCGGCAAGACAATTTACACAGAAATGTGATGAGGTTACTGTAGTTGGTTTCCATGGGCCATCGCTCTATTTCGGTAAGACGTTTCTCTCCTCTCTTGATACTCCATAAAGGTGGTGAGTCAGCAAGCTCTTGTATTTCCTGCGTGTGTACACGTATCCTCCACTGAGGTGGCCTGGCGAGCTTACCGACCGTTCAAAATGATGGACTTCCATCACATGCAGGTTTAGAAATTAGGTCCAGGCGCTGATGACAGTTGCAAGAAGCTTTACACAGGTCTGTAAAGAGGTATCTTCCTTGAGGCTGCATCTCTCACGAATCGCCCAATCGGGTTAGCGCTTGTCCAGTCCTGTGGTTCTTAGGTGACGACAACCAAGGTTGGAGCGCACCGCACAACCCCACCTCCGCCTGCTCTCGCTGCTGAGAGCGTCGCGTTTCACCCCAGTTAGAGCTCAGTCGTGGGTCCTAGGTCGTCGGTGGAGATGGCACCTCATCGTTTGTTCGTTCCACGCTCAGTAACAAACCGCTACTCGCCGTACAAAGCTGCGACCAAACCAGCTCGCTCTTTGACCACGAAGTTCTCATCCCGAAGCAGCCCTGTCAACTCCTCCAAAAACGCGCCTGAGATCTCCACGAATATGACTCGCGATCAGGACGTCGTCGCCGCCGCCGCGCCAAACAAAGCTCTATCTTTGCTCATGGGGAACCGCCCTCTTATGAGGCAGGCACCTCTCGTGAGCACCGTGAGCGCGATTGGCCTCCCTACAGAGATTTGGCTGGAAATTGGCGACTTCTTGGGTCTATTCCCCCCAACTCACAAACAAAACCCACATGCGTCCCGCAAGCGCGACAAGGCTCTCGATGCAAATTCGGACGTATGTGGTATGGAGTCTACTATGATCAAGAACCTCAAAAGGGCCCATAATCCTCGCATATCAAGAGACATCGACATACTATTGGCCCGGTTCCTCTTGAAGTCAACTTTTGCGGCTTACTTCAACAACACGAAGAACATTGGCTTCATTCGCACATGGTTCAACGACATTGGCGACGCTCAGGACCCGGCAGAAGACGAGTACGGCGTCAACTGCATCCGCGACATCGTTTTCTGGACCGGTATTCGGATCACCCCGTGCCGTGACTACGACAGCTACGTCAGAATTCGTGTCGTGCTAGACAAGAAAGAGTCATCGTTCAAGATCACGACGAATGCGCCTCGTTATCAAGAAGAACAGACCGGCAAGATGCTTGGACAAGTCCTAGAAGCACTGACTCAATACCTGGACGCTTCAGTTCGCAAGAGATTCGCCGGCTACTTCTATCTGGACCTGAGTGACTGGCAGGCCATCTTGAAGATACTGGTACATGAAAGCCATTGGACAAGCATTCAGCACTTGGCTAACCTACCTGTGCGTTTCTGTAGGAGACTGGCGAAAACGCTCATGTTGAGGTTCCTCGGGTTGACGCTCATGTTGAGTCTCCTCGGATTGACACTCATGTTGAGGTTCCTTGGGTTGACACTCACGGATGGTTTGTGGATTGACATAACACACAGGGGGCTTCAATGGCAGAGCAAGCCCACGGAACTTGAACTGGCACAGGCATGATTAGCTAAGGGTTGGTAACGGCTGGGGGCCTTCAGGTGGGCCAGGCGTTCCGGAGTCCATTTACCTTCCCTTGTGCCTCACACCCTTCTTCGATATCAAGAAGTTGATCTTTGTTCACAATTGTAAACTAGTACTTGGGGCCCAGATGCATAAAAAGAAAATGCGGATGACGATCATGATATATCATCTTGTACTAAATTCAATTCAGACTGACTACAGTGTGTACTGCTTCGCCGCTATCTGAGGGGCTTCAATTCATCCCCAGAATCTGATTCTGATTCTGACCGGAAGGTCAAGTTCAGACGGCTTATCAGATGCGCCACGGCGCTTAACTGAAAGTGACTTAGTCATGCTCAGTCAAGAAGTATGTAGAGCTATAACCCTACCTGCGTGCATTTGTCCCCACCGTTCGAAGTCCTTCGACAAGTTTTTACAGATCTAGACGACGCATACAGCAGCCCCTTTGAACGATATGTAAATTCGCCAGCCACCTCAGACGACGGTATCTACCGCTACAGAAACGGGACATTGGCATATTTACATCGGATTTTCTGCAAGCTCGGAGAACTGATATCTTATGATCTATGCTCCTGAACGAGAGTAAGTATAGATTATTCCGTCACTACATCACTAAGCATACTGCATATTGACGTTGAAGTCTCAACGGCGATATTCCGCACCATCCCCACTATTTCCGCACATTTCGAACAGCGCACCAATCGTAACGCAGTTGCTACTATCGATAAGGCGCGCTACCAAGCTGGAAGGAGCAGGTCTAGCAGACTTATGCAAGGGGTGGAGGGGAAACTTTTTGGATGTCCGGAATTATGCTCTGTGCCGCAGGTCATCATCTTGCCCCTTCAATTTTTCTCGTTCATGTAAATATATATATAATTGCCTTGAAAACGCTTCTCTTTTGCTCTCACTATCTAAATCTTACTCCCTTCACTTTACAATCTCCCCATCTAATAGATACCCCGCCATGAACTCTTCCCAGTTCCGAGAGGCCTCCCACGCTGCCATTGAAGAGAGTAAATCTCCCCAACTTCAAATCCATTGCACTGACCCACTAACCCCAACCCTAAGTAATACAATACTACGACACCCTCGCCTCCCGCCCAGTCCTCTCGACCGTCTCGCCGGGCTACCTCCGCCCTCTGCTCCCCAATGGCCCTCCTCAGACGGGGGAGTCCTGGCCCGCGATCCAGTCCGACATCGAACGCGTCATAATGCCGGGCCTCACCCACTGGCAGTCGCCCAACTTCATGGCCTTCTTCCCGGCTAGCTCGACCTTCCCTAGCATGCTGGGCGAGATGTATAGTGCGGCCTTTACAGCACCGGCGTTCAACTGGCTGTGCTCGCCCGCGGTGACGGAGCTGGAAACGGTGGTGTTGGACTGGCTTGCAGGGCTCTTCGCTCTGCCGGAGTGCTATCTGAGTAAAGGAGAAGGAGGCGGTGTCATTCAGGGGAGCGCGAGCGAGGCGGTTGTCACGGTCATGGTCGCAGCGAGAGAACGGATTGTGCAGAGGAGGTGCGGGCACATGGAGGATGGAGAAGAAAAGGAGCAGAAGATGGGCGAGGAGCGGATAAAGCTGGTTGCGCTCGGGGGTGAGCACTCCCACAGCTCGGTGCAAAAGGCTGCGAACATTGCGGGCGTCAGATTCCGCTCCGTACCCGCACCGAAGAGCTCAGGATTCAGGGTCACAGCTCAATCACTCCGGCAGAAGATCGAAGAATGCAAGAGCAAAGGGATAGAACCCTTCTTCATGGGCCTGACTCTCGGGACGACTAACACCTGCGCCGTCGACGAGTTTGAGGAAATCGTGGCAGTAGCTAAAGACTATCCCGACATTTGGATCCATGTGGACGCAGCCTACGCAGGGGCAGCGCTTGCTCTACCGGAGTATCAGTATCTTGCGGCCCCTCTCGCTGCTTTTGACAGCTTCAACACGAACATGCATAAGTGGCTGCTAACGAACTTCGACGCAAGCGTTTTGTGGGTGAAGCAACGCCGCTCTCTCACCGACGCACTCAGCATCACCCCCTCATACCTCCGCAACGAGTTCTCCGACTCAGGCCTCGTCACCGACTACCGCGACTGGCAGATCCCGCTAGGTCGCCGCTTCAGGGCGTTGAAGATCTGGTTCGTGCTCCGAACGTACGGTGTCGATGGCATCCAAGCGCATCTCCGGAACACCATCAAGCTCGGCGAGCTCTTCCACTCTCTCGTCGTATCTAGACCCGACCTCTTCACTGTCGTTGCTGGACCTGCATTCGCGCTTACAGTGCTAACTGTAAACCCGGAGAAGCGGGGCGCTGCGAGGGGCGCGCGGGTGACGCCAGCTTCGAGCCCGGATCCAAACCACGAAGCGTATCTGAATGACTTCACGTCGGACGCAGAGAGCCAGTACTTGGCTAATGCAAATGCTGTCACGAAGGAGGTGTACGAGAGAATCAACTCGGGAGGGGAGTTCTTCTTGACTAGTACGACAATGGAGGGAATCTTCACGATTCGAGTTGTTAGTGCGAATCCGATGGCCGAGGAGAAGTATCTAAGGCGGGTTTTCGATGTGCTAGTGGAGACGGCCGAGGGAGTGCTTGCGGCAAGAGAAAGGGGAAAATAGGTTGCCAAATGAAGGCGATCGGATCACAAGGTTTTCGATCATTGATAACTTCTAGACATGACAATGAGTCATGATGATTTCGGTCTTGCTACGTAGGATACCATCTGCATATAGTTATAGAATAGAAAGGCTGTCCACTTTTAGTTCTTGGTGTGGTTTTTGGGACTTGAAGAGCACCGTGCAAGGACTGGTCAATTGCGGGGAATGTGGCTGAACTACCTGTCCTAGATGGGATTGACATTTCAAAATTCATGGAGGGCAGAGAGAGCATGGAGTGCAGGGAGTTACCTATCTAGGGGAGATCCCGTGACATGGGACTAAGGGTCCATTAATGACGTGCATGACACTTTGAACGTAGAGTTGAACGTAGCATTGACGGAATACCAAACCGACAGATGTAAGTCGTGGATCTTCGCATATAAGGGTCTGTTTTCTTTTAGATTTAACTTGTAGATTCTCCTATTCTCCTGAATATCTAATAATCTCTATCCCAATAATTCATCTATTATCAAGATGGGCATCTCTCACAGTACCGCGCGATACCTCGCCCCTGCGTCGTTTGCCTATGACTTCGCACTCCAGCAATACGGCATGTTTTCATCGCCGAACATGAAGGACATCCACGACGCAAACCTCGCAGCATTCAGCCCGCAGCCCTTCGCCATCGCCGGCTTTTTCTTCCCCCAGCAGATCTTCCAGCTGGTATGGCTCTACAAGCTCTGGAAGGGCCAGGGGACGCGCGCAGAAGTGCAAGAAATGACCAGCTACGCGCCCTACTACATCCTTGGCAATGTCTGCATAGGAAGTGAGTTCCATCCCAACTCGGCCTACCCTCACTATTCACATCCTAACGCATCTCGCCAGCATGGATGTTCTTTTGGAACGCCAACAACCTCCAAACCTCCAACGTTTTCGTCGTCATCAACACCCTCTCCCAGCTCTTCTTCATCTCCACCTCGCTCAAGCCCATGAACGTCAACTCGACCCCCTCTATCCTCACCCACGTGGTCGCCAAGACCTTCGCCGGCATCGGGGTTCTCGACCTCCTCCACAACACCTCCGCCGCCTACTTCAAGGATGTCCCGCCGAGCACGCTCGTCAAGATCGTGACTGGGGTTGGGTTCGCGGGCGCGGCTAGTATGAGCGACTGGATCTTCGGCGGGTGTCTGGTGTACGACTTGGCGGGGCTCGCGGCGGGGCAGAGCGGGGGCTGGAGGATGCTGCTCGGAGCGTATGCGGTGGGCACGGCGGCGATTGTGGCGGCGAAGAACCTGGTTTAGTAGGTGTGATTGTGCTGGGGTGAGTGTGGAGTGAGGCTAATTGTGGCAGTCCGCCGTATGTAAGGGAGACGGTGGAGGTGGGGTATGAGGGGGTAAACCAGGAAGAGGGCGTGTAAGAAGGGTGCGTGGGATCTGGTTGTTAGTTGGAATGTCGGGGCGATATCCGTGCCTGTGTAGGAGTCTATTTGTGAGTCGAGCGCGATGGAAGGAGTGGACCTCGGCGACCGGCCTGAGGCGCGCATTTCGGCGGTAGAATACTCGGGAGGGAATGAAGGAGACTTCCTGTATAACACGGGGCAGGTGTGTGCAGGCGACGGTGGATGTCGGCATGAGTAATAGCGTCTTCTCGCAGGCTCACGATGCAGCGCGGAGGTTGTCGCGTGCCTGGCCGTTCAGGGTCCGGTATCGCCAATATCTCGCGGCTAACGCGTTGCGGCTTATCAGCAGCAGACCGCCCACCACCACGCTCTCCGTCCAGCTGCCCCAGTGACAGGCCGCAATCACTCACTTATCGCGCCCCGATCGCCGCCCAAGCCAGATCATGCGCGAAACTCTGGGGCTTCCCGCCGCCGCTTCCTCATCATGCCTAAACCGGCCATCCGATGCCGAGGGCGTCCACGAGAGATGCAGCCCCCTCGCTCACATACGGCTCGAGTCGCTCTCCTCGTCACGTCCTGTCCTCCTCTGCTTTGTTCTTCTCGATAGAGTTTCGCTGCTGACTCCCTTCTTGCCAATCTGCCCATCATTCCATTTGACTCATTCTTACTTCCTTTTGCTGAGCCAGGCGCTTATCTCCGGAACCCCAACTGTGCAACGTCAACATATACCTACAGCCTGCACCCTGCACCCGATATCTTCACCTTACTTACTGGGAGAGAAAGCCTATTTTCAGGACCTCGGACTGCCTCCTACCGCAAACTTTGGCCTTCGTCGACCCCTATCAGCTGCATTCCGGTGGCTGAGACATCCGGAGCTGAGTTCCAAGACCAGTCACCACCTGTCCTCAGCATCTGACTGTCTGCGGCTTCGAGAGAGACCAGGGGTCGGGGAACTGAATCTAACGAAGCCAAGGCAGAAGGGGGTTGGAGGTGCAGGCAGCGCGCGTCTTATAGATAGCTCCTGTTCTCCCATACCGGGGTTGCACACGACATCGATCCCGCAATCCCCTCCGCCTATGACACCATGTCGCAATACTCTCCCCTCCACTTGATCTCGCCCGCGTTACCTGCCCACTGCGAACCTGACAACGACTTCCTATACCGCGTCTCCTCGACCTTCCATACCTGCGTGCCAACAAACCTCGCATTCATATCCACCACCTTAGGCACGTTGAGCATAGTGTCGTGGCTTTTCGCCCAGCTACCCCAGATATACAAGAATTATCAACTGAAATCGACATCGGGACTGAGCATATTCTTTTTGGCGGAATGGCTACTTGGGGATGTCTCCAATCTGCTTGGATCTGTATTCACTAGACAGGCGCTTTGGCAAATAATAATCGCGGGTTATTATTGCTTCGTGGATTGCATGCTGGTGGGACAATGGATCTGGTATCAGCAATTGAAGCATGGGAGACCTCTCCGGAGTGCATGGGCTCGTTCAAATAACAACTCGGATGCCACCGGTGACAGAAGAGCTGGAATGGAAGAAGTGCTAGAGGGTGTTAGCATTGGCAGCACCCCTACTACCACCAGGCCTGATACGCCAAGCAGCCAAACCAAGAAGCCCCAATCCTCCAGTTCGAGTTTAAACGTCCCTGTGCACCGCTCGAACCCTATGGACGTTTTCCGGATTCCGAATTTTGCCCGCTCGCCGAGCTCTACCAAGGAGAGGTCGAGCGCAAACAATACGCCCACACCGACGGACCGCACGATACATCGCATTCGAGGTAACTCGCCTATGCCATCGCCGAGAACAGTTCTCTACATCTCGCTTCTTCTCGCCCTAGTGTCCAATACTTCCGCTTCCCCTACCAAGCCCACCCTATCCATCTCCATGGAGCCCATAGACTCTCATATCTCTCCCATCGAAGCCGCCGGAACAATTCTTTCGTGGCTCTCCACCCTCCTTTATCTCGGCTCGCGTCTCCCCCAACTCTATAAAAACCACCTTCGCCGCTCAACCGCCGGTCTCTCGCCCACCCTATTCGTCGCAGCTTTCTTCGGAAACCTGTTCTACTCATCCTCCATCCTCACCAATCCCTGCGCTTGGCACACGTATGCACCAGGCGAGGGCGGCGGCTGGGTCGGTCCTTCCGGATCCGTCCAAGTCGACTGGATTGCGCGCGCGACGCCCTTCTTCCTCGGTGCGGCGGGCGTGCTAGTCATGGACGCCGCGGTGGGAGTGCAGTTCTGGTACTTTGGGGACGAAGGCCGTGGACGAGGTAGCGAACGCGATAGCGAAGTCGTGGTCGTCGTCGATGGATCGGAAGCTGACAGAGAGCGAGGTGCGGACAGCAGAGGCATGCGCTGGAGGTGGCGTAGGGTCAGCGGGTGGATGAGAGGCTGGGTGCCGAGTGTGTCTGTTGCAGGGACGCCGAGGGTCGGCAGCCCCAATCCTAGCATCGGAAGCGGTCATGAAGGACGGGCGTTGTTGGGTGGTAGTGGTGGTGAGAGGAGCTATGGGGGTGTTTGAAGCGGCATTGTTGGATTGGGGTGATGCATTACATCACTATCATAATCGGCGCTCGGGATCATTTTCGTGCATGGATGGACGGCTGCATTTGCGCATTGTTGATGTATGCAGCTTTTTTATTTTGGCATTTCGGAAATTTGGGGGACGCCTGTATCAGGGCTGTACAAAGGTAGTATGGTGTTGTTGGATATGATATTTATCGCGCAGTGAATAGACCAGAGTTGGGCCACGAATAGACCTTATTATTACAAGAGCCTTGTCGACTTGTGTTTCATTTTGGAATGGTTGTGAACTGTTTCAAGAAGTACTCGAAGATTCTAGATATCTCGACATAAATAGTACCGCTCATCTCCAAGCCGTAAGTAGTCAAACGATTCTCATTCTCTGACGTCCCTAAATACAGAACCAAGCCTCTTGCTCCCCTCAGTTCCCTGCATTATACCACCCCTACTTTAAGCAGCTACCCCTGGTGCCCGGCCAGAAGCTTACCTAGAATAGCGCCCCACCACCTCGATCCTATCTAGCGCGGCCCATTACCCTGACTATCAACAACCTCACTCACATGCAGCCTTCAGCTCAGATAGCACCCCAAGCACGAATCGCGCTCCGGGCTTTATCCGGATTGGATCGTCAGTCGGCTCCAGGTCCTGAACATGCATGCCTTGATGACCCAGCCCTGGACAGGTTGTTGGAGCTAGCCCGGAACGGATAATGGAGCATATATGTCTGCTCACCAGCCCCCGGCTGGGATGTTCGGGGCACAGATTGCAGAGCTGCAGAGCCAAGAGGGCCAAGAGGATCAAGCCATGCGACGAAGTATATATAGCGGGTCTAGCTGCAGGAAGAGTGAGTTTCGTGCTTCGCTGTCTGTTTGTATCCTATAAAAATCCGCTCTATTATCCTACCTTTGTACCCATTTCTTAAACTGAACCATACCACAAACCGCCCTCTACCGCTCTCTACCCCATCCTTCCTCTAAAACCCCTGAAATAAACAATCTCCCCCAAAACCCCCACAATGGCCTTCTTCAAAAAATTCAAAGAGCAAGCCGAGGTGCTGAAAGCCTCCATGGACGACAAGAAAGAAGAGAAGAAGCATGAAGGGGGATATCAGCCCCAGGCGCAGTATGGTACGGCTCCCCCTCCCTCTTCCGCCCATTTCCCTTTAGTCCCATAAACTACACTTCAGCTTCCTCTAACTCACTCGACCAGGCGAGCAACAGCAACAGCCCTACGCCCCTACGCCCCCTTCCGCTCCAGCTCAGCAACAGCTCCCGCCCGGCTGGACCGCGCAGTTCGACCAAGGCAGCCAGCGCTGGTTCTACGTCGAGGTCGCGACGGGGCGCTCGCAGTGGGAGGCGCCGTTTGCGCTGCCACCGGGCGAGGGGCCAAAGGGGGAGCATAAGGAGGAGAAAGAGAGTAAAGGGGAGAAGGAGAAGGAAGATCCCAAGAAAAAGATTATCAAGGGGATTGGCGGGTTGTTGAAGAAAAAGAAGGAGAAGAAGCGCCGTGGAGGGGAGCGCGGCGAGGAGCGGGGCGAGGGGGAGTATGGCGAGGAGCGTCGGGAGGGAGAGTACGGTGAGTTAGATATGTTTGGTGTGCTTTTGGTGCGGATTGCTGACTGAAAGATTCAGGGGAAGAGGGCGAGATGTCAAGCAGCGACGCCGAGTCGGTTGCGTCGGCTCGAGAGTCCCTGCGAGAAGCGGAGGAGGCGGCTGCGCGGTCCGATGCTGGGAGCAGCGAGCGGGAGGAGCTGGAGGAAGCGCGGGAGGAGTATGCAGAGGAGGTTGAGGAAGCTGAGGAGTGATGGCTGAGTTGGGGAAGTTTCAAGCGTTGGGGAAGTTTAGGTGGCTCTTTGGACTTTAGATATCTAGTGAGCATGCTTGTCTTGAATGGATAGATTATGGATCCCGAAATTGAGGCTGAAGCGATTCGTACTAGATGTACACACTTCCAGTGTCTTGCCAACGGTCTAGCCGTGCTTGGGGTACCCCTATAAGCTTTAAGGTTTTCAAATAGGATGTGAAGACTAATGCAGTAGAGAGCAGGCTACCTCTTGTCTGACTGGCTATCCGATAGTTGGGCTACTCCATACAGTGGTGTCGAGCAAGCAAGAGCGAAGCTTAAGCAGTGGTATATCTATCGTCACGTATTTTCGGAGCTCTGAAAACGATAAAAGTTGAGGCAGTAGACATCAAGCTACATTTTGACCGTTCACCTACCTTCTAGCTGGGCTGCCCTTCACATTGGCATCTAGTGAGCAAGAAAGGAGCCCGAGCTGTGACATTCACTTACCCGAAATAGCTTTGTTGACATTTTGTGAGCTTCGCGGAGCTCCATATTGACCACCCACATTCGACGCCGAGTAGATTACGCATTTCACGGCTCATATAGATATATATCTCTCCGCATAGCATTCGCGAACAGTTTCTATCATATCCCGATGCTTCGTGGCGAGTGAATGCGGACTGCGGTATCTAGCCGTGACGTCAAAGCAGCGGCCAACAACGGCAGCAAAATCACGAACAGAAAATACACACCTGCTCAAGCGGCCCGGATTCACTAGATAATCCGTCCTCCGAACTGCTTTAAAGCTCCGCCTTGACCTCGACCTCCGTAACCTCGACACCACAACATTGCAGCCACACACCTTCGGTCTGCACTGATTGTCGTCTCACCTCACCTGCCCACCGCCTACCAAGCTACACGTACCTTCTACTGCGATACCAGCTACTCTCTCCAGACCTGGACTACCATCAAAGATGGGGTTCAAGTCCACCTTCCACCGCCTCGCTGAGAAGGCGAAGCAGCCATTCCACCGCCGCCCGAAGGCCTCCTCCACTGCCAGCGTCGTCACAGAAGCGCAGCGCACAGAGCCTGAATCAAAGGGCGCCTCCTTTCAAACATTCAAAGCGTCATTAAAGAAGCGGTTCTCTCACCCCCCCTCCGCGCAGCTCGCTGAATTGGACGCCCCAACCGTCGAGATTGGCACAGCGCGCGCAATCTACATCCAACCCGTGCGCAGCGAGAGTGTCCTCACAGTCCACACAAACCGTAAGCAATCTGCGAGGCCCAGCAAAGGACATTCACTAACCAGCTCGAATCCAGGCCCGCGTACGCCTAGCTCACCTATCCCACCTACCCACTCCATTCTAAGCAGCTTCTCTCCTGTCTCTGCCCGACACTCCATCCCCCGCAAGCCAGTCCGGACCCCTTCTACGGCACCACAGATCATGCTCCGCCCGACGCCTCGTTTTGAATGTGATCCGGATACACGGCTCTTGGAGTATGCCAAAGACGTCGAATACAACTTTGCTATGGGCATGACCAAAGTGAGTGAAAATACCCCTGGAAGGGCTAAGACAACGCTAACATGAAATAGGATGAGGTCATGATGGCATTGCTGTGCCTTTGGCTTCCAGATCAGAAGCCAAGGAATGAGATGATCCTACCATTTCTTACCATCTCGGGGCGTCTCCCAGGGTATTCACCGTACCGCCCGATCTCGAAGCCCACAAGCCCGATTTCGAGTCTGAAATCTAATACCATTGACTCGCCTCTCACTTCGGACTATGAGAAAGATGAAGAGGAGTCTGAGCTTCAGATCGAGAGCTCTATATCATCCATTTGCACGCCTCCCAAAGACGTTGACAAACCCCAGGAGGATACCGTCGAGCCTGAGAAGTCGATGCCGGAGACCCCTATGTCTATTCAAGACAAGAAAGAGATCAAAGAGCTCCGGGCTCTGGCTTTCATGGCCGTCAACGGAGATAAGGCGGCACATGCCGAAATTATGGCGTTATACGAACCTCTCGTCCGTAGGCCCCAGATCACCACTTCTTCGCCAAACGACTACACATACTCGGACGGAGTTGAGGATACCCTGAGCGACCTCGACGATGACTCGGAAATCCTCGAGTACACTGCCGCTCCTCCACGGATTCCCGGCGAGTGGGACGATTCCGATACTGAGGATGACAATGATGACATTAGCGACATCATTGTGAGTGGGCAAGAGATCGGTACCGAGGAACAGGCCACGAAGTACCACAAGGAGTGGGTAATCCGTAAAGCTGGGCTTTTGTTGGAGCTTCAGACGTTGGCAGCCCTTGGTCTGCTGAAGAGGGACGTCTTCGACACCATCAAGAAGAACATGTTCCCGAAGGATGAGGCTGAGGAGAAGAATGGCAGCAATGAGGACGAATTTTGCGCATTTGTGTGTAAGAATGCCGCAGAGGGGGTTCTGGACGAGGGTCAAGAGATGCAACTTCTCGCATTTGCGTCATGGGGACCAATCGACAAGCCAGCAGATTGGGACGTTGAAGAGGTTGAGAAGCCGAAACAGGAGGAGGGTAAGACATTGAGCGGAGAAGTCTCCAAATTGGAGGAGGAGAAGACGTTTGGTGGAGAAGTCCCCAAACTGGCGGAGAACACCACGTCGGGTGGAGCGGCGCAGGAGTCTAAGGTACTGGAGGCCGTGGGTTCAACGGATATCAGCAGGCATGGGCGCCCTATCAAGCCAATGCGAAAGCGTAGGGTGAACGCCGCGTGACTTCTACTTCTTCTTATTCCCTTTCTTTTCCTTTTTTCCCCTTCTGCTTGCATTTGAATGGAGGCTGACAAGCGAGGGTGTTGCTGTTTGAACTTTCTAAGACCAGCCGGGGTGGCTGAAAATTGCGTCTAAAAGCGGTCTGGGTACTTTATTTGTTTTTACCGACAATTAGGAGCGGGAAGTGTCCGATAGGGGACATGGCGTCAGTAACCATCGAGTCGTAATTGTATGATACTTTCCTGGTCATAATTCTGAACAATCGTATATCCCACTACTCTCGTGACACTTTTGCAAGCCAGATACCACTGTGAAGGGTGCCCCCCTTGTCAAGCAACTGACTAGCCAAAAGGTAGCTTATATCCTGCTGAATTGAACTTGACATCCATAAATCTAGGCCATTAGATATAGTTCTGCTTTCGTGTTACTTTTGACAGTCTGACACCGCTGTCAGGAGTACCCCCGTTATTGGCCAGCTGACTGGTCAAAAGGAAACTGAAATCCCGCTGAATTGAACGTGGCATCGCATAAGTCCCAGCGCCTAGATATAGCGCTGCTTTCGTAGCACTTTTGGAAGCCAGGCACCACCGCCAGGGGGGGCCCAGTTGTCAGGCGGCCGGCGAGTCAAAAAGGGAATCCAGATCTGGCTGCATCAAACTTGACATCGTGCTTGGACAATTGAAAAACCATGGGGATATCCCAGCTAGTGGCAAATGAGTGTGCACAGACTTATGCTGGTCACTGTAAGGAGCTTGACGAAAGAAACAACACTGTTGCAGATGAAATCGATACAGCATATCTTAGTTTGAAATGGAGAAGAAAGTGACAGTGATACCTGTGCAGTATCCTACCTAGACTCCTGGCCAAGGTAACCCAGCTACCTCTATAAACTCCGAATCATCGCTTGCTTTGCAAGATATTGACCCATAAACGCCTATGTACGGAAAATAAGGCCTTCAAATGACCTTGCGCAGAACCATGAACAAAATAGCAGCTATGAGACCATATATCGCATGGTCTATCCAAGCTGGTGAAGCTTCGGCCGATTGCTGAGTGGCTATTTGGGGAAGCTGTATCGTCCGCGCTGGCGGGGGCGGTAATGTGACTCTTGGTGACGAAGCAACGGGCGCCGAAGGTCGAGGTGAGGGTTCCGATGTTACAGGTGGTGTTGTCTCCGTAGCCCGTTCTTTCCCCTTCGACTCCTTAGTCTCGCTCTTCGAAGCAGCGTCGCCTCCCTCAGCAACCCTATTCAGCTCGTCCCGATATGCCAGCCGTAGCTCTTCCGGAACAACCTCCTCAGTCTTCTCCCCTCCCATCTCCTTGACCGTCTCCTCCCTCTCCTTCATGATCTCCGCATTGCTCTTCCCGCACGCCGCACACTTCCACTCCACACTCTCCACAGCCATCTTCTTCCGCGCTTGCTCGTTGCACTCAATCCCGCCAACCTGCCCTTTCGCATCCGTATCCATGAAGCTCCGGATAGCAACCATAGCAGTGCGGATGCCCCAAGCTGGCTGCCACGTCTCCTCGTGGTGTCCGCTGATGCTCAGACAGATCTCGCGGTTGACCTCAAAGCGGCCGGTTGGGGTGAGGAAGCGGAAGGATGGCGGGCGGAGTGGGTAGGTGGACGGGAGCACTATCCGGCCGTGGTAGAGGCCACCGTCATACGGCGAGGGCGCGGGAGGGCCGCGGAGTGTGAAGTGCCATTCGAAGAGGTTGTCTTCTAGAGGTTCGGCGTGGAGGTCGGATGAGGGGTTGGAGGCCAGCTCGGAGGCTTCTTTGACTAGAAGAATTGGTTAGCTAAGGTTGGAGGAGCTGGGACGGAGTATAGGTACGTATTCGCTTTATCGTGGGGTTCTTGGTGTTGAACTGTCCGCGAGTCGACATGGTGGCGGTTGGCGAGGTGGGTTCGCGGCAAGGTGTGTTCGTGGCGAGATTCAAGACATTGAAAGAGTCAGTTAGTTAAGGAAGCACCAACTAAGAGGCTGGGAGTGAATTGAGCTTGACTTGAGGACAGGTGTTTCACTGTCTACTTATCCCGGCGCGGTGTTGTTCGGCTGACGTTATTTCTGCATATCGGGTCTGTCCGGCTTGCCGTAGAATAGTGTAGATTTATCCCTCAGCCCATTTACTGGGAAGTCCATCTGGATTTGACATCGTTGTCATTTCAATTTCAATGAGATGTGCCTCTGCTTTAATAAAGCTTCCTCATATCTATGAGGAGCATCCACCATATCATGATCAAGTCTCGCTCTTCAAATATGAACGTCATCTCTGTTGCATCTTCTCTCGCTCTCCTTTTTCCCTGACCTTCTCGTCTGATCACATCCAAGGTAGCTCACGATGAACAGCCAGCCAGTGCATAGAACTCGCCCTTTTTGTTGGAAACCGCACAACGAGGCAACCAACTGAACACTTCTGCCAGATTTTACTCTCGCCCTTTTTCTATGCGAGGCCACGCAGCCGTGTCTCAGCCTTGCATGTCACCGCCCTTTTCCTTCATGTATACCTTGGTAAAGCAGCGATCTTTTCTTGGCACGAAGTATGAGTTTGCGGCCCTCCCATCAATTCCCTCCTCATCATTTCAGCCCACTTCCGAGCCAAACGTCACCTCGCCGCTTTTGAGAACCGGAACCATGCAACAATCCGACCAGGCTGAACTTCAGCCACCGAACTCTTCTGGTTTAGCTTCCTGCAACACGGACAACATCCCGGAGTCTTGGTAAGCTTTTAAAAAACGACCTCTGCTAACAAAAGGGCGTGGTCTCTCAGCCTTATTTCAGATCTAGTTTGGCCAGTCCTGCAAGCTCACGAGCCGCATCCGCCGATTTTGTGGAGCCCGGTAACCATTCCCGAAGCTCAACATTTCGAGCAACGTCACCCTCCTCCAAAAGATTCGTCGTACAGTCAATCATCAGGGACCAACGTATCTTCTGCTGTCCCCTACCAGCATTTTTGGGGACCCGCACCACTGGATAGCGGAACATCAGACATTTTGAACGAGCCGTTTCCCAGCCTAGGGGGCTATCACGAATTCTGTCATTCCGACCAACGGCCAAATCATGCCGACTACCCAAGTAATTCCTATTACAATCATTCCTTCCAGCCTGTTGGGCCTCACGAGCCAGATACTTTTCTGCGTCCATCGCAAAGTACCGATATACCCTTTGAGGTTGGAACGGTAATCTATCCTAACGTCGGCGCCAACCATACGGCATCCTTCGAAGCCAACAACAGCTCCACCGTGCAGAATAGGGCTCTAGATGCTCTCTTTGACTGGAATATAGGCGAGAACTCTGGACAGCTGTACCAAGGCGATCAGTATTCATCCAGCCAATATCAATACATATCAAGTATTGTGACTGGCTCTTCTGACATCCAAGGAAGCCGTCTTTCTGACGGACAAGGGTGAGCTCAAACATGTCCGCCGCTCGATGGACACTAGCTTACCAGTTGAAAGGAACATCTCATCTCCACCCCTCGAAAATGCAGATATGTACTTGGACTCAACTGTGCCAACTGCTGCCGAAGCTAATTAGGATTCGCCACATCATGAACGTGGCTTGGTACGTTATCGGAGGTACCGGTGCTATCATCGCACATGCAAAGAAACCTTCTCTTGGTCTGGTCCGCGTGACCATCACGTTAGGGAGACCCACCCTAAGTTGAGGTTTCCATGCCACGAATGTACGGAAGAGTTGCTGTCTCCAATAGCATTAGGCGAACATGCTACAGAGATGAGCCATGCAGCCTTTGCTTGTGATGCCGAAGACTGCCTGGCTACGTTCACACGTTTCGATACCTACGAACGGCACAAGAACCTCCACGAAGACGATGGCGAAAGGTTTCCTTGCTTCTATTGTCGCAAACATCGAGGCGCCAATGGTTTCAAACGCAAGGATCACCTGATGCAGCACCTGAGGAACTACCACAACATGGAGAAAGGCACTTCGAATGTGTTTGGTGGTAGATCCTGTCCCTATGAGGGTTGTCCCGAGTATAAATCTCCATCCTCCTTCCTGTCTGCGAATTCTTTCCGCAAGGTCTCCGATTACACCAAACATATGAAGAAGGTCCACGACGAATCAGAATTCTCATGCGCCGAGCCTGGCTGCGACCGTATTGGAGGCAAAGGGTACTCCCGCAGGCGTGACCTTGTCAAGCACCAACAGAAAGAACACGCCAAGGATGCGGTCTCAGGATCTGACGACGCTGAGGCTTGAGTCGAGCTCCCTGCAGGACTAGGACGTCTGTCTGCGTACACGTCCTTGCCACTGCTTGCTTGTGTGCCTTTGATATATTTTCAGAGATCTGGATGAAATTTCATTGTACCTTCTTGGCCTATCTGTTACCTTGTGGGGCTGCCCCACGTGTTGGAAATCAAAAAGAGGCAGTTTCACGTGGTCAAGGTGGTGGGGAATTTGGAAATGCTTCAGAGTGGGTACCTCAGGTGGTGGTATATGATTTTGCACAGAATGTCCCAGTCCTCTGTGAGGGAAGTTTTTTTTGTGTTGTAAGGAAACCCGTTCTAAATCTCTCTTTTCCCTTGATTTCCTCGTATTTCACTTTCGTTAAGAGCTCACCCGAAACCAAATTACAGTAACGAACAATGATATCATATCTGTTTTTCCTTCTTCTCTCTTCACTCTTCATTTGATCTAAAAGGAGTGACGGCTTGTCCTGATCCCAAAATCAGTAACGCTTATTTCGGTCTTTGCAAGTCTCTTTTCGTAACTAGTCGTTCTTTCACTACATAGATGAGCAATGAATTGAAACCTTTCCCGCTCACTTCTTTTTCACCTCATCAAACAACGCGCTCGACATAAGTACAACCTCAGCTCAAGCTCGAGTAGCTTGAACCTACTCACCCTCCACACTTCTCACCCAACCCTCAACCACCAAATCGTCGACTGAACCCATCTCAGCCATGCCTTCCAGCCTCCCTTCCAACTCCGAGGACTTTCTCGAACACAACCTCACCAACATCGACGCCAGCAATCTCGCACTACTAGACGAGTGCTACATCTGTCACGAAGAACTCGGCACAAACCATCCAGCCAGTCAAATCACCGGCATCCCCGATTGCAGTCATGTATTCGGCCACGATTGCTTAGTTGCATGGATCTCCAGCAGCAACGTCAACAACAACACATGCCCTATGTGCCGAACGATCCTTTACACAAAAGCCCTGCCGTCAGTAGATGAGATTGTCCGCCTGACGGCTTCCCTACGAAGACTGGTGGCTCGCATGGAGACGCTGGAGGGCATGGTGGATACGGCTACGCGTCTCGGAGAAGAAGGTCGCGAGGAGCGTAGGCAGCAACGGCGCACGGCTCAGCGAACGGAAGGGGAGCTTCAGCGGCAGATCGAGGAGCTTCAGCGGCAGGGCCAGGAAGCTCGCCGGACTGAAGGAGAGGCTCGGCGGGGGGCACAGGAGATTCGGGAGGTTGGACGCACTCTGCTTCTTGAAGTTGCTCGGTTGCGACAGCAACGTGATGCTGATCTCGATTGAGCGATGAAGCTACCTGGTGAGCTTTGAGTAGCTCGCAAGGCACTCGACACTTCCCTTGCGGCTAAAGTTTGTGGCGCCGAATTTTCATCGACACTGAGGCTCACTACTTGAGTCAGCACACGAGATAGTCGTCATCTGGTCACTTCACGAGGTGACGGTTTACGAGGGACGGAAGCACTCGTGGCGACGGCTCATGCGAAAGGCTTGAATATGGCAACGACAATGATATACTTCTTAGCAGTCGAAAATGAAACTACGGGGTATCATTATACTTCAGTAACCCACACCGATGTACCATCTGCCAGCGCTCTAACCCCTGTGAATGCCTTCAGGAAAACGCTAGAATCGTAATGAGCCTCGACGTCTCATATCTACTATCAAAACAAAACACCTCAAATATGTGTGGACGATGTTGCCGTCAAAGTATACGGTCAGAGCCCATAAACAAGTAAACCGCAAGCCATGCCACGCAGCCGAGGCTGAGGACCACTGTGGACACATCTGGACTTTGCAGCCATCGTGAGTGTAGAAACCCGGAGCTGCCGACGTCTTGCACCTCTTTGCGCCTTGCCGTCTCCTTCGTTTTCTGAGCAGCTTCAACGGCAGCTGCTTTTTCAAGATTAGTCGCCAGCAGCTCATCCAGCTCTTCCACAAGACCAACACTATAGCGGAATATCTCTTGCGATTCCTGGATGACATCCTCCCTCTCCTGCGGAGTGAAAAGCTCCTCAGCAGCAGCGAGTCTGCTCTTAAACTCCGCCTTGATATCCTCCCCATCATCCAACCCGGGGAAGCAAAGGAACGACAACCCAGCCTCATCCAACGGCACAACTTCCTTCTTCTCCGCCTCTCCACCACTTTGAGCCCCGCCCTTCCGCCAAAACTCCTCTCCACCCTTCCTCAACTCCCCACGAATCCAGCGCCCGCCCGAGAACACAGCCATGTAGTAGCACCACGCATACGCCACCAGCACATGCGGCTTCTTCCCCACCGCCTTCCGGATATGCGCGCAGTACTCCTGCACCTTGGCGCCCGGGAACTGGGACAGCGAGACCGAGAGATCGGTGCTGCTGAGCCTAGTCAGCGTCTCTAGATCCTTGCGCAGGCGGCTGGAGCGCGCGAGGCCGGCTGGGCGCAGGGAAGCGAGGAACGCGAGCATGCGCGGGGAGGGCCGCGGGAAAGGCGGCGACGCGTTTTCGGGGTCGGAGTCGGTATCGGCGTCCCAGGGGTCGACGAGGAGGAAAGAGAGGAGCGGGGAGGTGGGGGTGCCTTGCTGGGTGGAGAGGGCGAGATCCTGCCAGAGGGACTCGAAGGTTAGGTAGACGTGGGCGAAGTGGAGGAGGCCGGTGGTGTAGAGCTGTGGCGAGGCGGTGTGGGGAGGGAGGCAGAGCGGGAGGCGCGAGGTTATGAGGCGGTTGAGGTTGGTGTGGAGAGATCTGGAGGATTGGGGTGTTAGAATGGGTGGGTTTGAGGGGTGCTGGCTGGGAGCTTCAGCGTACCTCGATGCTGCGTTGATCTCTCCGGGCAAGCTAGCTGCTGGGACTGGATCTTTCGCCATGAGTGCTATAATGTTCGGGAAGCTTTCTACAGGCTGTAGCGGGAGAGTCGTCGGAGGTTGATTTGCACAAAGAGAACGCAGGAGCGGGCGAGGGTGTACTGCTACCTATATGTCGGTAGCATCAGGCCCAGGCAAACATGTTGGCAACCAGGGTGTATTCGGGAGCCTGGCAGGCCAGCAGACAGCATCAGGCGACGTCGAAGGTGCTGCGGAATATGGGTGACTGGGCCACCCGCCCGTAGATGCATCACGCCTTCAGGGCACTAAGACATGCAAAGTAGATAAGCCAATGTCGAATACATTAGTCTTGTGTATAGTGATCATCGGAAGCAACGGCCGGCGTTGTTCCAAGACGAGAGTAGGAACATCCTGAAGATCCAGAGATGAACGGTCAACGATACGAAGTCGTGAATTGTGGCTTGGGACCTAGCAACGGTCATTGCCGCTGATCTGTTAGCTGATTATACTACGTGACAGCGATGCCTTCTCGTGAAACGCATCGCGCTACCAACTTCTTCACTTCGAAATGCCTCGATGTCCAATTATCTGGGTAAGTCCTTGCGGGGAGAGCTACTCGGATCTGTGGTCTGGAGCGTTAATGCTCGTAGTTATGACTCATTTAAACATGTATGTAGAGTTATGTCGGTATGCTACTAGAGATTTTTGCCAGTAATGCTTCTTTACATGTTATTTCATATCATTTTAGAAGCTCATCTCATTAATATCTATGCAGGACACAATAACGACGAAGCCTCTTGAAATGCAGAGTTGCAATATTCCTTTACGGGCATTGGATACCGTCGAGTAGCACATGGGTGGCTGTTCTTATCGACCAAAGTCCATTTCCATATTCATTCAACCCCAGCGACATGACACGAAACGGACTCGTGACAGCGTGTGTTTGGCAACCTCAGTCGTCATCACGTTTTCTCTTCTAACGCCAGCATGAGCTGGCAGATAGCTACCGTCCTCGGTCTCGTTTGCGGCGAACACCAAGCCACGCGATCGCCAGGCCCCTGAGACTGACACTCATAAAAGGGCACACGGTTGCAAACCCGCTTCTTTTCATCTTCATCTCCTGCGCCTCTCAACTGTCAACCTAAGTCCAGCGTGAAATATTCTGCCCTTCGATTATTCCCCAAAACATGGCGAATTGGTATGACCATCGCAACTCCAACTATTGGGGCTATGATCCAAATCTATACAACTCGACGCACCTGTACAGACTTGGGGGGCGGAGGTCGAAATCATCAATACTATGGAGGCCATTCTTCAGACTTTTATACCCCATATCGTTCCTCCCGCGGAACCTTTACTAACGGCGGAGGCGTTGGTACGGAAGACCACAAACGAATCGCAGAGCTATCTATCAAGGATACAGAGAAGCGCGTGAGGGAACACCAGTCGTATTGTGATAGGGCAGGATATTCTATTGGGGTGGCTAAGCAGAATATGGAGTTGGCGAAGAGGTATCTTCGCGAAGGGAATCGGAAAAGTGCAGCTCGTATGTACTGCAAAGTATCTGAAGGTCTGAACCTGGATCCACCAAAGGCCCCCAGAAGATAGAACCAACCTACTGGCAAACTAGAAACAAGGCACGGAAGTTGATGAAGTAGGCGTTAAGCTTTTCGGATTTAGAGAGCGATGCTACGTAATGCAACATATTTATTAATTACCTAGAGTTCGGTGATTGACTATCTTGATGTTCGACGCAATATGCGTGAAAGCGAGACAGGAGACTATCGAATGAGTCAAAGCTTAAGCTAGAAAATATCAGGAGGCCGTGGATTATTGAGGCGAGATGAAAGTCCAAGAAATGTGACATGCAAATATTTGCGCTGGTTCGAGCAAGTTTCAACCTTTTCAAGTTTTCTTCTCTTGATCACACTACAAAAAAAGTGGATGGCCTGTTTGCTGGTGTCGTGTACATGGAGCCCCTATCATGATGAGTGAGGCGGGAATGCGTCCTATAAGTAGACCCCGCAGGCTGGTTCTCTTTCCGTTGCAGAGAGTTTGTGAAAAATGGATACTCCAAGCCATAGCCACACTGAAGGGAGCTTCATAGCCGACCAAGCTCAACATTCCATCGAACTTCAGCGCGATCACTCTGATAGCGAAGCAGAGGATACAAGATCAACAACTAAGGAGGGCCAGCTCGACCTTCTAGTACAATTCGCGCTAGAGCTAGCTGAGTTGACTTCCAGGGCAGCAAATGTCCAGTATATGATGGAAGCAATAGTCGAAAGGCTTGCTACACTACAAGAATTGGTAGAAAGACTGTATCGTGACAAGCGTGACGGTACCCGGGAAGAAGTAACTTCAGATGCTGCGGAGGCGGCGAGAGAGGGAGCTCTACCAGAGGTGGACGAGAAATCTGAAAACCTAGATACAGACCTCAAATAAGGATATACGAGTTCTCGCATTTGATGCTCAGGGTTTCCAATCTTCCCAAGGAATAGCTTTAGCACCCTGGTCGATGAGGTGCTTCTCTACATCCCTCTCGATCTCTTCCGCAGTCTTGCTTTTCCCATTGTAGGTCGAATGGGCCCCACTGAGCAAAGTGACTTTGAAACCCGCTGCCATCGCCCCCTCACAAGTCGACTTCACACAGCACTCGCTCTGTATACCAAATGCCACTAACTCCTCTACACCGTCCGCTTTGAGCTGCACCGCGAGCTCTGGGTTCGATTCAAACGTATCACCCGCAAAGTTCGTCAGCTCTTTTCAGCCTGAAATCAGATGAATCCTACTCACGAACACTCTTCGCAACAAGCCTCTCCTCCGCCACCCCTTCTATCGGCTTGAACACCAGCTCCCAAGGCACGCTTCCCTTAATCAGCACACCATCCTCCGGTTTCTCTTCATGCTGAACGAAAACGATTGTTAAATCAGAATCTTTGCTCTGGTCTCGTGCAGCTTCGATCTTCGCACGCGCGGTAGCGAGGATGGAAGTTCCGGCATCGAGAATGCGGACGGCGGCCGAAATTTCCGTTTGGGGGTTGAGAGCGAGATCGCGTTGGATGTCGATGACAAAGAGGGCGATGCGTGGCATCGTGATTTAGTAGTCTAGTCTGAGGGTCTTCAACTTGGAAAGTGAAATTTTGGCCTGTTGGTGCTATAGATGGAATGAGTGTGGGAGCGAAGTCTTCAACACGTTGTCATGTGACTAACTTTGACTCACAGGTGCATGAGCCTCGTATTCTGAACAGGGCTCCCGACTTGGCAGGCACTTCCCTACTTGGACAATTGGTGAAGAGATATGATGGAGGGCTTGACACAACTGCGGAACGTAAAAGGATACTTTAGTGTCAATGGATTCTCTTATACGTGGCTTGCCAAGAGTTGCCAGAAGAGGAGATTCGCGAGCTTGTTTTGCCGTCGCCGGGAAAGAGGATTTTCGAGCCCTCCGCCGTCTTTGAGCCTTTTCACACACAACTCAATAACCACGCAAGCTAGCACGGATTTGACATCGGTACGTGAATCGCACAAACAAGTAGTATTTCTGAAGGACTTTTGGAGAAGAGAATAGCCCAAGTGGTTAAGTTAGAGAGGGGGTTGCGTACTACACACTTTTCGAAATCATCACGGCTGCCAAGAGTTGCCTGAAGAGGAAGATCGCAATTTTGTTTTGCCGCCGCCCGGTAGGAGGATTTTCGAGCCTCCCGCCGTCTTTGAGCCTTTTTACAAATAGCTCGCCAACCGCGCAAGCTAGGTGAGATCTGACAGCGGGACGCGATTCGCACAGCCATATAGTATTTATGGACAATTTTTGGAGAAGACATTAGTCCAAGCGCTTGAGTAAAGAGAGGGGGGGACGGGGTGCGTACTCCACACTTTTGAAGCCCTCGCGTCTTTGTAGATCTCACAGTGAGACAAGGGAATCATGTCCCTCGGAGGCTTTCAAATGGCCAGAGAATTTCCTTTTTCACGTTTTGACAGTCAAGCTGAAAGCTGTCCCAAATTATTTTCACGATCATAGAGCGGGTATTATTTGTTGTTTTGGTGAGATCCCACCAGCACCGCCGCCATCGTCTTTCAAGTAATCCACTATAGAACATAGAGTAGATTCGGACGAGAAGAAACTTTCTTTATTCTTGAGGTTAGCTCATATCACGTGGCCCTACGTGGGAGATTGTTAGCTGATTAAGGTGAATTACAAAAAGGCAGGGAGTTCTTACGGGGAGGAAATCCAGATCTGAAATTCAATAGTTGTTGCGCAGCATTCTTTTTGACAAGATGTTAGCTGATAATCTTGCTAGACCCCCTCAAGTCGAAGTTCCACTAGGACGGAAAGACGTTGCCAAGATCAATGGCCAGAGAGACAATGTTATCGAGGCCACGGAGATATCTGACCAACCTACGATGCCTCCACAACACCATCCCACACCAAAAGGGATCACCAAGCATCTGAACCACCTACGTGTCTGGTTCCAAAAAAAATTACTTCCTTGGGCTCGCAAGAAGCTAAGAGACATGTCCCATGGGTTCCGATTGGAGTTCTTCTCCTGTACCGGCGAATGTTCACCATCATCTATCTCATCGATTTGGCTGTGATGCTGGCATTCCCCATCCGGAACACTCTGTCCGAATTCTGTGGTTGGCCCGGGAACCAGAGAGGACGTATGGGACAGACATCATGGATATTGTCAAGCGCGCAGACATGAAAGCGAAAAATCCACGGTACTCATAAGCACGAACGTTTGGACCAACAGCATATGTTCGAGATGGATACTGGGCTGTATGTACAATGGAAATGATCATGAGAACAGGTAAGCCGAAGTCGTCGTTGTTTCAAACCCCAGGTTAACAAACAGACTCGTGCTAGATCTGGAGAAAGCGGGGATTCTGGCGTATGGTCCAATTTGGGACCCGTAAGGAAGACCGTCTTTGGCTTGGGAATGTGGGCCAACGTTTCTTTCATGTCTCCCCCCTGCTTGAAAAAGGTTAGCCATTTGTGTAATTATGTGCCGTTGAATCAGTATGTAAGGGTTTGAGAAGACAGAACGATTATGTGCCGAAACAGCAGACATTAACCAAAGAGATTAAGAACACCGTCTTCAATGCCAGGATACATATGACCATGGGCCATCTTTGATTATTTACATGCGCATCAATCATGCACTAATGTACAGTACAAAGACAATAGAGCAAAATTATACAGATATGGGGAATACTAGGTCCAGACTCGGAATGCGTGGATCCGCCGTCGTCGGGATCTTTCCCGTATCTACAAGGTCCTTGGACCCATCAAATAGCGCCTCTGAAGCTTTTCGTCTGGCAGCACAGGCATGGTCTCGATAGCCCGTATCGTCTTGGGGGCAACTTCTTGAAGCCTACGAAGTGAGCATTTCTGTACTGGCTCAGGCTCTATGCCCATTTCCTCTTGCCTTCGTATGTACCCAAGCGCTGCAGCCATGATAACCAAGGTCTTGTATCGGGGCATGACTGTATGCTTTCGAGTGTCCTTTCGTCGAAGATCCATCCTCAAATACCCATGCGGGTCTACTCGAAGATAATGGGGTGCGGCGAAGCGCCACCCAACGAAGTCGGGCATCAAGTATGATTCGCAAGCGGTAAAGGCGTCCAGGAAATAACCAGATCGCGCCAGGTATTGGATGTACTCGTTCCATGTGAGATTGTCGATTGTGTAGCCCTCGTCAAGCAGTGATGAGACGACATTTCGCATCTTTCCAATAGTGATATGAGCTTTGCGAGAGGCTAGACCGCGAAAATAGACTCGAGTTGTAGGAACTAGCAAATGACTTCGGTTCCGAGCAACTCTTAAAGGAGGAGCACCTGGCATTGGGGCGTCCTGAAATTTGGAAGTTAATTTCGTCAACTTTGCCGCTTGCAGCCTCGCGAGCTCCCAGCACTTGTCCACTTCAGCATGCTCGTGGGCACGTTGATGGCCTGTCATCACTGCAGTTAACAATCCTATTGGTGCTTCAAATGCGTCCGGATTGCTCTGCCGATACATAGCAGCACTTTCAAACATTTCCTTGCACAGGTCATAAGCCCCATGTGTTCCGTATATCAAGACCATGGTTTCGAAGTAACCATCAAGCACCATTTGGTTCAAAGGCGTCTGACGCATACCTTGACGCGGCTGCTTCAGTGCACGCTCCGAGGGATCGGATTCCATCAAAGCTTGTCTTAGCTCTTCCTCAACCTCTTTTAAGCGAGGCAGACGGTATTTGGCCATCGCAGGGCGTTCTTTTTTGAGAGCATCTAACTCTGAAAGGACCTTGACCTGGAGAAAGGCCATGCGGGAGCTGACAGAATGAGGGACGTTTCTCAACAGCATTCTTTTCTGAGCATCTTTTGCTCGATTAAGTTGCCCTTCGTTCAAGAAGCCTGCAATGGCTAGAGCATAATGAAAGGCGTGTCCTTGTACGTTATTGTTTGGCATGGTGGTAGTTAGTATTGTGAACGCGGCGTTTGTCTGGCGCATAGATATGAGTGATTGCATAAGAGCGGCGTAGGTGTACGAGTCTAAAGGTATATCATGTGGCTTGTATCGACCGTAAGCCTTCATGGTCGAGGTCGAATCTTGTCGTAAAGCGTAGGCCGTGATGAGAAAATTTGCGGTCGTTGTCAACTGACCGTCCAGCTTTCCGTCCCGTTTATCTTGGACCATCAATTCCATGGCCTCTTCGGCGGCTGGTAGATTTTCACTGTTTATGTGCGCCAGCACCAGTGCTCCCCTCAGTATGGCGGACCTGTCGATTGGAATGCCGAGTAAACGAGCTTTGGAGAAAAGGGCTTCAATAGAGTCGACATCCCCTCTTCGGGCGCAGATATCAAGAACTGGGCCGAATGAATCCACACCAGGCGCATTTCCGCTCTCTAAAAAGTCCTCGAAGGTCTTTACAAGACCATCTAAATCCTCTGCTCGTGCATAGGCGTGAAGCAGTATATTCCAAGCCCTGGTGTCAGGCTGCAGTCCGAATTCGTTTGAAATCCGCTGGAACTGTTCCACCACAGCATGCAACTCAACTCGTCTGGCGTGAACGTAAAGAAGTGGCCATATGGCACCACTGGTGATGTGTTGTTTACGATGTCGTGTCGATGTAGTAGACTCGTCGTATGATTTACAAAGCTCATCAAAAATTCGGTGAACTTTTTCGGCATCTCCCGCCCGGGCATACATACCCATAATGAATCTTAGGTTGTTAGGGTTAAGTCTGCGGTCATTGTTGGGGCCTGGAGTGCTGTGAAATTGACGCAAATCGGTTACAAGCGAATTTACTGTAATCATCCATCGTCTCCGGTCGTTGTAGCTTTGGAATCTACTTAGGTGATTCATCAAGGCCCGTATAAGCGGTTCGCTAGGAGGCAGAAAAACCCCCTGCGTTTTCTCCAGATATGCTGTTCGAAACATCAAATACAGCCTTAAGTGAGGCTTGCCCTCGTTCGTATACTGCATGTATTTTGAATGACGGAGCATCGTGCTGATGGCAAGCTCATAGTATTCTTTTCGACTCAATTTTAGTTCCTGCAAACGGTCGAAAAGGTCAAGGAGGGACTTTTCGTCAGGATCTTTCGATTTCAGCGCTTGTTTAATGACACTTGGGAAAAATGCACGCGCGAAGATTTTAAAGCTCTTCCCTCGATCAGATGCAGGCGCTAGGTTATGGGCAAATTGTTGTGCATACTGAAGTAAAGATGCAGCTCGTTCAAGAAGCTCAGGTATCGCGAGAACCCCAGACCAGAGAAAAGAGGACTGTTGCTCGAAATTTTCTGTCTTGTCATTGAGACAGTGATAGGATGACGCGAAAGCTTCCCGTACTTGAAAAGCAAGGTCCCATTGGTTGTCTTGGATAGTACGAGCAAGAAGAATATCCGAGCCGAAACTAAGCTCTGTAGCACGACCTGCAGCTTCTCCATGTATCTTTACCGCGGTGCCAACCATGTTGAGTCTCAGGTATGCGGTAATGGCTGCACAATATGATGATGCACGGCGATCCTGATTGGCGAGGGATTCAAAGACTTGGATCAACCGATATGCGTCGACAGACTTCTTCGATGATGCGAGGTAATCCAGAAGATCTGCTCGAAGCGAGGGCGTGCGATCGGCTTCTCCCACAAACTCGTAAAGGCGCCATACCACACGTTCTCGGCGGTGATCGTTGGACGACTGGAGCAACGCTTGGAGCGCCTGCAGCGCGTTGGTGTTCTTGAGGAGGCCTTCCACTTCTTCGTTCTCTTCAGCCAAGCTGGGGTCTGCTTCCAGGCTCGTAAACTCTTGTACGTTTCCGGATCTGGAGGAGAAATGTCGGATTCCACTGGCAGGATAGTGTAGCTTACGCCGATCGTTCGAGTTGTCCCATCCTATATTGGAGAGGTGCTGTATGAAGGCCAATGTTTTCGCAGGGTATAGGAACTCGAGCGCTATACTCGATTGCCCAGTATTGACGCCCCCATGGCGATGTTCGTTGGCCCGCTCGCGCAATGACTCGTGAGAGATGGTAGTCGTCTCGAATTGCGCAGCGGGAGCGCACCAAATGGGCAAGCCAAGGTCACCTGCTGCGTGATACCAGAATGTGGAGTGCAGCATCCGACGGCTTTTTGAGCACCGTCTGGTCCTCCGGAGAAGCTGTCGACCGCCGGATTCGAGGCATGCCGATGCCCGCTCCAGCATCACCTACGGGGCGCTAGAATTGGATGGCACAATTGCTTAGCCTATCGGGTCGAACGTGGAATGGTAGGATCTAGTGATGGCAGCAGGTGTCAGTGACAATTGATAGCTCGGTGGATCTTGAGCGAGCCTACAGTGCTTCATGCCTCCTTTCAACAATAGGCAAGCGGCGGGGAGCGCGGGAATGGAAGAGCACAAATAGGGGGAAAAACCGACAACGCCTAGAAAGAGCGAGGATATATGACAAGAAAAGAGGAGGGAGTGTACGGGGGTGGTGGCGAGCGAGGTGATGCCAGATGGGATGGAGTGGTCAAAGACTTTCTGAGGTCGATCAGACCATGGACGGCACCCTGGCACGGCTAAAGTAGTCTATTCACTGCCGAAAATTTCCCGTCTGGGCATCCCACTTCAACATATGCTCCCCGCTCCGCGACCACCACATGGCAACTTGAGCCCGCAATGGATATAACAACTTTCGTCACGTCGCAGCGAGACGCCGCGCTCCTGCTAGGCGACTACAGCACCTACCGCACGCAGCTGTCCCGCCGCCTGCTCACCTGCAACAAAAAACTGGGCCGGGCAACACACAAAAACGCAAAATACGCCCCGAAGGCGCCAGTGACATCTGAAGATATTGGGAGGAACCATGAGTATGTCAATGTCAGATACAAGGGTGTCAGCGCCTGACCAGTGTCCAGATTCCTCCACCTGCAATTACTCACGGCGGAGCGTGCGTGGGCCCACGCCATGTACATGAAGGCATCGCACGCGGAAGACAACGCAGACAAGGGCATCACAGGCTCGACTCGACGGCACATAGTGTCCCGGTTGAACAAAGCTGCGAAATATGCACAGCAGCTAGTGGAGCTTCTATCGAATACGGCGGCCGGCGCAAGCGACATCGATCTGCTGGAGGCGCGGGCATATGCGTACTCTCTTTCCGGGTCAGAAGAGTTCGAAAAGCAGTCGGAAGGCATAAAGAGCAGTGACGCGTCGCCCCAGAGGTGGATCAAGTGTCTTACAGATTACTCGGCGGCCCGGGTTATCTATAATGCCTTGCTAAAGGCGACGAAGAAAGAATTGTTCAAGGATATTCTCTCCAGCATTACGGACCCCAGCATACGGTATGCGGCGTATCAGCACCGGATACCTCGGACTGTTGGCGTACCGGCTGTGTCGAAGAAGTTTTTTCCGCGGGAGGATCCCAAGCTGCTCGCATCGGTGGAGAAGCTAGACAAGGACGCTTTGGCTGCTGAGGCACCGGCAGCAGAAGGTTAGACAGCAGCACCCTATAACCCACTCGCGAGTCTGACGTTTCATCCAGGGACCAAATCCTCGGATTCATCCAGCGCCCCGAACACCATCACGTGGCGCGGACGCACCGCGAATATTGTTGACGCAGCCATCGGCCAGGCCCTTGCATCCGTGTACACAGCATCGACCAAGCTGTCAGAGTATCTAGCATCGTGCACTCCCTCCATACTAGCCAAGGATAGGGCAGCTGCGTATGACGATGTGCTCATCGCAAGTCAAGACGCCACAGATGCGACCCGCCGCGCCATCGACGAGCTCGAAAAGGAGGGCATCGACGAAGGTGACTCGCGCATGCAAGACCTCCGAGTAACCAGTCTCGCCCTGAACTACGATCTGATCGGCTGGCGAGTCGGCCGCAACCGCGTGCTGATAGGATCCGACGACGGCATGGCGTTCTCTCCCTTGCCTCAGCAGAAACCACGGCGAGAGCGCAAAGACGGAAAGGAGTGGGCGGAGCGGGAAGAGCCCACAGGCCGGAAGCTCGCGCGACTACGAGAGCGCGTCGCTCTTTACGATGCGATCCTGCAAAGCATCGACTCGGTCAAGGAGCTGCCCGGAGCAGCCCGAGACACCGCATTCATCGCCGAGCTCGACGGCCAACGAGCCTACTTCCAAGCTCTGAAATGCCTGAACATCTCGCACTCGCACGCTCTCCTCTCTGCACCCGACCGTGCCCTCGCCCTCAGCAACCGCGCCCTCTCGCTCTCCTCCCAGGCCCTCTCGGCGCCTCAGTCCACAGCTCCTCCCCCCTCCTCGCCTCCCAAACTCATCACCACCATCTCTGAAGCCTCGACCCTATCACGCCATCTTCAGAATCTAATCTCCCACTACGGTGGCCTCGTTGCTCTCTCCCACGTAACTGACAATTCGGCAGCCCCCTCAAAAGCGCATCCCACCAACGCCGCACCCCTCGCAGAGAAACTAAACGAGTATCCCGCCTCTGGCACTGTCGATCTAAAGAACCTCGTCACGTGGCCGCCGCGGCTCAAGCCAATACCCGTCAAGCCGCTGTTCTTTGATGTCGCGTGGAACTACATCGAGTATCCTGGGCGAGCGACGCCTGTTGCTGAGGCAAAGACGGAGGCGATGGAGGGGGTGGAGAAGACAGGGGAAGAGCAGAAGCCGGCAAAGAAGGGATGGGGTTTCTTTGGGCGGTAGGCCAGACGCGCTAGACTACAGTCGTAATATAGATAGGCCAATACTAGTGGGTCGCGAAAGACGTGGACCGCGAAGCTAGATATTGTTACGTACATGAGCATCACGTGACGATGTCGATCTTCTTACAAATTAGGAACTATTCTCACCGCTAAGAGTGTGATTAGCACTTGGAGAATGGTCTATCTAACCCTAATACCTGTAGTTTCTCTTCGTCCTTCTCAAAATTTGGCGGAGCTATTTTGAACAACTTGGCAATACCTTTCGGGGCACTTCAGCTCTAGAAGCGTATGTAATTCGACAGCGGAAATTGGAGTAGCAGCAAATGTAAACGATCACAAGACATGTCCAGGGGCGCTATCATGCACTATGCTAAGGTTGATATGGTTAAAGCTCAATGTGACTGATCGGGATATTAGGTAGCTGCAATATAATGTTCCTTGCAATAGCTTCGAGATTTTCTACCCAGCATATTTACGACACTACTCCATTGCAACTTGAATTTCTCCACTGTAAATGTCGATAGTGTACGAAGACTCGCCCTCGATGTATACAAAGCACAAGTTCGTACTACAGAAAAATAGGAAGGCGTCGGAATGTGCCGCACGTGACGGAAGAGCGCCTGGCAGCCGTTTTCCCCTGAATGCTGGGGATCGATAGAGGCGTGGGACTAGCAGACGCCCCCGGAGATAGCATTGCACCAATTGGACCAGCTCGTGAGAACGGAGGGCCACCCGTCCCGTCAGCCCTGCATGCGCCCGGCTAGACGTTGATCCACCGGTGGCAGGTGGTTCAAAGGTCTCGACATGTTTTGCTCGCCCGGTGCAGCCCCGGACATCAAGGGAGAGGCTGGTGGCGGCGCCGTACACCCACGCAAAACCAGCGGGCTTTGAAGGCAGCGGGCTAGGAGGGCCATCTAGAGGGCATCGAGGGCATCAAGGGCCATCTCACCTTGGCATGGCAGATTAAGCTCGGTGAATAGTGCCCGCTCACCCTGGCATGCCTGCAGGATCCCCCCTTATGCCACCGACCAACCCCAAAACCGTGCCCGGCGGTCCAGCAACCTCCAGCTCCAGCTCCAGTCCAGCTTTCCAGCTCCCGCACGCTCTTTTGCCCGCTCTCTGCACAATTGGCCGTCCTTGCTGCCTTTCGCTCTTTACCACCCACCCTCGCTCCCTCAGCACGCCCTCGCTCTTTTGGCATACCACGGACACGCCCCGTTAATTCGCGTCTACGCCCACATCGCCCACAGCGCCCTTGTTTCCAGGTCGCCGCCGCAGCTCCAGCGAGCTTCCAACCCTCCTAATACCTCGAGGCACGCGTCCGCAGCGTCCTCGCCCTCATACGATCACGGCGTCCGCTCTGCTCCCACGGCCGGCGGCCCTCGACACATTCCGTCACTCGCCAGGTCTCGACCTGCCCGCCTTCACGACGGGGCAGACACTCGACGAGCGGCCCTCGCTGCCGTCCATTGGCCACGACATCTCGCGCCCGTCGTCGACTTCGACCCAGGCCTCGGGCCAGCACTACTCGCTTCAGCGGCAGGGCAGCAACTCGTCGCTGCAGCTGCCCGGCCTGTCCGCCCTGGCGTCCATCGCGTCGTCGAGCCCGGCGGCGGGCAATGTCGTCAATCCGGACACCAATACCCCCCCTCACAGGTGCGTGTGCGTGCAATTGGGACGTGTTGAGTGGGCATGGGAACTTTTATTTAGTGGAGTGCAGTCGTGGTGGTTGCAGTCGCCCGTAGCCCTGCCGCGGACGAGTTGCATGGCTCCACATTTGCGTTATCTTTTTCGCACATTGTGTCTAACTTCTTTCTTCTCGCAGGCCCTTCAATGGACACAGCATGACCTACGCAACCTCAGCTCCAGCCACCTCGGGCGGCCAGGCCAACTCGCCGGTAAGTGACAAAGTTTTCGTGTTTTCGTGAGTCGCACACGGGCCGATGATCGCAAGAAATCTTCACGGATGTCCTTATCGGATCGCGATAACCATCCATCATCTCAACCCCGGAGCAGCTGCGCGAAGTCTATCTTTGACCTCGTTTGCTGCTGTTTGGGGCGCTTCAGTGCATTCACGTACTAACGCTACCCTCAGCCTGTCTGCCAGAACTGCACCACGAGCACCACCCCGCTCTGGCGCCGCGACGAAACTGGCTCTGTTCTCTGCAACGCCTGTGGCCTCTTTTTGAAGCTTCACGGCCGCCCTCGGCCTATCAGCCTCAAGACCGATGTCATTAAGAGTCGGAATCGCGTCAAGACTGCCGGCCAGGGCCCTCGGAAGAACAAGTCGACCGACGCCAATGGCCTCCCCGCTGCCCACCCTGACGCCGACCCCCTCTCCGCCCTGACACAACATCGACGGCAGTCGCAAAAGATGTCGTCGGGCAATTCGGAGCGCTCCAACTCGCCAATCTCGCGCACAGGCACCCCGAGCCTGCAGCACCCGTCGAACATTGCCCCCCAGCACATGTTTGACGGTGTCATTCACGGCGATGTCTACCACTCTCCGTCTCTGCCGTCCTTCCATATCCGCCAGCCGTCTCCGGGGTCGACCTCATCTGTAAACGGCTCGCACCTCGAGCCGCCTCTCTCCTACGAAGCCCTCGCGGCACAAAACACGTCGCTCAAGACACGCGTCAGCGAGCTCGAGGTGATCAACGGCCTTTTCAAAGGACGTGTCAACGAACTCGAACAGAGCGAACAGAACGCGCGAGACAACGAGAATATAGCCCGGGACACCGAGGCACACCTCAGAGCCAAGCTCGAGGACGCGCGACAAAGAGAAGCTGAGCTCAAGCGGAAGCTGGAGGACCTAGAGGCGGAGGGGGGTCCTCGACACAAGAAGATACGACTCAACGACATTATAGACGAAAGTCGCGCGAGTACGCCCTTCAGCTCGACGGCCGAGTAGTTGGTCGGGCTGAGGGTGCCTCTCTGCCCTAATCTTTTTTACACGCCCCTTTCTCTTTTCTAACGATATTACTTTACGACACTGCCGGAACTGGACGTTTCCTACCTGCCTTTTATTCGCCTATTCGACACCCAGCCTATGGGGTTTCATTTCTCTACTTCGCCCACGGCCCACGGCCGGTGCTTGGGAGCTGCGATGCCCCATTTGACTTAACCCCCTTGATCACCCATTTTTCAGGCCTACCTGAACGGTGCTACCAACCCACTTAGACCACCCCCAGCGTCAGCCGCGCCCAAAAAAGTTCACCCCCATCATGCTCTCCCCGAGCTCTAATGTCTGAATCTCTTCCAACCCTACGACCTTACCTAATCAAATTTTTCTTGTGTTTCCTTGGCTGGGTCGGAGTGCGACGGAGTCTTATTTCTTTTTTTTATTACACATCTGGATGGAACGAATGGCGGAAAATGGTGATTCTTGCGATACCAAAGATGGATGGTACGGGTTGGCTTAGCTTGCTTGGCCGGGAATGCGGCCATGGATGAAGTTTTGACGGGTGGAGAAGATGATAGATCGGGGGTTGGGTCGGGATGGATTGGGATTGATCCATCCGGAGCGAAGGTGCGGGTTGTGCACGCACTGGAGTTCATAAAAAAGTCCTTATGGGATGCGTTTAGGTAGTAGTGAGTGGAAATGGACGGAGATGGTGAAAGATACGATGGAAGTGTGTCGAACTCGTGTGACATATGTGCTATGCTGTGTTCGTGTAGCACCCTTCGCAGTACACCTTTCGACCACCATTGACCTCTTCATCCACAATTCAAGGTTGCAATTGCAGAGCATGCCATTATCATTAGAACTAACTCATCCACCTAATCTGGGGTATCTGTTTACCATACCTACTTCCCATAGTGACTCCGAAAATGCCCGACTCAGAAAAGGCCGGCTATCAGAAATAGCCAGATGCAAATGCAAATACCGAGCCCGGAGAAAGCCAGGAAAGAAAACCAGACCAAACCAGAAGAATAACCCAAAACCTGGGCCTGCAAAGTAGTAAAGCCACGCCATCCAGTACGCACAGCCGGAAAAGAAAAAGAGAAGAAGAAAAGGCCGTCTAAGACGCCTTGCCGCGGCAACATCGCAATAGCTGCCTCCCTACCTGCTCACCAGCGGCGCTTCTATAGCGTGCTCCGATGTCGTGAAAAGAAAGGTCGTGAAGCCAGCATACGTGCATCTCTCATCAACGGAACAAGCTCCGCAAGTCCTCCAACCTCCTCCGCGCAGCTTCCGCCTTTGTGATCTTCTCCCTACCCATACTCAGATCAGCCAGATCCCGCTTCTTCCGCTGCAGCTCTAGCATCTTCTCCTCGAACGAGTTGTCCATGATATAGCGCGTGATGAAGACCTCGCGCTTTTGGCCGAGACGGTGGACACGGTCGACAGCCTGCGCTTCGGAGGCGGGATTGAATTGCGGCTCCATCACGTAGACCTTGTTTGCAGTGGTCAGGTTCAGTCCGAGCCCGCCGGCGGCGATGGAGACGAGCATGATGGGGACTTCGGGGTCTGTGGCGAAGGCTTTAAGGGCGGCGCCGCGGGCCGGGCGGTTCATACGGCCGTCGAGGCGGGTGTAGCGGAAGCCGTGATTTTCGAGGGCGATTTGGATGAGGTCTAGATGGGTCGTCCAGGAGGAGAAGATGACGCTAGAAAAGGAGTCAGTAAAAGTAACGTGATTAAGTCGAAATAGATTACCTCTTAACTGGCGCCTCGTTGGGGTGAGCCTCGCTCCATTCTTGGTCCTTCTTCAGCTCCTCTAGCAGCGCTTTCGTCTTCGTGTGCGGTCCGATATATCTGCCCATCTTCTTCGCCAGCCTAGGGTTCTCTTTCACGCGTTCTAGGGCTTCCTCGTGCTCGTCCCAATCTTTCTGCTTCAGTTCGAACAGCCCTATGCGAACATATTGCTCGCACAAGGGACATTGGCAGAAGCCATCTGATGTAGCGATCGACTCGAGCTTCTGGCGGAACGCGCCTACACAGCTAGTGCAGATGACGTGGTAGCAAGGATTCATGAAGCCGAGCGTGTTCTTCGCATTTCCATTTCTATCCTCCTCGTCCGGCTCGTTCAGCTTGCAATCGCAGATCTGACAATTAACGCTGTCACTTTCTTGCAAAAGGTGCATGAAATCGTAGGCCTGTTTAGCTGAGAGTGAGGGTTTTTCTGTTTCCTCATCGTCGTCTCTTAGATCGATAGAGTTTTCATAGCTGATCCCTTCCAAGGATTTCATAGCTTCGTCGCTCAAAAGCTCTTGTCCATGCGCACAAATCAGACGAAGGTTGAGGATTGCGAGAAGAATTCGAGCGTATGCAGAACCTCCTAATCCCTTCTGTTCGGCGCGCATAGTCGTGACCGCGTTCACTTGGCGAGCAGAATCCTTTTCGAACCAGTCATGCAACGTCCGCTCGTCTGACGAGAATTGCAGCTTGACGATATGATCGTGCCGAGGGGGCAGATCTACGAGTCCTTCCTTGAGGCGACGTAAAGTGATGTTGTCGACCAGGAGGCGAAGCTTCGGTAGCACATCTGGGTCTGCATTCTTGAAAGGGTTCAAGATCCATTGAGTGAAGCCATGTTTGTGATCGAACGGCTTGATGCGAAGAAACTTGAGCAGAGCACCCAAATCATCAAGTCGATTTTGCACCGGTGTGCCGGTCACTGCCCAGCGACGCGCAGCTGACAGTCCACAGATTGCGATAGATTGCCGAGTAGTTTGAGTACGAATGCTATGCGCTTCATCAAGAACAATGCGGAACCAGTTGATCTTTTCAAGGGCCTTCCCGCGCATATACTCCGCAGCAATTGTACTGTAGGTCGTGAGCACCAGATCGTACTTGGCGAGGTCATCGATGTCCTGGGTCCTGCCAGAGCCATGGTAGATGTACGTCCTGAGAATCTTCTTTGCAACGTGGGTATTGATTTGGTCCTCCCAGTTGGCTATCGTGCTGACTGGACACACGAGCAAGGTTGCTTTGCAGTTTCTGACCAGGGTCTGTTGCTCGTTCTGCCTGTCAACGGCCTGTCTGGCGAATAAGTCGGCTGCTTGGCGGCTATCTGACTGCGCTATCAAGGACAAAATGCTCAGAGTCTTGCCTAGGCCCATCTCATCAGCGAGTATGCCACCTAGAACTCGATCTGGCTTGGCCTGAGTCTCTTGTCCGGTGATAACATTAAAGTAATATTTGCGACCATTGTCCCGGTATTTCAGCTCATACATCGCGTCTTTTTGGTCTTCGTCGTCATCTCCAGTGTGAGCACGTTCCCTCTCGCTCATAAAATAGAGAGCCTGTTTCTGGTGACCCAACAGTGGAGTAAGGATCGCTGGGTCTTGTTCTTTGAGAGGTATATCTTCCGTCTTTGTAATGCTGTTGAACATTTTTTGTACGTCGTTCCGCACTTCCTCGACGCTGCGGTTGATGTAGTTGTTGGGTTGCTGTGCAGGTTGGCCCAAGCCAGAAGGCTGGTACGCAACCGAGCTGCTGACCAGGGGAACCTTCATTTGTTGCGGATTGACGTAGGGGAACTTGTGGGGTTCGTGACTCGGGGCGTCGAGAACGATGTTGTGGCCTCTAAGAAATCTTCCCACGTGACCTGCATTCTTCCTTGGGCAGTAAAGTTGGATAATGATTGGCAGAAGTCCAGAGATGACGGCACCGGGAGGTTCTTTTCGTTTGACAGCTTCTGTCACGGCAATCCACTTCAATTTGCTTGTCGGCTCACTGTCCATCAGTGGCGCGAGTCCAGCGGCAGTCTTTCTATCGATCCAGCCATATTGCATACCGGATGGATCTATCGCTCCGATGGCGGTATTATTCTGGCCGGCTCGTCGTCGGAGAGATATCTTCAAGCGCGGCTGCCAGTTCGAAGATCCTTGGTAGCCTCCGACTTTTTGCTTGGGGACTTGCGATGCTTGGACATATGCGAGCTTTATTTTGCCAACACAGACAATCTCATCGCCAAGATCTTTGACGAAGACTACCTCGTCATCTTCATCGTCGTCTGAGGAGTTGTTAGCTATGCGACTAAGATTGAGGATAAGCCATTGGAAAGTAGGCGACATACCAAGGGTCAAGTCCACAACTGCAGGCAGTCCTCGCGCCGGTGGCTTGTCTTCTGGAGTTCGGCTTCCTTGCAAGTCAAGCACTCCCCCGGAACTGTGTCCGGCCGATAGAGACGTCTTCGGACCGTCGTGTTCTCGCTTCACGCGTTTTGATGGGTGTGCGGAGCGATCTTCGACATTGTGCATGCGTTCAATGAAAGAACTCATACCACTTGCGGGTGAGTTCCTATTTCCTGGGGCCTGTTCTCTTACAGGCAGCCTCTGGGCAGCTCTTGGGTTGAGCAGCATCTGTGGATTGTAGGCCTGTGGCGCAAAGGCTCCATTTGCGCTTCCTGACCACTGGGACTGGGCTTCATCTTCTGACGTTAGTCCATTAGATGTTTCCTTGGATAACGGAGAGATGGTGTCTTGAGAAGAAATAGATAGTCGAGGCGTTGAGTCATCTTGCGAGTCGACCTGCATTTGATCTTGCAAGGCGACGTCCATTTCTGATTGCGAAGAAGAGTGATCGGAGGCGGAAGGGGAGTGCTCGAAGGAAAGAGAGGGGGTAGAAGATGGAGAAGGTGAAGGAGAGTGGGCAGTACCGGTTGCCTTCTTGAAGGCCTTCGGATTGAGAAGCTGCGCGGCGGGGGGCGGTGGATCCATCAGGCAAAGCCTCGCCCGACAAAAGAGCCCTTTGAGCAGAGAATTACAATCACGGCAGTGAGAATGCTGTTGCTGCTGAAAGTCGTGGTTGTGAAGGCATCAATTGAGGTTGTTGATGCAACGTGCCGAGTTTTATCTACCAAGGTCGCGCCTAGGTTTTGAAAGGATTGGTGCGACGGCAGGGCAAGAATATATGTAAGCCTAGTGAGGTTGACGGCTGGTCAGCTGTTACAAGATGTTTCTCGATAACTAGCTGGTATTCAAGTAAAGTGGTGGAGGTCGTCGTCGAGGTGAGGTCGATCTGGAGTTCTTGTAGGGCTGTCCGCTTGCCGCCGGGTGGCGCAGGAAGTCCTTGGCACGTGGCTCTCGTCATCCATATCACTCAGGTCTTGACTACACAACACTCTGGTATCACACAGCTAGAGTCAAGGAGCCATCATACGCAATACAAATATGTTCCTAATCGCGAGGCCTTCATATAGTATAGTTCTATATCGACTGCGAGTGCCGCTCAGGTTCTATTATCCTACACGCTCATTTGTATCGCTGAACAATCATGCAACGCCTCCTAGATGCCCAGACATATGCCATGCCGCCAAATCAAGCCTTGAAACAAGAAGCTCGTGAAAGCGCTTGATTTTTCTATTTAGCACCACGTGAAAACTGGATTCTTACTCTTGACCATCTCTAGCCGCTCTACAATGACGCACTTCCGGTTGCCCTCCATATCCTCGTTCGCCGCGTACCCAAGATCTCCCTCCAAATCATCGTCGCCAATAAGAATAGGATTTTTGCTGTGTCGGGTAGATAATGAGAGTCGTCTTTGTCTGCCCTCCAGTCGCTCTCGCTGCCGGCGCCAGGTGCGAGATTCGTCATAGCTCTTGCGGACATTCTGATCGGGTCTGTTGCCTCCCATAGACGCTGGTAACGTGCCTGCCGCTGGTGTGTGCCAAGAAGCAGCATGCACTGTGGCCGGGGATAATGGGCCTCGTAAGCTATCCTCGCTTGCTCGAACGTCTGCCGAACTCGACTCTCGCGAGATATTGAACGGGTTACTATTCGCCGAATCCAAAGGCGGCGACGCCATTAGAAGGTCGGATTGTGGTTGCTGCGGTGGAGTAGAGAGTGCCGCACTGATGTCCATCTCTTCGTGATCGCCACTTGGTCTATGATAATCGGGATGCTGACGCCGTCGCATTTCTGCAGAAGGTGCCCGGAGCGGTACTGCAATGGGCACATCGACCAAATCGTCCCAGACACAAACGCGGGCTCTTCGCGTTAGCTCCAGCGGTCCGTGATCCGCCGTCTTTAAGGTTTCGACGACGTTCCAGGCTTGGCCCTTCATTACAGCAATCTGCTTCACGTACATCCGTTCTTTAAAGTCCGAGTCTTGTGTGAAACAGCGACGTAGAGCTAGTTGGGTGTCACTCCACCACTCCTTCGACGTAAGTAGGGGGAGGAAGTGTTTCCGTGTCGCTTCTGAAAACGGCTGTCCAATAAGGCTCACAGGAAGAAACAGCCAGCCAAAAGGATAGCTTCGCCACTAACAGAAGTCAGTAAGTTGCAGTCAGGAATGATAATAATAGCATACAGCATCTGGGTGTTTCCATGGCCATGACAAGCTATTGTCAATTGCTCCTATCGTTACGGTAGGAACCGGAGCATTACCCATTGGCGTCACAGATCGGCTGGTGGCAGTCATCGGCTCTTGGCGTTTGTATGGATCGGAATCTGTCAGAGACTGCTGGGTGTAGTCATTCGGTTCATCTCCACCATCAGTTTGGCCATTCAGTTTTGGTGGTTCAGCAACGATTGTTGCCTCTTGAGTTTTTTGATCGATTTTTATCATCCAGTTGTCGAGTCCTCGGTCAGTGTTTCGCATTATGTAGTCTAATATCACTAGCCTCTCCAGCTGCTCGCGGAAGGACTGTTGAATAGCATCGGTCCAGAAAGTGTTTCGGCTTTGTGATTCGTCTGTCGCGTTCTGTCTGTTTTCGTTCTCGTCTTCCTCGTCGTCGGATTGCGGGCCTCCGGGTCTGCACTCCTCTGCCCATCGACGCTTCTTGCGTCGTGGCGCAGAGCTTGATCTAGCTCCAGAATCACGGTGATCTGGCCAAGGATGTTCTTTCAAGAATATATTCGCGTCTTTGAACCCTTTCAAGAACACCTGAAAGCTCCCAACCTTTTCGGGAAATGGTTTCTTTTTCCGATAATATGCCCTTCGGTCCCAGAAGTCGTAGTAGAAGGATTTCGATGAGAGTGAGACGATGTCGGTATAGGGGACCAAATTCGTTCGGAGTTGGGTGTCTAAGACGTACGCAGCGGCCTCAGATATGTAGCTAAGGTTGGGGATAAGACAAGCTCTCCCAAAGAACCAAGGGAACAAGTTTCGATGGATCCACTTTGTCCATTTGGGATTCCGCGAAGCGTAAGGCTCCTCGTCCTTCGGTTTGAAGACGCCCACAACTTTGCCGTGCGTATTCCTCGCGAAATAGCTCCCCGAGCTACCTTGCGCGATCATTTTGGGATGTGTGCCGAGTTCTATCGCTACCCTGACGCTTTCTACGGTGTCGTCGAATTCCAACTTGGTTATTCGGTCTGCGGAGCCCGCCCAATCGAAAGTGAGAGTCTCAGCGGTAGCAGGCCTGATCCAATCCGGCGCCTGAAAGACTGAGTGGTGTATCTCCAGCTGTTCGTCCTCTGGTGACCTGCCCTTCGTTTTCCGAATCTTGAATTTTTGAGCAATCTCGTCAGCCCATCGCTCCAGTCGCGCATTTATCGCCTTTATGTCCACCCCCGAATTACTCCTAGGTCGTTTATCCCCTGGAGCACCTCTCCGCAGTGTAGGAGACGACTGGCCGGACATTTTCATACGGGTCTGCCGCTTTGGTTGGAGAGGAGCATATCGGGGCGTGGATAGGGAGCTCTCGTCTTCCTCCGACTCGTAATCTTCATCCTCCTCCTCTTCAGCCTGAGCAATTCTCGCGTATCCAGATGTGGGAGGGCGTTTCCGAGGCATCTCTACGGCGGCGAGGGGAAGGGTTTCGTGAGATGTCGTGTCTTTCTTCCTACACACGAGATGACGGAGGCTCAAGCTTCCAGCTCTCGGCGTGATCGGCGGTATTCCCGGTTTCTTGGCATGCATCTCATCCACCATTAATTGCTAACCTCAAGCGGAAGTCAAATAAACGCTGTTATTGTCGGAGGATTTCTTCTGCTGAGAAGGAAAGCAGAGAATTTCAGTCCAAGGCAGTAGTGCCAGCATAAAAAGAAGCAGGCACGATTCCATCATTCCTTAACACGACCACGCAACTTAGCACGACCACGCGATAATGCCAAATTCTATTATATTCACTGTTGTATGAGCTGCGATTGACAGTCTCATCGTCTCGATATTTACGTATCGCACGCTGCGTAGCTAGAAGCTGTCATCAAGCTCGTGATTCCTCCGAACAACACTTGGACTCTCTTCCTCGTCACCCTCGAAACTTTCTGTTATGTCGCCTCCAGCAGTCAGCAGCAGATCCTCCACTATTCGCTTGCTGGCTTCACGGGCTGGGAAGATAAATTAGCTTGCTGCTATAGCCTCAAAAGGACAGGACTGCTTACCAGGTGTCTGCAGCAGTCGACTCTGCGGTACGTGGAACTGCATCGTTTTGGGAGGACTGAACCCCAAGTCGTCGTCATCTTCGTCGCTCTCACTATCCCACATGCCTTTCTGGGTAGTCATAGTATTCTGTGCCTTGACAGAGTTACCTAGCCCACGTGCTGGAGTCCGCTGGACGGTTACGCCTGGTGTTCGAGGGGCCTTCAATGGCGACGAGAATATTTCTGCACGAAGCTGCGGGGCGGGAGAATCTGGTGGAGAAGAATCGTCCCATCTTGAAGGTGCCGCACGAGTAGCCGTACCGGGCGTGAATCCCACAGACGGCTTCTGCTGCTTTCGGCCTGTATGGGGTGTTGCAGCGATGCGGTATGTTTTGTCCAGCACTCGATGAAAGAGGGGATCTTCATTCGTAGGTGCACCGCTCCCTCTGAACTGAGAATTAGGAGCCACGAAGGGGGACGATTCCGGGGTCATGCTCATGTCTGGTAGCGCTTGCGATTTCCCCGGCGTTGTAGGGTCCGGCCCTGGCGATGCTTTGCCGCCATGTAGTTCGCGTTTCAACGCTTCGTACGGGGATGAATAATCCGCGAATGTAGTACCAGCTATCGCGTGGTTGGCTTGTGGTCTCTTGCCAGATCTGGGTGCACGTGGAGTGCTATGGTTATGCGCGAGGGATGGCGAGGAAAGGATCGAAGTGTCGAGCTCGTCATCGTCGGCGTGTGAGGATGAAGGTATAGGAGGGGTTGCGGATGCGCCGGTCACTGTATCGTCTGCAGTAAGATCATCGTAACCGTGGGACTCTTGCGATTCATCTTGAGTGGTAGATTCGTCGACGGCCGCCTCTTCGTAACCAGAAAGAGAGACGTTGGCGCTGGCTTCGAAGAATTGCTTCCAGAACTGACAATTAAAGGATTTAGAGGTAGACCTCGCCAGTATATTCTGATGGCGAGCTTACCTTTGAGCCTTCCCAGACCGCTTCAGAATGCTTCGCGTATTGCTCAACGATTGGAAGGATACTTGTCGTCACGATTCGATGTGCGCGGCTGAAGTTTTGGTCGATTTCTGCGAAGACGGGTCAGTGGGGGTATATGAATCGCGGTGGCGTGCCGTACCTTGCAACGTTAGCGTGATTGACTGCTCCAGCTTCTCTAACTCTTCTGTTAAAGTCAGATTCCGCGGCGGGGCCATGCTCTGGCGCGACATGTTGTTAAATGCTGATCTGGTATTGTGGCGGTTTGGTAAACACAGCGGGGGGACGCGTTCGTGGTGGTTTAGCGATCAATAAATCTCAAAGGTTCAGCCCACGTGCCTCTTTAACGTCGACTGTCCACTGAGGTGGCCATCAACACAAGTATTTGATTGATGAATGTTTTTGAAGACATCGCAAAGCACGTTTGACAGCGGTAGAAGGACATAGAAAGACTCACGGAGAAGCAATCTGATACTGTATTGAGACCTTCAGTCCTAGGCTACCCTCTTCATTCACACCCCTTTTGCCAAGGTAACCCAAGATCATGTCGTCTTGAAACAATGCCGCACACACCTGACCGGCTATGGCATTAGCGTTTTTCTCAGGAGGCCTTCCGTCCTGGGCTGCCCCTCTCAATTCACTCCCACCGCATCCACCGCACCTATCAGCCGACCAGGCTCCAAGAGGAATAGAAGAACCAGTCCCAATGTATACACCTGCAATCAACCGAAATCATGCACTGTGGTGGATCGCGGCTGTTGATAGCGCCGCCTCCAGTTCTCCGTACTCGATTTAGATTCCCTCCTAGGTTAACAAATTTCTAGGTCCCACCCATGAAGGCCAGATGCGTGATCCACACCACAAATATATAGATTACCGTGCCCCAGGGAACCCTTTCTACTTACTCCCCTTCAGTATTTATAAATCAGCATACCATAATGTCATCTTTCCCCATATCAAGGCTATCGAGGCACGGGCTGAAAGGAGCTAAGAATCTTCCCACAGTCTCTTCACAAACTTCGCTATCGGCTCGAGCGTATGCAACTCCGTCGAAGCAAAAACGCAGGACCGCTATTGTCACAAGATCTAGTCAAGGAATGTAAGACGGCGAACCCAGTACAACCTTAAGCATGCTAGAAGTCTCACCACCACGTACAGAGGCAAGGCAATAGCTCTCCGTTTGGCAGAAGATGGGTACGATATTTTAGTCAACGATGTTCAAACAAACGAGACGGGAGTGCTCGAAGTTGTGAAAGAGGTGAAATCATTGGGACGGAATGCCTTTCCCTATCTCGCAGATGTCTCCAAGCTGAATGAGGTCGAGCGGATGGTCGAGACCTCTGTTTCAGAACTTGGGCCTCTCAATATAATGATCACGAATGCTGGCATTGCGTAGGTACGGAGAGGTCATCGAGCCTAGATGATTCATCAATTGACGCTCGCAGGTCAAAGCGGTTTTGGATCTCACCGAGCAGGATGTGCATCGAATGTTCGAAATAAACGTATGTGGCACATACAACTGTTACTCAACCGCTGCCAAACAGATGATCAAGCAAGGAGGGGGAGGGAAGATACTAGGCGCTGCAAGGTATGTACACTGATTCAAGTCCACTCCATTCACGAAGTGCTTCAGCACCAGTCACTCAGATATATCGTATTTCTAACATTACTATCTAGATAGCGTTGCGGCCTTCAAACCAAGCCACATGTTGTCTCATTACACTGCGTCCAAGTGGGCCGTCCGTGGCTTGACAATATCTTTCGCACTAGAAATAGCAGCCCACAAAATCACCGTCAACGCATATGCTCCTGGCGTTGTCGGCACTGCTATGTGGGATCTCATAAACGAAGAGATGGGCAAAAAAACGGGCGCGAAGAAAGGCGAAACGATCAAGAAATGGTCGGAAGAGTTGATTGCTCTTGGAAGAACCAGTGTGCCTTCAGATGCTTCCAATCTAGTAAGCTTCCTATCTGATCCGGACTCCGACTATACGACCGGCCAAACAATTCTCGTAGATGGTGGTATGGTCTATACCTATGGAAGAACTCTATGAGTTATGGCATCATTTCAGCGCTATCTAATTCATAGAATCGCTTCCGAGGTGTATCAACCCGCTCAAAAGTCACGCGCTCATATAACTTAAGATACATCACAAATCCTCTCCAGTAGACTCACAAATTGACTTTTTCCTTCGTCTCTTTTGGATTGAGATCGACAAGGTCAAGCTTCTGTAATACCCGGACATTCATAAGCTTACCCCACGAGGCACCCTTCATGGCACACAGACCCCGCTCTCACTTGCGAGTCAGCATTTACTATTCCACCACTGCTTCTAAAAACACCTCACTAGTCTACATCTATATAATGCATGTGTCTTAGTATATATGACAAGCATCAAATCGATAGGAACAGCATCGAACGTCGCCTCGATCATCACATCAAACATAATGTCCAACTTCGAACTTCGAAAGCCGAGCACACGTGAACTCACTGGTGGTGATCTACTTGCACAATGTCTTCATCACATTGGAGTCAAGGTGGCGTTTGGTCTCCACGGCGGCCATCTTGATGCCTTTTTGATGGGGTGTGAGTCGACAGATATCAAATTGGTCGACACGAGGCATGAGACAGTTGCGGTCCAAGCTGCAGAAGCATATTCTAAAATGACGGGAACTACAGGAACATGCTTTGGTATGTCTCCCACTCAACCTAAACCCTCTTGCACATACGCTAAGAAACAGAATAGTTATAGCAAATAGCGAGTATGTTCTCACTATCACTTACTATGCTCTGGTTTTTCTGTAACGTTAGTTATAGGTATTCAAATGGGTTACCGGGCCTTGCAACCGCCTTCGCAGACCGCTCTTCTATATTCTGCATCACTTCATCACCTCCTCTAAGGGATGGAGAGAACAACTCTCTTCAGGGCTCAATTGACCAAGTCGTTGTTGCTAAGCCAATCACTAAATTTGCCCACCTAATTACTCATGCAGAGGACATCCCCCGCCTCGTTGCTCATGCAATGAAAATTTCCTCCTGCGGTGCTCCAGGGGGGCGATTGAAGACAATAGAACTACAAGTCACAGGTGACTGACTACTTTAGGACCTGTGCTCATCGACTTCCCGATAGACGTACTGTTCTCGCCGATTATTGCGTCCCGAATTTCATGGGGCTCTATCACATCACCACTCCCATACCCGCCCGGACCTCACACCAAAGCCATTGAGAATGTTTTCTCGCTACTCACAGGTTCAAAACGGCCTGTCATCATTGCAGGCACGGGGACTCATTCGTCTGAGGTACGTTCATGTCCTGCCCTACTAGAGAGGAAAGTCCACTGACTTTGATGAAGGCCACTCAAGCGCTTTTCGACTTTGTAGAGGCTACTCAAATACCGCTGTTTCACAGCCCGAAGATTTGCTTCTCTCTCCCAACGTCAAGCCCTTTGTATGCCGGCTCTGCAGGCAATCTAGCACTGCTCCCTCACATGAAATCTCCTACCCCGGATCTGGTCATTCTACTTGGTGCCCGAACCGGTATGTACATGGGCGGTCGTTCTGGAGCTATCATCCCATCACCAGACTCTTGCAAACTTGTACAAATTGACACCGATGGCGGCGAGATCGGCCGAACGCTGCCAGTGGATCTCGGAATTGTCTCAGACGCTACTGAAGCTCTGCTCGCCTTTAACGCTGCTCTTCCCAAGCACAACTATGTTGCACCAAATGAGTGGGTCAAAATCGCTACTGATCTGAAGAATATACCCATGTCCTACGCCTCAGACCCAGAAATTGTCGAGGGAAAGCTCCATCCCTATCACGCCCTCGCCGCCGTCTTCAAGTCAATCCCAGACGGTAGCATCGTCGTCACCGATGGAGGTGAGTGTGGCGCCTGGGCTAGCGGTGCCGCTACCATCTCAAACCCTCATGCAATCATCTCGGCCACAGGCTACCTAGGCTTCCTAGGAAACGGCTTCGGATACTCTTTAGGCTGCGCTTTCGCAGACCCTAGTCGTCTCATTGTCAACATTCAAGGGGATGGCTCCGCAGGGTTCCACTTCATGGAACTCGACACGTATGCGAGATTCAGCTTAAGGATCCTCACGATTGTGGTAAACAATCATGCGTGGGGGATGTCTTCGAATGGGCAGGAGCTTATATATGGTACCAAGAATCCCGCGAGACCTATCAGTTCGCTGAGCCCGAAAACAGCGTATGATGTTGTTGCTCAAGGGCTAGGTAATAAGAGCGCAAAGGTCGAGCAGTTGGCAGATGTTCAGGGAGCAGTGACGAAGTTGTTGGCTGGTGACGGGCCAGGTTGCATGAATTTGATTGTGAGCCGACGTCCTACGCATCCAATTACGGAGAGTATGGTAGGCATGACAGAGGATGAGAATATGATTGTTGTTCCTTACTACGATAATGTTCCTAGGCCATACTACAGAAATTAGGGGAAGGGGTTGCTGCGCGGGATGTCGATCAGGCGGGTTCTAGATAATCTAAAAAGAATGCTGCGAGTAGCTTTACGAAGTTTGCAATACTGAATCTACGATAAGTGTGAAATCTAGAGCTGCCCTAGTCGTGTTGCTGGAATGCTAACGTTGATGTTGGCTTACGTTGGTCGGCAGTTGGCTTACGTGGATCAAAGTTGGGATTATGTGAATGTCGGTTGTTGAACCTCAACTTCTCCCGAGTTTCCAACAAGCTTTGTTGAAAAGAGTCGAACTGCGTCAGAGCCTTACAGGTTATTTGTCATTCAAGAGCCCGGCAAGGAAACGATTGCTTCCGCGTTAATCAGCTCAACATGATGTGATTTCGTCGTCCTGCTGTCTCTACGAATATAAATACGAATGCTTCTCCCGCTCTGACAGACTATCCCACAGCTCAATTCAGCTCGCCTGAGTACTACTGCCTCATCTCCAGCTTCCCATTTTCAACTTCAACCAAGCTCACTATTATCTTCCCCATTTCCACTATGTCGACATCCAACCTCCAGCCCATCCAGGTCTGGGGCCTCGGCGGTCCTAACCCACCCCGCGTCGCTATAATCCTCGAGCAACTGAAGCTCCCTTACACAATCACCGCCCTCCCCCTCTCCGAGGTCAAGAAGCCAGAGTACCTCGCCATCAACCCTAACGGCCGCATCCCCGCCATCCGCGACCCCAACAACGGCAACCTCACGCTCTGGGAGTCGGGCGCGATTCTCGAATACCTCATTGAGCGCTACGACACCGACCGTCGCCTGAGTTTCGAGCCAGGCACGCCAGAGTCGTTCTACGCGAAGCAGTGGCTGTTCTTCCAAGCCTCTGGGCAGGGACCGTATTACGGGCAGCTGGGGTGGTTCAAGTTGTATCATCACGAGAAGGTGCCGAGCGCAATAGCGAGGTATTTGGCGGAGGTGAACAGGGTGACGGGAGTGTTGGATGGCTGGCTCGCGAAGCAGGATACGGGTGCTGGGGGCCCGTGGCTCGTAGGCGGGAAGTTGAGCTACGCAGACCTTGCCTTCGTGAGCTGGCAGGGGGTTATTGCGCATGTGACCAACAAGGAGGAGTATGACCTTGATCAGTACCCGCACGCGAAGGCGTGGCTGGAGAAGATGAACAAGCTGGAGTCAGTCTCGAAGGTGTTGAAGAGGAGTTTTGAGGGTACCATGAAGGAGAAGGTGGTGCAGGCGGGTAAGTCATGAAGAATAGTGAGAATGGTAGCTGCTAACATATAACAGCGATAGCAGCGGCAGCTAAGAAGTCAGACGCCTGAGTGACCAATGGCTTCATTTACCAAGTACCGCGGCGTGCTTGATGATCTTTTGAGGTCTTCCGAAGGCTGAAAGATTTGCCACGAGGGAACTGCCTTTGGGGGAGATTTATGAGCGGTAGACCGAGGCCTGGGAGGATGAGTTAGACAAATCGTGAAATACAATGCTGTGATACATTGATCTTTCTATTCTGACATGATCATCCCGTGGTGAAAGCGAAAATTGATCACAAGGGACCAAACTGAGAATATCAGGTATTGACTTGATCGTTGAACGGGAAGCTTTGGTCCACCTGGGATGATGATAGCACTACTATTCGGTTTTGCATGATTTTCGCGCTATGGCGTAGCTGTATGCTACTCGAAAGGGGAAGATGGAGATACACGTGATATTGTTTCCAATGGAGACACGCAAAACCCAAAGAAAAGACCAGGCACATGAGTTGCTGGTTTTGTACGGATCGTGATCGGAGAACGGAACACGGTGTGAGTCGAGGATCTAGGGGAGGCCTCTCCTTGGGTAATGTATGTTGCCACCAAGATGCGTCATCTTCTGTGGATTCTGTTCCGAGCCTTGGGAGTTGCTAGTGGCCTCATCTTTCTTCTTGCCCTCTTCTTCAACCCGTTTTGCCTCTTCTTCGGCCTTTTCCTTACCCAGATGGCTCCCATAATCCGCCCATAACTTATCCACCTTCTTTCCGAAAAGCTCCTCCCAGAGCTCCCCATCCTTGTACTTCTGCCCTCTTAGCCCATCGTTGATCTTCCTAACACTCCCCTCCCCGAAGGTCTTCTCTAGATACTCAAGAAAATACCCCGTGTGCTGATACCCAGCATCCCAATCCCCGTCACTCTCCTGCTTCCAATGCGGCGGGACAAATCCCGACTTTAACCGTACCCAATCCGCAATACCCTCAATCAGGCCGCCCGGCGCGGAGCCCTGCGCGTTCCACTGCCAACAATGCACCATCTCGTGCCTTATCACGCCCAGCATTTCCTCCTTCTTCCGCCCTTCAGCGATGCCATTGATGTAATCTGTTGAGAAGTGTATCTCCTTGTGGTCATCGTCGAAGTCTTTGCCGGTGGTGTAGGCCACGCCGCCCATTGGCCGTAGGATCAGAGTCACGGAGCGGGTTGGGGGGATGCAGTGGGTGGGGAGGTCTTTGTAGAGCCAGTATAGCACGCCCGACACGGCGTCTTCGATGGCATTGGAAGCAGAGAGGTGTTTGAGGAAGGAGTGGGTGCCGGGCTGGGAGAGGTCGCGGAGCTCGAGGCGGAGGAGAGGGGTACGTTTTGGTTTGGGGGCTGGAGAGGTCGAGGCGGCGGCGGGGTCGTCTGTGGTGGAAGACATGGCTTGTTGGAAATAGGTAGGTGTGGGAGGTGTCATAGGTGGGGTTTTGAATAATAACGCAGAGGAAGAGTGCGAAGTTTGTTGGTGTTTTGGAAGTTGGGATATCTGGACAGGTTACAAGCAGGCTTCATGAGAAAGCGGCAGGCGTCAGCTTCGCTTACGAGCTTGAACAACGAGCCACAGTACTGAAACGCCATAGCTATTACAAGTATATATCTAATGGAATGTAATTGATCGAAGTTGGCGATGCAATTGTGGTCTCTTCATGGATCTGGCTATCAACGGAGACGTTTGACCGTATTGCAAGCTCATTGTGAGGCTACCCTTGTAAGTAGTGAAGCAACATTTATCGATAATCTCCATCCCAAGAAGATCCTTGCACCCAGAAACAGATTTCTGACTTGGATTGGGTCTCTACATGATGTAGTAGTTTATTTGTCGCTACCTCCATTCACAGGGGTTATAGCGCAGTTGGGAGCGCGTTAGCCTGAAGGTCCTGCACAGTAGACCTGCAAGCTAAAGGTCACCGGTTCGATCCCGGTTAACCCCATTTCTTTTGCCATTTTGACGTCCTAGAACGTTTGCTTTTTACTCCCGCAATGCAGGTAAGAAATGTGCAGTCGACGTCCACAGGATGGCCTCCCCATTTCCTGCACATGCACACCCTGATTCACTTTTTGGATGATCATGGAACAGTGACCAGAATATTTTGTCTGTGTCGCAGGTAATGCAATTCCTTGATTCGATAGCTCGTCTACCATTAGTCTATTTCGCAGTGAGTATGCAGGTACGCTGCCGAGTTCAATTCAGATGGGAGATCTGGCACTACGCTATGTAAAGCTCAAAGCTCCACCTGATGAACACTTCTAATGTTCTAATGATCACACCCCGAAAATGATCTCATCTTAAGCCACTATATGGTCATGATTTCTTGGCAATCATATGAACAGCTAGGCTTGGTAGCAAGGAATCTGTTACCTTACTCCCTTAGTTCCGTGGACGACCCTATGAAGAAGTGGGGAAAAAGCCCTCTCAATTCCTCAAGATCTCGGATTGTATGTTGGCTGGCTGGATGTGCGGGTTCTGGGTCTGCCTCATCCAGAAGATGTATCGCTGTCCAACCTAGCTCACCGGCGGCTTTGACGTTGAGGTGGGAGTCGTCTACCGAGAGTGCTGTGAGCATGGATTTGGAGCAAAGTGAGATTTTGAAAATATTACTGACCAACAAAGAAGCATTCTTTAGGGGATTTGACTTCTGCCTCCTCCATGGCTTTTGCGAACATGTCTGGGTGAGGCTTGCAGAGGAACCGTTCCGCTCCATAATCACAGTACGTGATGCCATCGAACATGTCCTCAATACCAAGTAGCTTTACGACTCTCTTTCCATGAGTTACGTAAGCATTGGTGAATAGCCACAGCTTGACTTTGTTACGGTCAATATCCTGGAGCATCTTGCGGAGTTTCGGGTTAGGCTTGATGACTTGCTCCAGTGGCAGCGCGTCGCTTGTTGCTTTAGCATCTTATGTCTCTTTTCTTTGACGAAGAAGACATACTCGACTTTCTTGTTGTATTCAAGGGCGTCCACTTTGTGATGCCGCACCAGTCCTTCGATTGCAAGGCCATACTCTCGGTAGTACTTGAAGTGTAGCGTGTTGGCATCCTCCTGAGAGAGCGACAGATGAGTTTGGAAGTATTGGTCTGTATGCGATGAGACAAGACGGTCCCGGCAAATCATACTGAATGACACACACGGTGCAGAGAGAACACTCATCAACTTACCGATTAATACACCCATCATGTGGGCTATGTTGGTGCCTAGATGAAAAGAGAAGGTTAAGACAGTGACTGATGGGCAGAAAGGTTGTAATCCCACTTTTCGGATATAGCTGAAATCGGACAGAGTCAGTGAGTGAGAGAGTAGGCTCCAAGCTCATTAAACTTACACAGTTGTCGATGTCGAAAAAGAATACTGGCTTCTGATGAATCGGCTCCGCCATCTCGACGTCGAGAGCACCTTGAGGCTGCGTATGCAGAGTTGACCGAGAAATATATAGTGCCAATGCTTTGAAAAGAGATGCTCGGTGGACCCAAAAGGAATGCAGCTGCTTCTCCAACTTGCTGATGTTTATGTAGGGGTGTTGCTGGTGCGTGATTCACCTCACGTGGACACTGCGCCAAGAGCTGGCGATTCTCCTAGCGTCTGGCAAAGTTGTCCATGGGTCCTCCCATCTCCACCTGCACCCACCACAACCCGTCTTCTTCATCTCTCTTTTTGCCCTCTGGCCATTATGTGCTAGCCTCGCCGTAAATCATAACTTCAGCAGCTAAGATTGACAAGGCAACTGCCTCTAGCAGATACCCGCCGCGCAGAAGCCGTTCTTTCATGCGATGGTGTCCGGGGCCACAGCACCGCCGTACCTGAATGGTGCGAGTCCAGCCTCCATCGAGGAGCGGCGCTGGACCGACTTCTACGCGAAGCTTTTTGAGCTTCGAGATGAAGTGTTTGCTGGCAAACACCCGCGGATCAAACTCCCTGACTCCGTGCTTGAACAGGTCGCACCACGTCCGCCTCAAAACAACTCCCACTACTCGCACTCATCGAGACCAACCACTAACGGCACTCCCAATGGGGCCTACGCGGCCCTCAATATCCCTCCACGTTACCCGGACAATTCGTCGCTGCAGTATCAACCTGGCCCCTATCAACCCCAAGCTCCTAACGGCCAGCGATCCTTCAATGCAAAGTCTGCCTCAAGCATTGATCCTGTTCTGCTCACAAAGTCTGATGACTTGGTCAGGGCAGAGTTGCAGCTGAAGCGTCAGCGGGTAGAACGAGTGCTGAAGGACCAAGTCGACAAGAAGGCCCATCTCAAAGACCTCGACGCTGAGTCTCGGCTTGACGTAGACGGCCTTCTTGCGGAGGCCTTGCAGCTTGTGAAACCAGTATCGGGCTTGCCGTCTGCCACTAATCGCAACAGCGAGGGAAATGGGAGTGATTCGTTCGACGAGAACTCATACTACTCCAGTCAAGTAAATACCAGTTGGTCTTCGGACGACGTTGAGGCACCCCAGAATTTCAACAACGGTGCTGACGCTGGCGCTACCAATTTGCAGGGCATAGCTCCACTCTCTAAACCAGCTGCCGCTACCTCCAACGTCGCCGCTACCTCATTACCTACACCACAGGACGATGAGCCGTACGAACCCGCCGACGATCTCGAGCTTTACGAGCCCCCGGCCGCTACCGTCCACGAAGACGAAGATGAAGAGTCGGATTACTCTCCACCACCTGCCGCAGACACGTTCGTCGCACCTCAACCATACAAGAAGCTTACCGCAACACAAAAACGTAAAGTGCGCGCGAGGAGAGGCAATGATAAAGAGGAAACCCGCGGCAAAAATGGGTATGGCTTCAGTAGACCCACTTCTCCTACTTCTGCAGTGCCTGTCATCAGAAATCACATTCGATCACCAGTCGCCCCTCAGCCTGCCAGAGTTTCTCCTTTAGCGTATACGAAGCTGCCCCGAATGGACCAGCCCCGTCGCAGTAGCCAGCACGATAATGGACGTGGACTAGTCTCCCCTCGCACTGACGACAACCGAAGGAACAACCACTCTGGGCCAGGTCAAGGCGATCATCCGTCCCCTCGAATGTCTAGGAGACAGAGTCCTGCCGGACCGCAGCAAAATCTTCGCAATCCCAGGAAACGGAGAAGGGAGGTCGAGAATGGCAGAGGTCAAGGCGGAAACAAGCGCATGGCACGATCACCTGAGCCAGAGACGGAGGTTGAGATCGAACCATATATCAAGGAGGAGCCTATGTCCCCTCCTCCGTTCGCTGCAAGTGCATCCGATCCCTACAGTGCCAATCGAAGACCCCTGCGACAACTACCGGACGATGTTGAGATTGTTTCCACACGCGATGCTCGACCACTACCCGTATATTACAGGGAGCAAGATCCACTGCCGCGGACATACAAGCAGATGGAGGAACCCGCATCGCCAACTTTCGTCCGGGTACCATCCCGTACAACCCATCGCCAAGTTGATGACCAGGACTTGAGGCGGGTTGCTAGCCTTCAGTATGCGCGTCGTCCGTACTCTCCTGCGGGCCCGGAGCCAGTACCGTACTCTCCTACTGATGTTCGACATGTTCGTGCTGCCTCCCATGCTTTCAACGATCGCCTAGCACAGCAGCCGGTCTTTCGCCAAGCCTCAGTTCGTCCACCAGCAGATCAGCCCCGGTACATCCGCGATCGTTCCCGATCACCCGTTCAGGAATATCTACCCAGAGCACACAGTCCTCAGGCAATGGCGCCTCCACCTCGTCAAATAGTTGTCGATCAGTATGGCAACAAGTACTATGCCTCGCCCGTAGTTGTGGATCCGAGAGCATCAATGGCGCCACCTAGCCGACGCGTCGAAGTCGACCCATACGAGCGCGCGGTTACACGAGAGCCTTTGGTGCGAGCACCGGTACGCATACCAGATATTTATGGTGAGGGCGACAATCACCACAGGATGCCTCCGCCGCCTTCACGACGATATGTGGAGCCGGACGTCGAGATGATCGAGCCTCGGTCGTATCGACAAAGGGGCTTCTCTACGCGGCCAGTCGAACCAGAATACCTCCCGATGCGAGAGCCTTTGCCGATCGAAAGACGGCCAGTCGCGGCCTATGAGGAGATGGGCCCGCCTCCACGGGAGTATGTGTCCAGGTCTTTTAGCGTCCGCCCTGATCCTGTCAGGCGCGAGGCACCGGGTGAGTATATCGCACGCCACGAGAGCGTCCAGCCCGGCCTTGCTAGGCGAGTCGATCCGGCTCCGCAGCGATACCGTGAGGTCAGTATGGTCCCGGCAGATCCGTATGCTGCTGCGGACGATCGCCGGTATGCGTATGCCGCGCCGCCGCCGCAGAGACGGTATTTGGATGAGCAAGATCGGCCGATCGAGGTCGCGCATGATCAGTACGCTGGAGAGCCGAGAAGAGTCAGCTATCGCTACTAATTGTGTACGGTATCGGTGTTTGAGTTGATATTGGCCGCTGGCCACATTCGTTGTCCTCCTATAATGCTTGGTTTCCGTGTTTAGAGGGGAGGCGCGGCTGTGAGGGCTGGCTCCAAAGACGTGGTATGTATGGGAGGTTATTTTGATCGGCTTAGCCAGATCATATAGCGGAAGTCAGAGGAGTAGTTTGGATATGATGCGACTGCGGTCTCGTGCAGGAGCAAATTAGGAAATGCAGCAGTGTTTGTCGGCGTCTTTGATAAATGTGTTGGCGTACTCCCGCTGGTAGTGAACAGGCGCATACTCCATTTAATGATGAACAGGCATGTAGGGTAGGCGCCGCGCAAGCAAGACAATGAGGTGAACAAACGTGTGTACAAGCGTGATGATTGTTTAGAGTCGCTACGTCAGGCTATCGATGCCCGAAGATGGATGCAAACGCCAAGACGCTAGTCCTTATCAAAACCTTGAGGCTCAACCAAGCAGATATCATGAGCAAAACGTTCTGGTATTAACTAGCCGAAAATGGAACACCTATCTATGCCTATCCTCCGGCCGAAACTGTAGGCACTCCCGTCCAGTGGCAGGGGCGCGATGTGCGCCCTCGTTTCTGATCTTTTCCCTTTTAATGCGTGCAACGAGCCTTGAACTACGGGTATATATTGCTTGAAACAAAACACGGGAGACGCAAATCCCATGAAGTCTATTCCTTCCCACTTACTGGCTCTCTTTGTCATCCATTCTCCCTCTTCCCGACGGTGCCCCCTAAGATGCCCTTGAGCGTCTTCATCGGCACCGGCTTCGTCAGAAACAGATCCACCCCACAGTTCAGCGCCTCGTGCTGCGAGCTTGCGCTCCCCAAGCCCGTCAGGGCCACAATCTGGCAGTGCGGCAGTTGGTTCGCGCGCTCGTACTCGCGGATGTTGCGGGTCGCTTCAAAGCCGTCCATGATAGGCATGTTGATGTCCATGAAGATGGTCGTGAAGGGGGTTGGGGTGGCTTTGTAAGCGTTGAGGGCGTCGAGGCCGTTAATGGCGGCGGCGCAGGTCAGGCTGAGCTTTTTGACAGTCGTAGTGATGATCTGTGTATTTGACGCGGTTAGTGGGGTTCAGAAGGGGGGAGGATGGATCTGGGCTTACCTTGAGGTTTATGGCGTTGTCGTCTACGCAGAGGACGTGTTGCGCGGGTGGATCTGAGGGCGAGGGAGGAATGGGTGCGGAGGTTAGAGAGGTGATGGGCTCGAGACTGATTTCAGCTGGGATCGGAGAGGTGACGTCTGTGATGTGGATGGCAGCCATTGCTTCTTCGAGCTTTGAAGTGTTGAAGCTAGACTTGGTTCCGTTTACTAAGGCTTCGGTGACGGCTTCCTCATCATTTGAAGTATCGATATCGGCACCGGTGTGGTTGTGTTCACTCAAGGGCTCTTCTAGTGCAGTAGTGCTCGGTTGTGGTTCTGACGCGACAGCTCCATCGAACACCTGCTTGAGGAACGTTGCCATCTTTTTAGGACCAACCCTAAAATATGGCCAATTAGCCAAGCAATTCAAGACACCAAAGGTCACTTCCGGATGCTGCAGTTATGAAAAGTGGTCGACTTACGGATAGCGCATGAAGATCACTTTCCTCCCATCAGAGCCCGAGTTCGGTTTTCCTCCGTGGGAATTCGAGCGAAGGACGAGCAAAGGCGCTAACTCGTGGCCGGCAGCTCCTGTGCCACGAAGCACCGAGGAAGTTTTTGATGAGTGCAATGTCGATTCCTCGGTAATGTACAGATCAGCCTCCGTCCGACCTATTTCCGTATCAAGGGTAACGTTGGCACCGAACCAGTCCTTCAGCAGAGTTTTGAGAGAGTTCTGAAGAGACAGAGTCCGTCTAGATGTGTTGAAGGCATTGTTGTCATCTGGTGACGAGTCTGTAGGTGGTACTATAATGCATATGTGGCGGCTTTGGATCGAAGACGAAACGTTGGGAAGATCCAGCTCTACGATGCGAGCCGGTGGAGCTTTGACAAGCGGAACTGATATCTTAACACGTGTGCCAACTCCGGCTTCACTTTCGACCTCAATTATCCCTTTGAGGCTTGTCACGAGCTGGTGTACGATACTAAGTCCGAGACCAGTGCCAACACTGAGCGTATTTTCCTAAAGCAATCGTTTAGCACACCGTTGTAACGTCAGAAAGTTCTGCATTAAAGTCGTACCTGGGCGAAGGGTTTGAACAAGTGGTCTTTCTGGTATTGGGAGCTCATTCCTGTGTTATTGTGAGTTCCATTCAAGGCGTCCTTGCTAAGATAGACATTACCTATACCTGTGTCGGCAACCTCAAAACAAATAGCGTCAACTGCGTTTGTGGTGCCTGGCATAGCTTCAATTCGTAGTGACGTTTGGATCGTGCCGGAACCGGGTGTGTACTTGATTGCGTTGCCAAAAACATTCATCACAATTCTCTTCCATGCCCCGACATCGAGCTCTAGAATCCATGATGGCCGATTTTCGATGTCGAATGTGACTAGCGGCGGGTCTTGCGTTACACCGTCCTGAGATGAGGGATTCTGTGAGTGGATCCAATGTCGGCTATGTTGGTCCATGTTGGGAGAGGTTCTATAGGAATAACCATTGAATCCAAGGTATACCCCTTCGATGACATCCTGAACTAGGAGGCTCATATCGACATCTTGCTTGATACTCATTCGTACGTCCACTTCTTGCAACTTTTTAGGGACGTCGGGGTTGCTTGACTGAGGCTTAAGCAAGCTGTTTATTTTAGCAAAATCGAGAAGATTAGTCAAAGTATCAAGAAGAGTGTTGCCGCAGGATTCAATCATGGCAACCATGTCTGAAACATGATCATGAGTTGACGGGCCTAGAGACTCTCTGAGAAGCTCTGAGCTGGCGAGAATTCCATGTAACGGACTCCTTATCTCATGACTAAGACTTGATATGAAATCAGACTTGGCCCTCTATGTCGAGTTAGTTGTATATGATGAAAGTTGGGAGAAGAAATATATACGCTGGTGGCCATAGCCTCGACTCTTGCCACCTCAGCCATTATCGAATTGCCGAATGCAGACAAGTATGTGAGGTCTGTCGGTCCAAAGAGACGTTCGAAATCTACAGTGTCGAATGTTAGCTGATGGAGCATTGTAGCCAAACTCGATACTCACCAGTTGTCCATGCGATTATAGCTGCAAAGAAGCCTGAAGCACACTTTCGTTAGCTTGAAATGCAATCTCAGTGGAAGAAGTACCGACCGGCTCGTTGCACATCCCATAATGGGAGGAAAATGATTGATCGTGACCCTTCGAATGCCTCAAAGAACTTTGAGGTCTCCAACGATCTCTGAGATGTATTGGGTTCATACGGACTCATGAGATCGGGTACAGCTGTCTTTATTTCTTTATCCGAGAGCAGGCCGAACTCGTCAGCTGAAAATATGCGCCCATTAGGATGAGAATCAATCATTTGCTGCAGCAGCCTTTCAGGGAGATTGAATAGGTCTTCATCTTGTAAGTCCTCGTTGGCTGCTTGCGCTGACAACGAGAGACCAAGTATGGCGCAAACCATTTGATCCTCCGTATCCTCAGTGCCAAGTGCACTGTGAGTAGTAAGACTAGCTTCGCGACACTGTTTCGAAGGAGATGCAAGATCAGTGGCCGTCTTTCGATGGGTTGAATGGGCATCGAGGAAAACTACGCCAGAAATATCCATTGAGTCACGAATGAGACTTCCTGCGACGCCCACAATATTCTGAATCTCAAGTGTGACGACTGACTGCTTTTGGCGAGAGTTTGGTAACTTGACAATGCTGCGCTTGCGAGACTTCTGAGGAACAACAGGCTGTTTAGGAGCCTTTGGGTTCTTTTTAGGATCAAGAGGAGCGATTGGATCCGGCGACCCACTATCAGGCGTTGTCAGGGGTAATGAACTGGTATTGGTGTGGACGGTGGATGGCGTCACGGCGATCCCGTCGGAAGACGAAAGGAACGAAGACGCTGTTCCAGAATCTGGCAGTGTAAAGGTCCCGATGGCGTCCTTGGACTGGAAGTTGGCAATCGGAAGAGCACCCCTGGAGCTGTCTGGTTCGCCAACTCGGAGGAGCCCCTTGCGCTGTCTTTTGTGCATTCGTGCTGTGCTATTGAGACACGAGTCTCCATCCATGAACATTCCTAGACCTTCCAGAAGACGATTAGTGCGGGACTGCATGGTTTTTATCCTCATGTTTTCCAGATGCTCCATGATAGCAATGGATGTTTCAGTCAATATGCTCACGCACTCGTCGTCGAGATCATCTCGAAGCCTAAGCAATACATATGAGCTTTGCCTGCCCGAACGAAAGAGAGGAGATAGTTACCTATCGTCGACTATACAGTAGCTTCCTATAACATAACCAGCCGGAGAAATCAAGGGGACTTCGACATAGCAGCGCATATAGGGCCATCCTTTGACGTACGGCCGTTCGCTGTAGGCTGGGTCCGCTTGGAAGTCACGAATTATGTATCGACTAGTGTCAGCAGTAATGTTCTTGGTGTCAATGGCCAGTTTTCCTGTCTCGTCGGTGAATAGACGCATAGTTCCGGGGCACACGCCCCAATCAATGTCAAGCGCTGTGGTGCCCAAATAGACCTCGTCGCCGGGCCTACATCGCTTGGAATCCTTGATCGAGACGGTCTTGGTAGCCTCGGCCACAATATATTGGTGTTTCCCATCAATGAGCGACACAAATGCGCGATTAGAGTTAAGACGAATAGCACCTAGTTGGGTGAGGCCTGTCAAGATGTGGTCTGGGGAGATGCTGGGTTGGACGCGAAGGCCAGTTGCTGGTGAGTTGGGAGTGATGGATGCAGCGGCGAAGTAGCTTAATGGCAGTGTCCAGCATTAGCTTATCGTGGGCAAGAAGTGCTCTGCTCATTGCTCGGTACCTTGCGATCTCCCGCTGGCGCTCGCGCTCAGCAAGAGTGATCGGAAGAGGTTGCGGGCTGCAGATGGCCGAGATGGGCGGAGCCTGTGACGCCATATCGCACGGAGGGGTTGGCAAAGGGCGCGCCGCGTGATGTTGGATTCACATGCTTCTGGTGAGGGCCATGGTAGCAGTATAGAAGAGGTCGTTTGTAGGAGCTACAAGGACAGAGTTGAAGAGCTGGTGGTGAAGACAGTGAAAAGCACGGCTCGTCTCGGCAGGACCCAAAGACCAGGGCGTCGGGCGGCTTCAGGGTGTCGACAGGGTGTCCAGGTGGTGCACAAACTTCAGCTTCACGGCAAAGGCTTGCCTGGGCCCTATGGAATTCACAGCAAGACCATGGCCGGGAGAGCCGACGCACGGTCGGGACGCACTGCATCTGCGAGAGAACACCAACCGGGAAGGCCAACGCCGGCCGCTGCAGATTCGGCCATGATCACAAGTCCATGGCGACGGGTCCAGCTTTTACTGGGCCTGCTGGCATCTTTGTGTGGAGGCCGACGAAGAATGCCGCACGTGGCGGCTGCGGCAGACTGCAAATGGCTTCCGTGTCCGAGGGGTCGAGGCTCGTCGCCAGCTCCATTTGTCATGAATGGTGGTGTGGGACAAGTGGCGGCATGTTGGAGACGGGATGAAGTGGGGTTGGATCTGATGCATCACGTGACAGCGTGCCGGAGTTTACGCGTAGACGAACCACCACCTGGAGCCGCTCCTGCGTAGCTCTGAAGCCCGCCGTGGGCTGAAATGGCCACTATCAAGCCCATCGAGGGCAGGTCGGTGAGTGCCGTCTCCTTCTACTGATTACGCCGTTTTAATTCCCTGTTAGATACACCAAATCCAGTCCGGCCAGGTCATTGTCGACATCTGCTCCGTCGTGAAGGAGCTCGTGGAGAACGGCCTGGACGCTGGAGCTACATCCATTGGTATGTCCACCCGTGATGCCCAATAGAGATATCGTCCTGTTCTGTTAATACTGACTTCGGCCCATTCAAGAGGTGCGCTTCAAGAACCATGGCCTGGACTCCATTGAAGTGCAGGACAATGGCGAGGGCATTGCGCCGGATGATTACGAGACAATAGGTACCGTACTTCTTCCCGTCTCCCGGAAAGTACCAAGCCGCTAATGTGCTACCTACACAGCTCTGAAGCATTACACTTCCAAACTCTCCTCCTACGATGACCTCTCTTCCCTCCAGACCTTTGGCTTCCGCGGCGAGGCCTTGTCCTCCCTCTGTGCGCTTTCCAACTTCTCCATCACTACAGCAAGAGCGGTAGATGGCCCCAAAGGCACGAAACTCGACTTTGAGGTCTCAGGGAAGCTGAAGGGCACATCGGTCATTGCTAGCCAGAAAGGAACGACAGTCACTGTCGAGAGTCTCTTCAACAACTTGCCAGTTCGACGAAGAGAATTGGAAAGGAACATAAAGCGTGAATATGGAAAAGTCCTGGGCTTGTTGCACGCGTACGCTTGTGTCAGCGCCAGCGTGCGCTTTTCAGTCAGCAACCAAATGCCGAAAGGGTAAAGAGTCCGAGTACACCTCAAGTCGTCCTAAAATTGACATTCAACTTAGGAAGAAAGTTGTTGCATTCTCTACCAAGGCAAATCCGACTACTCGGGACAACATAGCAAATATCTACGGTGCCAAAACGTTGCTCGCCCTGGTTCCTCTAGAACTGAAATTCGAAATGGACCCTTCTGCAAGGCCAACCAAGAGTGCCAAGAACTGGAGCACACAGGAGGATGGCGAGTCAAGAGGTGTCGAGATTCTCGGTCATATATCACGCCCTGTAATAGGCGAAGGTCGGCAGACTCCTGATCGCCAAATGTTCTTCGTCAACTCCCGTCCTTGCGCTCTCCCCCAAGTCTCAAAGGCTTTCAACGAAGTATACAAATCGTACAACGTTACGCAATCCCCTTTCATTTTCGCCGATCTTAAAATTGATACTAACGCCTACGATGTCAATGTGTCTCCTGATAAGAGAACCATTCTTCTGCATGACCAAACCACCCTGTTAGAAAAACTAAAATCCTCCTTGACCCAGCTTTTTGAAGGACAGGATCAAAGCGTCCCTCAAGCACAACTCTCGGTCCGCAAGTTGCCTGACTATCGTCCTTTGACGGTATCGCGGGAATCTCCAAGCGTAGCTCGGGAGCTTGACCTTGCCCCGCCTGATGCAAATGAGGATGATGCAACACAAAGTGAATGCGACGAACCGCAGTCGTCCAAAAGTAGCGACGTAGCAGCGCACAACAATGGTACGCCAATCAGTCTCATTCAGAACTTTGTTGGACGGAACGCAGACCTAAGAACGGAACGCTCACCATCAGTTGTCAAACCAGGGGCCATCTCAAAGGAAAAAGAAAAACTCATAAAATCATTACATCCGAAGGATGGAGTGCTTATAGATGATTCGGACAGACAAGTCCTCGAAGAGGACAAACCTCAGGACCTCCCAGTTTCCGCTTCACCGATGATTCCAAGAGAGGTCCAAGACTTCAATGCTCGTATAGCCTCGCAGCATTCAAAGCAAATGGAAAAAGAAGCTACCATGTCGCCTCAGTCGCCACCAGAGCAAAGTATCGCGACAGTTAAGCAGACCCCGCAGAAAGGCACCCAAAGTACAATTCAGAATGCATTTGATCGGATGAGACTCAAAAGGACTCCGACAGAGACAGCTACAATCACTGTCGGAGACACCACTACGATAGCAACTGTCGGAAGTATGCCAAGGAAACGCCGCCGCATTCATACTCCAAAACATGGAGTCAATGCAACGCCGACGCCGTTGTTCGGGAGCGCACTAAAGGCATTTTCCGCTCCGGGTACTCAAGTAGAAAGCGAAGAGGAAAGCGACGAAGGTGATGGTAAAGCAGCAGCGAGAGGAGACAGTGCCGAGCCAGAGGATAGTGGCTCTGTCGAAAGTGAAAAACACAGCCCATCTGCTGATCTGGATGCAGACGAGATGCTTGATGGGGAATCCGAGGCCGAAGACGTCGACCAAACCCCACATAGGAGAAGCCATAGCACGGAAAAGAATTACGAGATTGGTGAAGAAGTAGTAAAAGATGGCAGCGAAGATGACTCTGATGGAGAGTATGTGGGCGAAGAAGAAAAGAAGTTGCGCGAAGACGCTAAGGTCGCACAAATGATTGCAGCAGCGGAGAAAGCGGCGGCACGACCTTCCCAGGACAATATTAAACGGGCAGCCACTGTTTTAAAAAGCACTAGCAAACGCTATTCCACACTCCAGCTCGTCCAATATGTCGAGATCTCTGTTGAAAGCCTGGGAAAGAGACTTTCGTCCTTGAATCAGGCGAACGGCGCAACTATGAATGGACTCGCGAATGCCGTGGAAGAAGAAGATATTGATGCCGACCTAGCGTCACTCACGACACCTGAGGAGCGACTTTCTCTCACTGTTGCTAAATCCGACTTTGACCGTATGAGAATAATCGGGCAGTTCAATCTTGGCTTCATCCTCGCCGTTCGACCTTTCATGTCGCCAAAAGTCTCTAGAGGCCACAATTCGAAAACCGCCTCTGACCTCTTCATCATCGATCAGCATGCGTCGGACGAGAAATACAACTTCGAACGGCTAGCTGGCTCGACAACTCTTGTACCTCAGCGCCTTGTTCGCCCACATGCTTTGACTCTGACCGCTATCGAAGAGGAGATCATTCTCGCCAATGAATCTGTTCTTCTCGCAAACGGTTTCGTCGTCAGCATCGACACTTCTGGCGATTCGCCAGTAGGAAAGCGCTGTCAACTGCTCTCCTTACCTATGAGTCGGGAAGTTACTTTCAAACCTTCTGACCTCGAAGAGTTGCTAGCACTTCTCTCCGACCACGGCCACATCGGCCAGGAGATCCCGCGTCCAACCAAAGTCAGGCGTTTGCTTGCCAGCAGAGCTTGCAGAGGGAGCGTCATGATTGGCAAAACATTGAGCCTCGGTCAGATGGAGAAGGTGGTGCGGCATATGGGTAGTATGGAAAAGCCGTGGAGCTGTCCGCACGGCAGGCCCACAATGCGACATTTGTTCGGACTAGGTGAGTGGCAAAGTTGGGAAGAGGGACAGGGTATCACAGGCTTGGGTGAACAAATGGGTAAGACAGATTGGGGAGGCTGGGTGAAGGGAAAAAGCAAGAGGTAATCCTCGGAGGCATGTGCTGGGATCATTTCAGAGCATAAGAGCTACTTGAACCTCTTTCTGTAGGAAGGAGCTCGTTTCTCGTTATTCATTGCTAAACTAATACTAAGACGTTATAAGCAACCGTACCTATATCCATGGATCGCAAACTCTACTAGAACAAAAAGGTGCCTAGTCAGAAGTTTGTCCGTCTGTATGCTTGGAAGATGTAGGGTGCTTTTCGCACTTTATTTAGTCCCGGGGTAGGCCAAGAAGGCTGCGGAAATGGTATGCGGGTTTCGTCATGCATCACTTAAAATAAACCCTGTGCCCCTTCGTATTGCAGAGGCACTTGAAGGTAATTCTCGGGTACACGGGCACTGCATACGTCAAATTTGCATACACAGTGTTTCATTCGATAAGTGCTACGATATCACCGAAGAAGAGTGGGTCCTGACGTTGAGCCAATATTACCCCACTTCACTCCAGATATAAAAGAGTCATCCCACCCCATCCCCCCTCAACACTTCAACAATACTCGCAGAAACAAGATTCCAAGACTTGTAGCTTTTTTCTGTTCCCATCCCAGGTCTCAATGGCTGACGTGTCTCAGGTACCAAAGCAACCAACAAAGTACTGCCCACCACAATGGCGGAAGACATGAAACCAACGCGGGACTTATCCCCAATCAATCAAGGTATTTTCAATGTGCACACATTGAGCATGAACCGGTGTTCGTTCCTAGTGCTTTCTACTCTCCTATCTTCGGGAGTAGGGGCACTGGGTCCGTTCTGAGATTATACGGTTTCAACTTGATCTGGATAATACCAGCGAAAGGATCATGCCTTCCATTCACCTTGGAGACCTCTAACAGATGTACAGACAAAGGGTGATACTCGTTACTCTTCCAAACATAAGCAACAATGTCTCCACCAGTCGCCACCTTTGACGAAGTCAACACTAGCCGCAATGGCAACAGCTTTGCCATTAAGAAAGACCTCCCGGTCCATACCAAAGGCAACGGTCAGGTCAAAGCTCATCAGACCCTCGAAACAATGGCCAGCAACTGGGAGAATGGCTTTACCTTCGCCCCGATCCGCGAGTCTCAGGTCTCGCGAGCTATGACTCGCCGTTACTTTCAGGACCTAGACAATTACGCTGAGTCCGACATCGTTATTGTCGGCGCCGGCTCTTGTGGCCTCAGCGCCGCCTACATGCTCGGTAAGCAGCGTCCGGACTTGAAGATTGCCCTCATCGAGGCATCGGTCTCTCCAGGTGGAGGTGCCTGGCTCGGCGGCCAGCTGTTCTCCGCTATGGTGATGCGGAAGCCTGCGGATGCGTTTTTGCGCGATCTGGGTGTGGAGTATGACGACGAAGGGGACTTCGTTGTGGTGAAGCATGCGGTAAGCCCTTCCCATCCCATGTAGTGACAGGTTACAAGTCTGTGTATACTGGTTTGCCACTGTTTGAGGCGCCGTCGGGCGGTTTCCCAAAACCAGCTGCGATGTCAAGTTCCATGCCATGGACTCTGAACGGTCTCTCCACTGGCCTGTTTCCTGGCAACGGGGCTGCTCACAGTGGTGCCCAGCTACCAGAGTGATACTCAAGCAGTGGTGTATTCATACGCTCAGACTTATGAAGTAGCACTGTATAATCGCTTCAGGACTGACATAGGCTTCGTTACAGGCCCTCTTCACCTCGACCCTTCTCTCGAAGGTCCTCTCGTTTCCCAACATCAAGCTCTTCAACGCTACCTGCGTCGAAGACCTGATCACCCGCCCTGCCCCTACATCCTCCGATCCTCACGCCGTCCGCGTTGCGGGCGTTGTCACGAACTGGACTCTCGTCGCCTTGAACCACGACACCCAGTCCTGCATGGACCCCAACACTATTAACGCACCCATCGTCATCTCGACCACGGGTCATGATGGACCCTTCGGCGCTTTCAGCGTGAAGCGTCTGGTCTCGATGCAGCAGCTTGAGAAGCTGGGCGGGATGCGTGGGCTAGACATGAACAGGGCTGAGGACGCGGTCGTCAAGGGGACGAGGGAAGTGGTTAAGGGGATGATTGTGGGAGGGATGGAGTTGAGTGAGGTGGATGGGGCCAATAGGATGGGTAAGCATTTACTTATGCAGCTCAGCACTCAATGCTAATACGAAATCAGGGCCGACATTTGGAGCCATGGTGCTTAGCGGCGTCAAGGCTGCGGAGGAGGCTTTGAAGGTTTTCGACGAGAGAAAGTTGGAGAACAAGGAATGAGGTTCGGACCAAACGGCAACGACATGAGACAAGATAAGAGATGGCAGTAAGAGACACGATGAGACTGTCTTTACCTAGTATTTGGCTTTGTGTGAGAGCAATAGTTAGAACCGAGAAAATGTCACTCTTTTGTATCCGATGTGAACGAGTCTGAAATAGTCTTAAAAGTGAGCTCCAACTACTTGAATCTCTCCTGCTCCTATGTTGAATCACACCGCATAGTTAGACATAATATTTGCGCACAGGTTTACGCTTTCAAGCTATACCTAGGCTCCGTTGAGCAAGAAGTAGCTATCCGATATCGTCTGAGGCGGCCTGGTGAGCCATCAGACTTGTTAAAACTGTCGTCTCACCGTTCGTAACAACGTACTAGGGAACCTTAAATGGTGCTAAATAAGCTTACAGAACTCTAGAGGGCGTTTATATCTAAACGATATCAAGTTTTAGAATTGGATCACACATGCATAACTGCCACTTTTTGTTCAAGGAAGTCTAGTATCTGAGTGTAAACACAGATAGAGATGCTAGTAAAAGCTGCAAAGGCCAGCAAGGTCGAAACCTAGACATAGTTTCAGATATCTCACACTGTGAAGACACTTAGGGCACCGAGAGACTAACGGTGGTGGTACCCAGGGGTTCCGTGGTGGACCCTGCGGAGTGAATGTCGTCGCGGGCAACAGCCGCGCTAGACACCAAACAGACGCGGCCTGGACGTCAACACGGCACCCAGCGCGCACCCTCCAGAAGACACTCCACCCCATGTTCTCTCCCCGCACTGCATCACCGTCCCAATAACACGACTGGCAACATGGAGGACCAGGCGGCCACCCTCCTCGCGGCCCTGAAGAAGCCCTCCACCGCTGTGGACACCAAGCTCGCCCTTTTCAACAACCTCAAGTCCAACATCAAGCACCTCCGCGTCCCCGAAGCCGCCCAGGCCCCCATCCTCGAGTGCATCAAGCTCGCTATCACAGCCTCCACCTCGGCGGCCCTCGTTTCGACCGGTTTCTCAACCCTCGGCCACCTTATCAAGCGATTGGTGCTGCAGGATCAGACGTCCATCATCACATCGCAGAGCGGCCGCATCCTCCCTTTACTCCTCGATAAATTGGGCGATCCACGCGAGAGCCATCGCAACGCCTCGTCGCAGCTCCTGGCCGACCTCTGGCCCTTGTGCCATGCCGACGTGGAGAATCTGATGCGAGACACGGCCATGAAGGGGAGCAATCCACGCGCTAAGGAGATGTCCATGGAATGGGTCGTCAAGGTCCGAAGCCCGTTACGCCCAGATCATACCAGAGCTAACAGGATGTCTAGATGAATAAGACGGAGGCTCTGCCGTTCCGCAGCTTCGTCCCTGGAATCGTCGCAAATTTAGAAGATGGGGATGGCATCGTGAGAGACACCGCCAAGAACGCCGTGGTCGAGCTCTTCAAGTAAGTTCCATGCCAAACTCGTCTGCGCGAGAGTTTTCCCGCTACACTGCGATAGACTGGATGCTAACTTGCGTATAGGACTGCGCCAGAACACGCCAAGTCCGACTTGAAGAAGCAACTTGTCGCATTCAACGTCCGGAAATCCATCACGTCGTATATCGTAGCTCACCTTGGCGGCACTGCCCCTTCTGAAGACCTAACAACGTCGGCGATATCTATATCGACAACATCGGCTGATACAAATGCTGGCTTTGCTGACAGCATGATATCGGAGGCCCCTCCACCCATGGAAATCGTGCCAATGGATCCGATATACGTTCACACCCAGAGAGACCTCGATGACATATTCCGGGAAATGGCGCCACATTTCGAAGGGAGAGAGTCAGAAGGAAACTGGCTACCTCGTGACAAGGACACTCTGAAGCTCCGTCGAATCACCAAGGGCAATGCTCCGTCCGAATTTCACATTGCGTTCGTGACGAACATCAAATCGCTGTTGGACGGCATTCTGAAGGTCGCTAACTCGCTGCGTACGACCATGTCAACCAATGGTTGTATGTTGATTCAGGAGTTGGCTAAGACACTTGGACCTGCTCTAGACCCGTCGACCGAGATTCTCCTGCAAAGCTTCGTCAAGATGTGCGCGGCTACGAAGAAAATCGCCGCCGACAACGGCAACACTACGGTCGATGCCATTCTCCAAAACGTATCATACAACAGCAGACTGCTACAGCATGTAGCTTTCGCGGCTGCGGACAAGAACGTGCAACCTCGCATATACTCCGCCAACTGGATCAAAACAATGATCAAGAGGCACAAATCACATATAGAGCACTCAGGTGGTCTGGATCAGCTGGACAAGATAATTAAAAAGGGCCTTGCGGATGCCAATCCGAAAGTCCGAGAAGGCATGCGGGCAGCATACTGGACGTTTGCCCCTGTCTGGCCTAAGAAGGCTGAAGCGTATGTTGATAACCATTCGAGATTTGGATGAGACTAATCATGATTACAGTATTATGGCAGACCTTGATCCCAAGCAAAAGGGTCTCCTCGAAAACGCCCCTAGCAATCCCAATGGCCCACCAAAAGCTACCGCTAGCGCCCCAAGCTCCTTTTCGAAGTCAGTCGGAGCTAGTGGACCTAGACAAACTCTCAAAGAGAAGATCGCAGAGCAGAAGAGAGAGCGACTAGCAAAACAGATGCCCGAGCGTCCAAGCTCCGCTCAGGCAACCTTTTCTCCTATGAAGACGGCTAAATCGACTTCCAATCTTCGCATAGTTTCTACAGCTTCAAACACACCCCATTCGGTCAGGCCACCTTCTGCTATGTCTGGGAGCACTGCTTCAAGATCAGGATTAGGAACTTCGTCTAGCACAACGGCGTCGGGTGCCCTCATGGCTGCACCGATGCGTCGACCGCGGAAACCGGAAATAGCCAGACCAGCAACAGCGGATCCGTATCACCGCCGAACAGGGAAGAACGTGACACCTTCGATGACTCCTGAGAAGACCCCCGCTACGAAGAAATCAGTTGCAACAACAAAGAGCACGATTCGCCCCAGGACGGGAACCGGACCAGAGCGTCCAAGCCCGAATATCAGTCCCATTAGGAGCAAGTCACGTCTGGAGCAACTTTCTAGTCACCGAAGGACGCCGAGCGGGGATAGCACTCGCACAGCTAGTCCAGCTGGGAGTCCATCGAAGGATGAGGAGCTGACCATGGTGATGCCCCGAGGAAAAGTCCTGGTAGGCGGTGGTGAATCTCAAGCTATACCGTTCCGAAAGCGAGCAGGATTGGAGAAGACAATGTCTGTGGATAGCGGCATTCCTCACGCAGCAGATGAAGATGGCTTCACAATGGTCATCCCTAGTATGTCTCTGCCGCAGCCCTCAGGACAGCCGGCACACCAACGCAGTCCTCCGAAGTCAGCATCCAAATTAGGGCTTGGAAGTCCCCGAGTTATAGGGGGCTTGGACAAGACACCTGCCCTTGGGTTGTTAGGCAGTCCCCGACTCCGTTCGCCAGATCGCACATATGGACAGGCCGGCGGTGATGCGCAAGCAGACGAGGTTCAGGTGTATGAAGACCCGTTCGTAGGCGATGAGCCTAGTGCGACATCTACAGACCCTGAGAAGCCTGTATTGGAGGAGCTCCCACTAAATGAGAAGAAAGTCGAGCGACGATCGAGCAGCGATAGTGTTGAGAGTGCTACAATGATGGGGGATGGAGCTGCCAGAGATGATGAGCCATCGCGAGGACATCACAAAACCACAAGCACTGGCAGTGTCATGCTCACAAATGGCAACGACTCACAGGTCACCCAAGACCGCGCCGACGTTCTTAAGAATCGCAGGCTGCTGGCTAGTGGCATCGAACGAATTCGGGCCAAAACCCTCGATGCTCATGGCTTCCGCCGGCTTCAAGATCTAGTGAAGAACGATCAAGATATCTGGGGTTCGGATGGCGAGAGATTTGGGGATCTCCTCTTGGCTCTACTGGACTATCTCGAGGCTCCTAACGATTCTCTAAAGGCTCCACCAGGCAAGGCACCCAACCTCAAAGTGCAGGTGTTGGCGACGATCCGTGCAATGCTTGCACTTTATCGCAAGGAGACCGCAGTCTACTATTCCCGCGCTCTCTGCGCCATTCTCCAGACCCGATCACACTACGATTCGGCGTCTCACATCGCCTCCGACCTGGAGCACACGGCCAATGAGATTGTCCGATACGGACAGACCAGCGACAGCTTGAATGCTGTTCTGGATCTAATTGAGTCCTCTTCCCCTTCTTTCGCACGTGACACGCCATCTCCAGCCTCCTCCGCTGCCTCATCTCCCACCCCGCCCAAGGGCGCTGCAGTTCCAAACCGTACGACAACAATGGGCCTCAGCGTGCTCGCACAACTCCTCCAGGTGGCACAAGCAAAGAACGTTACAATCACGAATGTACAAACCCAGCGCCTCGGTCGGCTGGCAGTTCGATTCCTCGATGATACCGACCCGGATGTGCGGAAGGCGGACTTGGAGTTCTGCATCTCCCTGCATGAGCGGATCGGAGGCGAAAAGGACGTGTTCTGGAAGGCGGTCGCTGGCGCCCGCGAGCAGCATCTGAACTTGATCACGTACTTCCTTGCTCGGCGGGGTAAGGCTTAAGTGTGAGCACCGCGTATTGCCTGCTAGTGCTAGGAGTCAATTTTGGGGACGTCACGGGCGTTGCTTTTTGGAACTGAATCAACCGGCATTGAGTGGCAGTCGATGGTGTTGAGGGGTTTTTTCTTTACTTTCTGTCCCATCTGGGCTGTTGGGATTAGGGACCGGCTTGGACCGAAAGGTGTTTTGGGTGAATTTCTTTTCTTTCTTCTCTTTCGTTGGGGTGACCAAAAGAATGGTGGGAGTTTCTTGACGCGATCCTCTTTAAGTATCATAGGGCTGCGGTGTAGGATGAGCATGCTGTGGTAAGGAAATATACTTTTTAATGAAAGGGTTCTCGCAAGTCACAGTGATTTTTGTTTTAGTGAGAGAGGGTCAGTCTACCTATCAGGCTTTGTTGAAAGTAAAGTGGCCGTCTGCTCTGACTCCGTCTGAGGTGGCCCGAAGAGCTTTCAGACTTGTCAAAATTCCCGCTTCACAGTCTTTGATAACGTACCAGGGGCCCTTAAGCGGTGCCAGGCAAGTGTACATAACCCCTACGTTTCTAAATCTCGACGAGCAAAAAGAGGTATGCATCGAGTCAGTTCCCTCGCTGAGTCAACACATCACGACTCAAGACACTATCGCTGCCTCCAAGCTCAACCCACATACACCCGTCACCAGTGACATCCTCCAAGATCCCTCTTCTTACTAGACCTAAGGAGAGGGCTCAACACTCCATATCCTCCCGCCATGCCTCCACCCTCCACTCCCGCCCCATCTCCACCGCCTCCTTACATCCCCTCCCTCCCCCCAGAACTCTGGATCCGGATCCTAACCTACAACGCCGACCTCACCCACCTCTGGACCACCTGCCGGCAGGTCTCCCAATCCTTCCGCGCCTTCACCGAGCAAGCCTTCGCGGACACGCACCTCCGGCACACCGCGATCCACTTCCACCTCGACAAATACAACCTAGGCGGCAGCACGCGGCGGCCGGAGGTCGTGACCACATTCACGCGGTTCTCGTCTTCGCGGCTCAAAGAGCGCGTCTACTTCGCCCACAACCAGACCGACGACGAGATCCCAGAGTTCCGCATCAAGAAAACCGGCCGAGGCGGCAGAGGCAAAACAAAAGAGACGGACATAGCCTGTCTGCGCAAGCTCCTCCTCGAGCGCTGGCGCCAGCAGGTGCAGGACATCCGGCCCGAGTGCCCCAACTACGTGATCCAGATCGGGGATATGGTGAATGATACCGAGCTGCCTGGACTAGAACTGGATGAGTATACCGGCGTGGAGATATCGTTTGAGTGGCGGCGCATGCTCGACGCGTTCTTCCGCGAGCAGGAGCGCATGCGCCGTCTGGCGGACAGCTGGGTAGGTCTCCAAAATGCAGATGCGAATGGGTTGCGCGCCGAGAGCTCACTGGGTGTGTCGCAGCATCGAGAGGTCGCGCCGCAGATGGCGGAGAGTCGGCGGAAGGTCGCGGCGGGAGAGATGACGCAGGCGGACCAGCTGGTTTGGTCGGCGAAGCTGTGGGCGGGTGCGGAGAAGGGGTTTCGGAAGGCGATAAGGAGGGCAAGGTTAAAAGCTCATTATAGGGGCAATGAGGAGATGGTGTGGGCGATTGCGTCGATGGAACACATGGAAGGTCCGGCGAGGCTTTTGAAGGATGTGCCGGGTGGTAGGGTGGGTGAGAGGTGGTTCCAGAGCATGTATTTGCCGGAGTACCTCTTGATGGATGAGTGGTCGTCGCTTCAGCGGATCGATAGCAAGGCTGAGATGGTGGCGATGGCACAGTGAGGTAATTGACTATGGGTAGTGGTATTATCTACAGTGCCTTGCCATAGATATCCGTACGCTTTCCTGTCACTGTCTGTGGGGCTTTTAACGTACTAATAGAAACTGGGGGCAGCGGATATAACTCTAATCTGCGTATACCCTGCTGACGCTGTCTGGGGTAGTGCTGAAAATACTACGAGGCTCCTCACGCGGCGGCAAACGAGTGTACGGATATCTGTTTCGCTACCAAGTCCTACGCTATTCGTTGATGTACGCGACTTCACCACTACCTCATAGGCCCCCTCGAATCTCATTTAGTAAGGTTTGTACTTGGTTCATTTAGGCTACGGAACTACCAGTAACAGTAAAGCTCTTTCCGAATCCGCGTGTGCCAGAAACGGACATGCCATTAAAAACAACCAAGACATAGCATCCAGGTAATGGTAACCAAGACCACACAGCCTAATGACAGGCATTATACCGTGCAGACCATACTAAGTACCAAAGACAATCCCATCTCACAGCTTCCCCTACCTTTAGTTCGAGAGCTTGGCCTTCTTGCTCGCACTCTCCGGCGTCTCGTCCGCAGTTGCGTACTCCTCTTCGGTGAGATGCCTCTTTCGCTCACCATCCAGCAGCGCAGATAGGGTAGTCTTGTCTGGTGTCTTCTCTCCCTTCTTCCACGCGCCTAGAACTGCGCCGAGCTTCTCCGTATGCGGGCCTCCACTTGTGGTAGTAGTCTTGCTCTTAGTATCCAGAATGCCCGCAAGCTCACCACGCAGAGCGTTCAAGTTCGCCGGCTGCTGGCTCATCTGGGGAGCAGGCTGACGGTCCCATCGGGACGACGCACGCCTCGCTAGAGGGGTCTTGGCCGCTACTTTGGTGAGAGGCAGTGTAATGCTCACTGACTGATGACGTGGAGCACCAGAACCGAACTCCATGTTATATCCCTTGACCTTCCCTTCCTTTACAAGATCAGCAATGCGGACGGTGTTCGTAGATGTCGGCGGTAGGGATGGGCTCAAGTCTTCAGACGGGGGAAATCCACTGCTATCAGATGCAGATGCAGATGCAGATGACTCTCGGGCGGCATCGCCTAGGGGAGGATGAACCTGTGCTAGACGCGTGGCGCTCTCCCGGGCACTGGCGGAGCTGGTAGCGGCCTTGGATAGTTTGACGCGTTCCGCGATACTAGAATGGACCGGCTGAGCCCTGGCACGGCGGGACATACGGAATGAGCGTAGAGTGCCTTCTTGTTCATCGTCCGCCTCATCCGACGATGAGCTCTCTACGATTCTCCGAGCTCGCAGGCGCTTAAAGGGGGATCGGGATGGGCTGGTGGAGGGATACTGAGTAATCTCCTCTCCTTCATCTACCTCTTGAGGAATGGCGTCCTGGGTACTCAGTGGTGGATGCTGTTGCTGGACGTCTCGCAGACGGACGGTATTGCGTGAGGCTGTGGTTGCTCTAGCAGAGTGTTGGGCCTCCATCACTGCCTCTGCGGCTTTGCAGGTACGGCAGACCCATCCTGATTTTACACAGTTAGTATCCAGCATATGTCAATATCGTACTAGGGCACCATCGTCTGAGGTGGCCCAGCGAGTTTACTAATTGGTCAAAATGATAAACTTCTGTCCTGCTCAGATTTCCAAAAAGCCGTTGAAGACCTCCAAGCGGCGGCAAACGAGTGTGCACAAACCACTTACGATCATTGGGTACCTTCTTGATTTGTGCGCAACCAAAGTGAAACCACGTCTTCTTCTCGTGATAGCCCTCGCATTGGATCATTTTGTCGTCATCGTAGCGTTGGCAGTCATGGCACGAAGACCACGGATATAGCATTCCCCAGGGATCCTCCTCATCTGCCTCCAGAATCCGAGCTGCCTGAAAAATTATCCAGTTGAACCAGTCGGGAGGATAGAACGTCTCGTCGCCCTCAAGATCCTCCATCTCTCGCAGATCGATCTCGGTATTGGCCTCAGACGACTCCACGGTCTCGCGAATGTCGTGTTCGTCGTCACTGTCCATCGCCATATCAGAATCTCCCCGGTCAGAGAAGTCGTTCGATCTCTCCTTCAGCTTCTTGAATCGCTCGACCAGCATCGCCCATCTAGCCAGCTGATCGTGAGTGCAGAGGTACAGATCTTCCATCATCGGAGACTTGTGCCAGGCATTGACAAAAGCAGTGCGGAAGTGCGTGTGCTTTGTCTTGTTCATCTCTTCTTCGACCGCGATGACGAACAGGTTCTCAAGTCGGCGCAACGGTATGCTCATGTCCTCCGCGAGCTTCAGACTGAAGTAGGTGAACATAGTCTGCTCGAAGTTGATGTCGAAGTTCTGGATCACGTCGCGACTACCCAGCCAAATCGCCTTAGCTTCTTCAAGTGCCATATTTCCCGCCTTCTGCGCGAGGCCAGACGTGTAGATGCGAATCGCGGGCTCCTTGTTGCGCGGGTAGTATTGGCGGCGCCAGGCGATGACAGCGTCGTAGTATTCGTCGATTCGGTGGTGTAGTGCCAGCATTGCCTGCCTCTTGTCTATCTTGTCCGCATCATCGGCGCTCTCGGGCCTAATGTCCATCTTTTCCACCGCACGCTGCAGCTCGCTGGGATGCTCGCGCACCGCCGCATCGGCCCATGGGAGGATGTACTGCTGGTAGGTGAGGCCGAAGGGCTTGACCAGCAGCAGGTAGGGCAGTTCCTTAGACGCGTTCATGAGGATTTTCGCCGCGAGGCTATCCGAGGCGTGGCGCTCGAGGAAGAAGCGGGGGGCGACGGAGGCGACTTTGGCCAGGACTTCCGGCCAGGTAACGGTGACTTCTTCGTGATTAAGGCCGTTCACCACGAAGAGGGTGGCCGGAACGGCCGTGGCGTGGTTGTCGTCGCTCATGTTGGTGTTGACGGTGAGAGGAACAAGAGTGACGAGACTGACGAGAAGGACGGAAGGTGAGAAGTCGGAACACCACGACAGCCGAGCACGTGGTTACTATGGAAACAAAGATGGTAATGGGAGGTGAGATGGAAATTGGGTCGTTCGCCTTAGGGTGCTGCACACCTTGATAAACCGTCGTTCCACCTCCGAAGGGGTCAACAATAAATAGTTACATGTCATTTCCAGAGCCTCGATATTAGGTCATTCACCTACCCAGATACTAGGAGCCTCTAAATCAGCTCGTTTACTTGCTTAGCTGCCGAGAGGCCTCGAATCAGACCTCCGACATAGCCCAACTGCCTACCTAGCCGTGTAGTCGTTCCATTCCTATGCTGCTTAACAGTGAGAAGTCAGCTGTTATCTCCACAGCCCCTATATACAAAGACTAAGAGCCTCTAAATCAGCTCGTGTGCCTATCCTGATATTAGGATCCCTCAGATCAGCTCACCGACACAATCTAATTACCTACCTAGACACATCGTCGTTCCTCCCCGAAGATATTCAATACGAAGAAGTATAGATGTCATTCCGGAGCCCCGATGTCGGCTCATCTACCTACCCATATACCATGAGGTTGTAAATCAGCTCGTCAACGTGCCGAACTACCAGGAGCTTCCATATCAGGTCTGCGGCGCAGCCCAGCTGCTTACCCCTGATGCCTCGTCGTTCTACCTCTCACCTCTGGAACCACTTCACCGAATTGATCACAAAGTACGCCTCCTTGAACGCACGTGGATTCCTCGCCACCCACTCCTCACAAGTCTTGACTCCCGTCTTCCTCGCACATCCCGTCCAGTCCTCCCCACCCCACGCCGCATCCTCATAATTATCCCCACAGAACGCAATATTGAATACAGTATTCAGCTTCTTGAATGCCCTCCCGATATCACATTGGTCTGGCTTCCAGTCCAACACCGCATTCCCCCATCCATCCGGGTTCGGATTGCCAGCCGCAATATCAGTGGGAACCCTGCCGTGCGGGAAGAAGAAGACGCGGATGTCGTGGGCTTCGACTTGGAGTGCCCAGACGCCGCCGTTGTGGGCGTTGAAGGTGTCGCCGAAGGTGTTCGGGGGCGCGTTGATGCCGCAGCCAGGGAGGGATTCGTCGGCGGTCTGGAAGCAGTTGAAGCGGGGGTGGTTGCCAAGTTCGCGCCTGTTGTTGACAGAGAGCGTGCACTGATGGCTGGTGTAGAGGCTGATTTCGTTGTAGTCTTGGAGGGCGACGCCTTCGATGATGTCGATTTCGGAGTAGGGCAAGTCGTTTGAGGCGTCGCTGTCGAGGTCGATGACCCAGCTGAGGTAAGGAGGGGATGTTAGTGATAGGTTTTGGCCACATGCATAGTTTTGGACGGTGGGTTCGATGGGATCGGGGGTGCTCACAAAGATGGCCAGATACCGCAAGCGTTGCCGGGGAGGTGATCGAAATCGCCGATGATGAGGCCGCGGTCGAATTGGGCATTGGACTCGAGACGCACGCTTCTGCGGCCTCGCTTTGCATGGGGATCCAAGCCGGAAGTGCTGTCAGCGCCAATGATGACTTTGCCGTTGGTGATTTTGGCTAGTCCAGCGCTCGATGCCGTAGATTTATCAACATAGTTGACGAAGCCGTGGGTCGGGTCTACGTCCTGCGTTGAAGTAAGTGCTTGTGTTCTACAGGTCAAGTTCTTCGGGGAGTGAGAGGAGTCACTCACCGAATAGAAATTGAACTCCTCGAAGAAGTTGGATGCATCCCAGGTCTTCTTGACCGTGTAGGCGGCCGTCGAACCCACAAGGAGACCGATAATGGAGGTGAGTCCGAAAAGAGAACGCATCTTGTCTTTGGTATGGTATGCAAACAGTGATGAAAACAAGAACAAGAAAATTGTACAGAAGAAGTGGGCTCTGAAAGAATGGGCACGGCTCCAATACGTCCTATGGTGAATCCTTCAATTACACACGTGCAATGTTCACCATAGTCCAATGCGTGTGCTGTCCCGCGGTAATATATTCTTAAGGGGAGCAACAATGCTTTTTGTACAACTCTATGCTACCGCCTGAGGTGGCTTGGCAGGATTTCGTGCTTGTCAAATGGATAGATTTCAATATGATTTCGGCCGTTGAGAGTCCGTTGAAGCACTACAAGCGGTGTGAGGAAAGTTCGGTTATTTCTATCACTGTACCGGTTCAAATTACCATAGTTTCAGACTCCACGCTCAGACCCTTGAAACAAAAACTCTAATACAAATGCTCACCTCCTCCTCTTCAATCCCTCTTCGCGCTCATCCCAATCACAGTCGGCCTAAGCATCCCCTGGTCGATCTCTGACACATTCGCATACTGGGGCGGATAAACCAGCGACGAGTGGAAGCTCTGAATCCGCTACTGTAGTAGAGGCGATCCGTTACTGTTCCTTTGATCATACTGCTGGAGGACTTGTGATGGAGCCTGTGAATATTGCGCACTCTGTTGCGTTCCACCTTGCACTTGCGGTTGTTGTCCATTTGGTCGCGGGGCAGAAACCAGTTGATACGCCATTCCTGGTGGCGGGGGCGGATAGTTGTAGGGAGTATTGCCGCCTATGGTGGCGGCAGCCATGCTCATACGCGCTTGGTTTGCCATGGCGGCCATCTCGGCGTAGCGCATTTTACGGCGGCGGTCGGTGTCGACGCAGGCCCAGACGAAGAGGGTAAAATGGAATATTCTGCGGGTAGAAGAGCGTTGGTCAGCATCCGAATGGTTGAAACTTTACCCACGAACCTATTGAGAAGGTACTCGAGCATCAACGAACTGATTGGGCGAGTTTGCGCCATGGAAAGAGATCAGACTATGGTACGTACGTCGACAGCGCCTCTGTAATTACAGCTGCAATTGCAATCCCATTATGAGCGAAACTATAAGAACTAGTTATGTAGTCGTAGGTATCCCAAAAAGCTCCGTTGATGCCCCAAAAGACGGTGCAGATTATCATTGCTAGCCATAGTACAAGTTCCACGCCGACGTGTGCTCCTGGATGAATTCCCCGTTTGTTGACGCAGTAAGTTATGAGGTCGGCTATTTCCCATGCCACGGCTGCAGCAAACTATAAGCAGAGTCATGTTAGTAGGGTTGGGTCAAGCAAGTCGGTCAAGGGCTGTTTGAGTGTACAGGCTGAGAAACAGATTGAACGAGAGAAGGGCTTCTAACAACTGCAATGGACATGATGGCATTGAAGTACCAGGCCTACTGAATCATTCCCAGGATGGCTACGATCAGAGAAGCCGTCGAAATGATGAGAGTCGTTGAGCGAACCCAGACGCGCGCATGTCGACGCTTGCGCTCGCGCAGGTCGAAAGGAGTGACGGGGGCTGTAGGATCCATGATGAATCGTACCCGGGTATCTGCTTGGCGCAGACGCCTCAAGAGGTACTCTCAAAAGTAATGAAATGAGAGAATAATTGGAGGATTCACAACACGACTCGCGAAGAGAAGTAGACGAAAGGAAAGCAATGCAGAGGAGGATCGACAGCCACAGTTCAAGCCTCGCCCCGCGACTCGTATTTAGAGTTGGCAGCGCGTGCAGCGGCATCCAGGATAGTCGCATTGGACGCCACAGTGCAGGATCGCCATGGTGTTTGCCTGCATACTTCAGTCGACATCTCTCGGGATTTCAAGGGGACGCGGGCCGCTGGAGGCCCGGAACACGCAGGGCGAGGAACCTTGGTGTTGCAGAGCGCTCTCGTCTTCTCGTTCTCTCTACCCCTCTCTTTTCTGCAGCAGAGTAAGGGCATCGACGTATGTGCACACTTTCACTGCGGCTTATGGTGCCCTGAGGGGTTTTGGCAATTGGAACAAGATGTTCTTAACGACTAGTAAACTTGCTAAGCCACCTCAGATAGTGGTCGAGTAGGATGCAACTGATGTCGGAAGAGGCCGAGTAGACCAGCGGAAGGTTGTGGCAAAGTGCAAATTTGAGGCGGCAGAGGTGGTTTCACGGGCGGGAAGACAGCGATCGTGAGTGGTTCGAGCGGTACTTGGACGTTTCGGCATGCCGAATTGGAACGCGGCCTGCGCGCTTGGTTACGAAGAGGGCCGGGCCAGGGGGCGGTGCCAGCTGAGGATTAGATCTTCAATGTCAATCTAGTAATTCATAAAAAGATATTGGGTATGTTGCACAAGCAGTACAGTATGCAGTTAAACAGATTATAGAGATCCACATGTACTAGGCTCGTTCACATCTGCCATCATGAACTTCACTTACGTGAAGTCCCGGAGCAACATTATGGACAGAGCGTAACATTCTTAGTTCGCAGTCTTAAATAGCAGATGACAGACATGTTTGGTTTGCATTTAGATCGTTCTAATTGATACTATGTACGAGGTCTTCTCAACCTCGTCCTTGAATAGTACAGTACTAGGACACAAGTTTGGGCACGCTGTCTCTTGCATATTTTCTAGAGACCTGATGATGCGTTGAAGCACCGCGTGCAGCGGCCAGGTAGGCCGGTCGCAAGCGTGTGAAAGTTCTCCGATTCAAGCTTTCTTGGACCTTATATCGCAACGTAGTTTGTATACCGAGCTGAAGCACCTCAAACGGTAGCGAGGCTCTAGACAACCTTGCTACAAGAAATTTACAACATCTTATAAGGGTTTCATACGCTTGTTGCAGTCGCTGATCAGACCGACGTTCTTCAAGCTCACACGCTGAGCAGATTTCTGTACTGGCTGCAGTGCCCCTAGATGTGTTAGGTTACCCGAACCAGTAGACGGGCGAGACATGCCGGTGTCTGCCAAACGTGTATTCCGACGCTTGCAATCCTTGTGGTCATGTAAACGGTGACAGCACGTGGGCCTATCTGACGAGGGTGGTGGTCCAAGGTGGTCGGTAGATGTAAGTGGCGACGTTCAGGTTCTCAGTGTAGTCCAGCAAACAGATTGTGGGGTGTTTGATATTTTTGTTTACAGGGGAAGTGTTTGCGCAATCCTTTGCGCAATCCTTTGCGCATTGAAGGAGCTGCGTCGGCAAGATGATGCGCAAGGTCCCCACGTGAATGTAATTGCAGACACAATTTGACAATTTCCGCGAATGAGAGAGAGAACGGCAGGATGAGGAAGTAATTAAAGTATGACTGTGCCACGCATGAACAAAACGCTGTGCCACCACCCAAAACTAACCTCGACACATCCTGCGGATGAACGACGGCCGCGATGCTTGCGGTAGGAGGGTCTCGCGTTGCGTTTGCATGCTGTCCGCTGTCAATAGTACGGTACCTCTGCGCCAACGCAGTGCAGAGTCGAAGTCTATTGGGTAGAGATGCAAAGAAGGGTCGCAAAAGACGTGGTATAGGAGCACGGCGCGTGCTATACCCCTGGTCATGTGACTGGTGGGACCTGAGGCGGTAGGACCACTCCCGAGCGCCAGGTGCCCAGGTACCCGCTCAGCACGGTGAAACAAGAGCCACGATCCTCCAGTGTACCTAGTTGTCTCAGCAAGGAGGTGAGCGCGAGCTCGGTAGGGCGGCCCAGAGCGTCCGAGGTGCATGTTGGGAGTGGGAGCAGAAGGAAGAGAGGATCATTGCCGACTACGCGCAAAGCAGCATGACAGAGCGGTTGTCTGGACTCTCGATGCGACTGGGAAACATCGGGGTTGGTGATGCAGAGGGAAGGTGGACACGTGTTGGTCCAACCGCACTGGTGTTCTGAAACGTACGGCTGATTTCGCTGATGGCTGAGTTGTTTGAGGGTGTCCCACCGCCAACCAGCCCATGCTGTCGAGCCACCGCCGCGCTCAGCGCCATGGCTCGAGGATGGCAGGTTCTCTCGCGGCTGACGAGTGGTGGTGCGGTGTGGTGTTTTCAGGCGAGCTGCCATGATGCTGCGGCAGGGCAGCGTCTATTTTTACAGACCCGCGGATTCGATGCCCCTGGCGTCTCATGCGCTTGCGTTGGGTGGGGAAGGCCCTGGAGAACGGGTTTTCGTGCTCGGGCGTGTCTGTGTGGCTTTCGACGGACGGTCTAGCTTAATGCGCGGCGAGGGGGTTGTACCCGATTTATACTCCTCCATCACGCCCTGGGCATCGCAAGCAGCAGCGCGTGCAGCGGAGCCGGGCCTGGTCTCCGGCGAACGATGGGCCAATCCAGCTCGCGACGGGTAGTGCTGGTGGGAGTAGTGCTGGACAAGAAGCTGAAGGCGTGTTCGATCTGCGGTGGGAGCGTGCTCGACGCGGCCGGATCGCCTGCTGCTCGGCCGCTGCCCGGCCGCGATGGACTGCCGTGAGGAGGCCCGGGCTGTCGTAGTTTCATGTCTGCCGTGGGTGGTGGGAGTGCAGTTTTTGGCGGTGCTGTGGACAGAAGGGCACGCTGGCGATGGGTTGTGTGGCCATACGCTGGTGCATGCGTCCATTGCTCTTGCACTCGACACAGGACGCTGCCCCAGCAGTTGTGTGCTTTGGGAACGACCAAGACCCTGAACCTCGCCTCTCCTGGCTGGTCCCAGCAATTCTAAGCTCGCCCGCAGCGCCATACGAGAGCACTACACCCAATTGGACGCTTGCCCTCCACACCTCTGCCTCTGTCTCCATCACCAAGGCCGTCTGCGCAAGCAGAGCACCACCGCCAGCGCCCTCACCCTGCGCCCAGCCCTCCCTGACCGCACCTCCACCGCCCGCGAGCGCCACCCTGCCCGTGGAGTGCCATGCAAAGTCCGCTGTTGCGCCCCCAAGTCCGCCCTTCGTCGATCGCTGCACGCCCTCCTCCGTATCTGTGTCTGTAACGGCCTCGCTGTGCGGCCTGGGGCTTCTCATTCCGCCCTCGACAAGCACGCTCCTTGAACACCGTACCGGTGCTCACCCGCCGCCGCTATGGAGTCGCCCGGTGCATATCCAGAGTCCCCTCTGGACCCAGATGACGTTGTCTACCCTTGCAAGAACTGCGGAGAGGTATGCGTTGCCGTCCGAGCAATTGGACCTTTGCTAATCGTGCTGTTATAAGATTCTGGAAGAGGGCAAGGCATTCGAACTAGGTAAGTAGTCGCTATTGGTCCTGCTACCCACCTCCGTGTCTCTCGCTTTCGCTGCTGTGCCTGCGCCTCGACCGACATCTCTGACCCTCGCGCAGCTGGGAACCGATGGCATATCGATTGCTTTCGCTGCAATACCTGTGGCACTCTCCTCGACTCGGATGCGAACCTCCTCCTCCTCGGCGATGGCTCCCTCATCTGCAACAACTGCACATACAGCTGCAATCACTGCGGGAACAAGATCGAGGATCTGGCAATCCTCACGGGGGACCAGGCATTCTGTGCCAACTGCTTCCGCTGCAGGAATTGTAAACGGAAAATCGAGAACCTGCGCTATGCGCGCACGTCACAGGGCATATTCTGCATGTCGTGTCATGAATCGCTTATGGCTCGACGTCGTAAAAAGTCCAAGAAAGCCCCTCCAGCGTCAACTGGGGCTATATTCGACAAGTCTCTACCTGCATTGCCGCCCAGTGCCCTTCCGTCGAGCACATTCACCCCCGACATGGATACCCCCTCGTCTGAACAGTACTCGGAACCACCAACCACCGACACTTCTCCCCGACCGCGTGGCTCCAGTATGCGGAAAGACTCTTCCCCTGGCACTTTCCGCAGAGATGCTTCTCCTGCGTCTCTTGAGGCGCCGAAAGGTACAGTTTCTAGTCTCGACATCTAGCCCTCTGGTCCTAACAGCCCCACAGAGACCCTCCCCGCAAGCACCTACAAGGACCCCAAACAAGCCGATCCATCCGACAACGGCGACGATGGCATTCTCCTCCCGTTTGCACTTGACCCAACAGTCGTTCCAGGGCCGTCCCCGCTTGGCCAGTCTCGCAAATTCAATGAAGGCCCGGTGGAGGCTGGCCACACCAGGGGACAGGACTCCAAAACCGGGAGAGATTATTTCAATCGGCCATCGAACACATCGCATCGCGATATGCTCAAAGAGAATAGACCAGGCTCGTCCCGATCAGCATCAACTGAGAGAGACCGCCCGTCGGCGAAGCCTTCACCAGCGGCAGCGAGTCCCCACATTGCATATCAGGAGAAGGGGCGTGCGACTTCAGATAACCTGGTGGAGTCTGTTCGGAAGCGGAAGGAGCCAATGCCGCCGCCTTCGTCCACCGCGTCGCCTATCATTGGGAATGACCGGTCGCGTACGCAAATGGCGAGCCCACAAACAGCATCTTCAAGCCAGAGCGATGCATTCAAGTTGCAGGAAGTGCCTAAAAATAAGAAAACCGCATCTAGAAGCGGCTCGAGATCGGAGCTGCGGTCTTCATTGCAAAATTCACCTGCAGTAGATGCGGCAGGCAGGACGCTGAGTCCACAGCTTGAAGGGTCGTCGCTGTCGTCTTCACCTGTGGCTACGGATTCGCGGGCTCGCGAAGAGTCGACATCTTCGCAGGCCTCTTCGTACAGCTCAACACAGAAAGTGGTGGAGCGGCCAAAGCGGGAGGACTCTCTTAAGCCGGGACTCGCGCGGAAAGATGCCCCTTCCAAATCCTCGCCTTCCACGCCCACTGCCCCAGCGCATGAGCGGAAGATATCTGCTGGGGGAGTTAGGTCGCAGATGAACGGCGGTTACACCATCTCCAGTCCCATTGAGTCCCCAACGTCAAAGAGCATCCTCAATACGCCCGATCCGCCCTCTCGGTCCGCTGACCGCCCTGGCGCAGGGCAGACCGGCGACAATTTCACCTCACCTCGCGCTCCGCCCGCTCCACCACCACCCCCACCCCACCAACACAGGATGAATGATTCTGTCAGCACGGTGCAAAGCGACCACACCCATGGCTTCGCCTCTGCAGGCCTCCCGCGGTATAGTACCCAAGGCGACTTTTCAATGGACGAGGACCTAGCTCGATTGTTGATGAGCCAAGAGCACGGCGACAAAGATCCGTCTGTGCTGCGACGGGTGTCCAACGCTGTCTCCAAGCACGGACGAAGTTTCAGCGACAGAGGGTCTCGAGTGTCGGCTGGCGGACATAAGAAGTGGCCCGCCAACGGGTCGATCGACCTTATAAGCAGCCCCACCATGCCCTCCCCAGACTCCAAGGAAGAGAACTCCAATCTGCGAAACGAGTTGCGGAGAGCCCAGCAAAGAATCGCGGAACTGGAAGCTGAGAAGAATGACTTGCGCGAGACTGTCAACAACGCCTCGGACCTCAAGCAGGCCAACACTATGCTAAGGGAAAAGCGGAACACAATGGCGGTCCTGGATACCCAGCGCGAAATGGTTATTAGAGAGCTAGAAATCATGACCGACCATTTGAAAAAGGCCAAGGATAACAACCAATCCTTGGATATCAAGGAGCTCAAGTCGGACATTCTGCGAGACTTTGGGGCTTCGCTCCAAAAATTGAAAGACCAGCTTGGAGGACAAATCGAAGAGCTGATCACGAGACGGACGGATCTGACTAACGAAATTTCTAATCTTATCCAGATGAAGGACAAAGGGTTCCAAGAGTACGAGTCTCTGAGCGCCCAGAACACGAAGCTCTCGAACATGAACCGGGATTTGATCGAAACCATTCAAAGGTCTCTAAAAGAAAACAAGCACCACAATGGAAGCAACTCCATTGATGGCGGACGGCCTGCGAACGGGCTCGGGATCTATCATGCTCAGCAAAAGGGCAAACCCGACTTATCCATGGATTTACACGCAATCACACACGAGCATTCTTACTCGAACCTGATCCAAGAGGCAGATGCTGAAGCAACAATGGTTTCCGCGCCTCAGGTCGTCAACATCCGCAAGGGGAAGCCGAATAAGTTCAATTGGAAAAAGGGCGGTCAAGGCCTCGCCAAGAACGTGACTAAGGGCATCAAGGGCGCCTTTGCTTCTGAAAATCGCCGTGAAGACCAGTACAACATCAACGTCATTGGGACACCTTACGGATCGATACCTCCATCTTCGGATACTTCCTCGATGGCATCCGCCGCCAGAACAAGAGACGAGGCTGCCAGAAACGAGGCCGCCAGAGGGTGGTTCTCACAGAAGGGAGCTCCCGGCAAGCCGGACAGGTTGCAGAAGACTTCACAAAACAACAACAGCAACACCAACTTGGCCGGAGAGCACAGTTCAGGTGCGTTGATATCATTGATGTTGACCGTCATTATACTAACTACTCATTAGTTTTGTTTGGCTCTGATCTGACGGCTCGATGCGACTTCGAGAAACGAGTTATTCCTAGTATTGTGACTCGATGTATCGAAGAGGTTGAATTGAGAGGTGAGTCGGCGCTATTCATAGCCTCGCACAGCTCAACTAACGCTCATCAACAGGCATGGACGCCGAAGGTATTTATCGGAAGAGCGGCGGCTCCGGCCAAGTTAATATCGTGCGGGGTGGGTTCGAGAAGAGTCCCGACTACGACATCTCCGACCCGGATTTAGATATCCACGCTGTCACATCTTGTCTGAAGCAGTATTTCCGGAGATTACCTGTACCGTTGATCACTTACGATGTTTATGACCAATTCCTTGAAGCAGGGCGTATGTTTAACACTTCCCAATTCTGTGTAGAACGTGGCTGACAACGAGACAGAAATGCAAGATACCCAGGAAAAAGCGAACTCGATTCTGGCAGCGGTTAACGAATTGCCACGAGCCCATCGCGATTGCCTCCAATTCCTCGTATTTCATCTTTCCCGGGTTATTCAGCATGAAATGGAGAATCTCGTATGTTTGAACCTTCAATCTCCTAGCTGAGACGTCACGCTCACCAATAACAGATGACTCCACTCAACCTTGCTGTGGTTTTCGCACCTACCATCATGCGCCCGATGACTCTGGAGCGCGAAATGACCGACGTGCAGCAACAACGTGTGGCTGTCCAAGCGCTACTTGAAAACCACAAGTTCGTCTTCTCTGAGGACTAAACACGATGCGATGCTCCACCCACGAGCTTCTACTTTGCATCTGCAGTATTTCTAGGGGTTCCGTCACAAGATACGAAAACTGTAGTTTCGCGATCTACTCTAACGATTCCCCTCTGCTCTGGAGGCTCCATCGGTGGGCTTCTAGAGACTTTGCTTATTCTTACCTATTTCCTTCGCATTCAAATTCTTGTATACTTCGAAGCGGTGTGAAGGCGCCTTCATATACCAACTTCTTTTATATTCCCCAACTCCCCCCTTTCGAAATACCTGTGGACTAAATCAGCTCACATTGGGAAGGGAATCATGTCATGTACGAGACGGATCTTTTTTTCAAGCGCTTCTTTTGGGTGTTCCTTACTTGCGAAGTTGGTTGTTGGGTTAGGTCGGGTTGGTGTTTGTTTACTGCTATCTGGGGTGAGAATGATAGTACCTCGTCATTGCATGCATTTTGTTCAAATTGCCAGATTGGTTGCTTGATTTGATTGGCTTTTAGCGATGCTATGGCGAATTTGATTTGATGAATTGGAACTGTTTTGGTTTTGCTTATCTTTAGGAAGACGGAAAGTGTGTGCTGCGTGGCGGCTGTATAGTAGGTGTTCTTGATGTGTGGATGTGGATGCTGAAGTGGTAATCTAATTGGATATGCGACTGTTGTTGTATTTAAATCCTTGGCCTACCTGGTATGTGCTATGATAGTTTGACTCGAATGGGAGGGGGACAGCCAGGTGATGCTCAGAGGAGCACTCCCACCTAATATACTACATTCCTGCAGATAGTAGTGCTTTTTCACGTGACTCGGTAGTGCCGGAGATCCAATCCTAGCGCGAACGTCACCTCAAGGGTGAGCTGTGAGCTTCCAACACTTCCCAAGCGTTATACCACCCACCTACCACTCCAACTCTCTCTTTTTGTTATACCCGCTCCACGCCAATCATGTCAACCAAGAAGATCGAGCAATGGGAGGTGACCAAGTACTGGGAGATCTTCAGCAGCCTCGCGAACGGCGGCACACATCTCGACGGCGCACAGGCTGCTTCGGTGCTGAAGAACTCGCAGCTACGAGACGAACAGCTAGAGCGGGTGTGGGACCTTGCCGACGTGGACAATGACGGAAAGTTGGACTTTGAAGAGTTCTGTGTGGCTATGCGGTTGATATTCGATCTGGTGAATGGGGTATGTAGGGCATGCCCTTTTTTGATCTTTCCTGCTACCTTGGTCTATCTTCGTTTGAGCCTGAATATCTGGGACATTTGATACACATGCTACCTAACTCTACCCTCAATTGTCCAAAAGAAAGCAACTAACAACACAACCCCCCACCACAGGAAGCCGTCGACGTCCCCACCACGCTCCCCGACTGGCTCGTCCCCGAATCCAAAGCCCACCTCGTGCAAGCCTCGCGCGCCCTCTCCTCCTCCCTCCCCGCCTTCGAGACCGTCGACGACGACGACGACACCCCAGGCCTCATGGACGGCTTCGACTGGTACATGTCGCCCACCGACAAAGCCAAGTACGAGGAAATCTACACGGCGAACCGCGACGGCGGCGGCGGCGTCTCCTTCCACGCACTAGAACCCCTCTTTGCTAGCCTCGACGACGTCCCCGACACCGACATCCGCTCCGCGTGGAACCTTGTCAACCCGAAAGCGCGTGAGACTGTTGGGAAGGACGCGTGTCTCGCCTTCTTACATGTGCTGAACGGGCGGAGCGAGGGGTTTAGGGTGCCGAGGAGTGTGCCGCCGAGTCTAAGACAGAGCTTCGAGAGCGCGCATATCGATTACGATGTTGAGCGCGTGCAGCCGCAGCGGAAGTGGGCGGCGCATGGCGGGGATGATACGAGCACGGGGCGGAAAGCAAAGTTTGGGGATGCGTATCTCACGCGCCTGGGAGTGGGGGATAAGGCGGGGGCGTTCCGGGCAAAGGGGACGGATTTTGGGGGCAGGACGACGGAGGATTGGGAGGAGGTGAGGTTGAGGAAGCAGTTGAAGGAGCTGGAGGATAAGATCGAGCGGATTGAGAAGGATGGGGAGGAGAGGAGGGGTGGGGGGAAGAGGGATACCAAGCCGGCGCTTGTGAAGCGGGAATTGGAGTTGATGTTGGATTATAAGAGGGGGGTATTGAGGGAGCTGGAGAGTGGAGAGGGGGGTGCGGTTAAGGGACTTGGCGGTGTGAGGGAGGAGATTGACACAGTGAAAGAGCAGGTTGAGGGGCTGCAAGGGCATCTTTCCAGGAGGTTGGAGGTGCTGAGTGATTTGAGGCGGGAGATTGAAGAAGCGAAAGCGGGGAGGTGACGCAGACTCTTGACAGAAAGATGTGCATGAGTCACTACAAAGTCTATAAAACCCAACATGACGGAATTAATCAACGATACAAGCCTCAATCCATGATCATACTCTCTTCTAGTCTCAAATCTTACACCACCCGCGATGTTGCTGACCTGAGTCTTAACTACCAGAATAGCACCCGGTTATACTACTGACTACTCAACAACAACTAATACTAGAAGCTCAATTCCGCGAATCTGGATTGCATAAGCGCATAGGGAGTACAAAATGAGCGCTTGAACAATGTAAAATCAACGAGACGCCGAATCAGACGTTAAACTGTCAATATCTTGAGAGAGAAATTGAGACGTATGAACAGGCGCTAGTCCGTGCGACTTGCCCTTGCATTTGGTGTATTATTGCCAGGCTCCTGAACTAGGTCGCAGATGTAGGCTAAAAATGGCAGTATTGAGATCCATTATATAAAGGGAAGCCAGTCGGCGCGGGTTACACTCTGCTTGGGCATGCGATTGCTGGTCACTTTAAATTGGGGTGTTTGTTGCATGAATTTGACGTGGGGCGTAAATAGGGGACTGACTCCCGTTTGTGCTTCCAAACAACCCGTAAAGTACGAAAAGAAGGTATGGATCAGGCACCTTAATTGATGTCAAGTACATTAGTCTTATTCAGGTCATGTAGATAGCGCGCTGGGTTGGCTTCACTTCCAGTACCGAACCACCTCCCGTGTACGCATCTCAGCCATCTCAGTCTCATCGACCTCTCTCGCACATGTCTAAGAACTATCTATGCCGAACTAGACTGTAGTACACACTCCTCACCATCGTCCTCTGGCCTATAACCTTCTCATCTCTCTCACACAACTCCTCCTGATCATAAGCCGGACACCACACCATTCCCCAAATCCTGACCCCCTCGCCGCCTTTCGAAACTGACCCATCTGCCCCGGCCACGCCCTGACCCAGCGCTATCTCGCCCACGGTCTTGAAGCCTAGTTTTCCGTATAATGCGTGCCAAGAGGCGGTCGTAGCCTTGAGCCAGATAGGGGCGTGGGTTGCGGCGGCGAGGGATTGGAAATGGTGGATCAGATGGGTTGAGAGGCCTTGTTTTAGGTTAGAGGGAGAAGAGAAGTGAGGGGTGAGGAGGAGGGGAGTAATGGGAGTAATGGGACTTATAGAAGAAGTAGAGACATAGAGGGGGCTAACCCTTCCCTCGGTGCTCTTCCTTCGTGCAGAGGTTGAAGATGCAGTAGGCTTTCTTAGTGTGGGTTCGCAGTGTACGGAATTTGAGAGAGGCGATTTGGGAGGCATGCGCGGGGGGTGTTAGTGTGTGGTGAAGAGACTAGGTAGAAATAAACCCGCTCTAGGATGTAAGTATATGATGCGTAGGGGAGAGATAGAAAAAACAGGTGGAGGTCGTGTGCATATGGTACCCCTATTAAGGGCTCCTCTATTGACTTTAAAAGAAATCGTGCAATATATAAAGAAAATAGTAGATACGGAGGATAGAAAAGCACACTCACCCACACCCCATTTACCCCCAAATTCCAGGCCACCCCAAACAACCCACTCTGCACCAGCGTGAGTGGATTATCCATGCTCTTCCCTGGCGCCATCAGCACGCCTACACAGCGCCACCCGTCTGCCTCCGCAAACGACGCTCCGTTCAGTGCAGCAGCTGTGAAGACAGCGTTAAAGAGCATGTGGCGAGAGGGATCTTGCTTGAAGGGTGACAAGACATTGAGTAGATACGTAATCACAGGGGGTCCGTGGGCGAAAGGTCGGCGAAGACGGTGACGCTTTGGGAGAGGTAGTCTGAGTAGGGTTGTTAGTTCATATGGGAGGTAAGGGAGGGGGACATTAACGACCTTTGCCGCTGGTTGTGATGGCGACAGAAGATGAGGGGGCTTGCTCAGCCATGTTGCGTTGAGGGAGCGTGTATATGCGTTACATTCACAGAGGAGTGGGGAAGACTGCGGAGGAGAGTTTGATGGCTGCTTGATCTTCTGGTCTTTTGAGGGGGCAACCATTGGTATTGGATCGGGTACTCCGAGTACACTATGTGAGAACCGTGTGGTCTAACACGGGGCCCAGGACCAGAGGTCATACATAACGAAACGGCCTATTCCCAAGGCAATGTGCACCAGTAGAATTGGTAAACAAGAGCAGCAAAATCACCAAGCCTAAGAACAGCCATAAAGTGTGAAAGATCCTCATATTTAAGCTAGATCCTCCTTGAGCTTCGTTCCTATTATTACCACGAACCAATATGCAGTTGTAGAGAAAGACTCCATTTTGAAGACCAGGCTCGAGTGCCAGATGTAGAAACCACTTCACCTTCCAGCCCTGAGATCCGGTAAAACTCCGAAGTAAAAGAGAAAACATACAAAGAACACCATAGATGCAATGCCTATTCACCTGAACTGACCTCACTCAACGCTTACTAATCCGTGACTTGATGCTTTACATGTTCGCAAGCTCGTGATCAATCGCCTGATCCAAAAAGGTCCGCCTCTCTCCGCTCAATTGAGTCTGCAACCGCTGCTCCGTGAGCGCCTTCAACTGCTTCTTGGTAACATTATCCATGTCGACCTCCATCAGACACGCCTGGATAGCTTCCACAATTTGACCGTCCGATGGCCCATTTATCATGTTTTGGAAATTGGCAGTGCTGCCAGGTCGAGAGCCGCCGAATCCAAGTGGACTGCGAGAACGGCCGATTGGCGGCGTCGATTGCATGGCCATGAGGTTGTCAGAGCTCTGGAAGCCCATGCTTGGTCGCTGGCCGTACGGCGAGGCCTGGTAGTGGTCGCTCATGCCGCCCATGGACATCAAACGCCCGTCGGCTCCTGGTTGCTGTTGTTGTTGCGGGTTATCTGTGTACCGAGAGAAGTTGGAGTAGTGAGATGCCCGTTGCTGCATGCCGACATAGGGACCCGGAGACTGTGGTGGCATGTGCGAGATGTGGTGCATGTTGGACATGATGGTCGACTGGGGCTTAACGGATGAGTAGACGGACTGCATGTCGTTCATTTCGTAACCGTCATCGTCGTAGGTGCTGTGCATGCCCTTCTCGGAATGCGCAGCAATAACTCCACGACGACCAGGAAGAGAATTCTGAGCCGCATAGTCATCCCACGACTGTAGGGGAACACTTCTGGAGTCATAACCTTCCTCCTCGACAGCGACCAATTGCTTGTCGCCTTTCTCTTCGAGAACGACACGGGTATTTCCCCACGAGAAGTCGTCTTGTTTCCAGAACGAGTAGACTGGCAGGACGAAAGAGTAGATCGGGAATGCCATGATGTAAATAATCATCCAGCCGATGTGTTGCCACTGTCGCTTGATGATGAAGATGATGGCCTGTAATCCGTACACAGCCGCAATCATGATGATCGAAATCATTGGGAATTGGCCAGTATGAGATGCGACCAAGTAAATGAGATAGGCGAGGTAAATGCAGGTAGCAGGGAGAATGATTGTTCCAAAAAGGTCGATGAAAACGACGAATCGCATACTGAAGCAGCAGAATCCACACATGTCCTTGATAAAAACCAGTTCGGCCAAGTTGTGGATTGTGGAATTGATCCAACGACGCCTTTGGGAAAGAAGGATGCTCCATGTCTCAGGGGCGGCTGTGAGGGCGTACGCATCTGGGACGAACTTGTACGACATCGAGGGGAAGTGTTTTGTCATCAATGTGGTCAAGTACCGATCTTCACCGAGAGAGAGTAGGTTCTTCTTGTGTAGTGTGTCAACCTGGCAGTCGGCGTACTCGCGGATAACGGCGTCAGAAATGATGAGTGGTTTGCCCTTGTCTGCGGTACGAAGACGATACATGCAGAAACTGATGTCGTTAGCGTGGCAACTACAAGAAAGTAGGGGAGAACTTACCATCCAGGCAAACAGGTAACACTGCCGAACAAGCTTTCAAAGGCCTTAGCCAAATGATGGGAAATGTAGTATTCGTAAACCTGAATCATAGTCCACCAACTTCCTTCCTCGTTCTCTAGACTAGTTTCACCACAGATACCAGCGATCTTCGAGTCATTCGCGCAACTTGCGACCAGGCGGTTCAGCGCATCCTCTTTTACCATAGTATCGGCGTCGACCATCAGAAGATACTCATAAAGCTCTGGATCTACACCGATGATGTTGTTGATTTGGTGAAACATTTCCAGTTCTAATGGACTCATGGGAGCCCGATGATGGACGCGGTTGAGGAAGCTCATGAGCAAGATTTGAGAGTCTCGTTTACCGCGGTTGCCAGGCTTTGCTTTGCGTTGTTCGGATTCCTTGCCTACTTTGACCACGACAATATACGGCACGACGTTGCCTTCGAACTCGTAGAGACCAGAATACACTTTTCCATAGTTGAGTTGTTCGCTGCCCATACCGACCGAGTGGAACGGCAGAGCAGGAGGATCAACCTTGGGATCGACACCAAGAATATCAAGGACGATTTTCGGCGTCGGCCTGTCGTTCCCACCGCCGACGATCATACCATCACAGATGACGCAGATGAGCTTTCGTTTATTGTCGTAGTTGAGCGCAGTCAGAGAGTCCAAGCCCTTCCTTAAGTGATCCTCGCCTTCCGTGTATGCTGGTACTTGACAGATGACGAATTTATCTTGAGTGGCTGGCCTTTTCCTTGAACCGAGCTGTAGAGCAGACAAGAACTTGACAAGGATGACGAGGCAGAGGATAATAGTGAACGCTAGAAGAATCCAATTATTGACTTGACACCTGGCGGACTTGCGGAAGTCGGTTTTGCCGACATAGAAGTAGTTGTCAAGGCATTGCTGGTTGGCCATCTGAGCGGTTTCGTTGAGCTGATTCTGAAATTGGCTCGTAATGTCGGTACCCGCATAGTCCGAAACAATCGCCTCTAGTTTATGATCTAGGAACCGGTACGAGTCAAGATTGTCCATCAAACTGAGAGTGTGGTAGTAATCGGTCAGATCGTAGACCTTGTCACCCATTGTGAACCACATGTGATTGTCGTTCTGCCCCTCATTCTTAATCTTGTTGGAGTCCCAGACCAGGTCGCCCTTCTTGAACTCATTCATTTTAGGAATGAAGACGTTAGGGTACCAATCATCTTTGTATAGTGCGCTTGTCCGATCTGGTGACAGTGAACCGGAGATATGCTGAGCATTCGAGTTGGTGATGGTAGTATTTGGGAATAAGACTAGGAGCTTGTTCTTGACAAGATTAGGACAGGCGGTAAAGAGCAGGGGTACAATGTATTCGTCGACGTTTGTGCCAGCGAACGGTTGCATTTGATCCTGGGTAGTCTCGATACTGGTGTCACTGTGCTGTCGTTTCCAGAACTTTGAAAGGTCGTAGACGTAACCGTGGTGGCTGACCCAATAATCATTGTCGCCCTGATGGTAGGAAACTTCCTTGTTGTCCCAAGCCTTGTTCCACCTGGGGCATAGCAGGTGGCCGAATGCAACAATGTAAAAGATGATAGTGGCGTTCATGAGAACGATGATCATGATCAAGACTATCTTCTCCCGCCACGCCATACGAACATCCGGTCTCTTCATGCGGCCGACGTAGCGTAGGAGGGGAGACGGAATCCACCCAGCCAGAACCCAGACGAAGAAGATCCAGATTCGCCTACTGGTGGTAATCTTGTACTCTTGAATAGTCTTGCCTTCGCCAAGCTCATCGTCGCCGTAGGAAATACCTTTTCGTTCGTCGCCCTTTCCGCCTAAGCCGTAATCTCCAGGCCGGGTGCTATGGTAAGTTGGTGCTGCAGTTGGCGCGACAGAACGGGCTCCCAGGGCACTACGAGCTCCGAAAGTTGCTGTGCTCTGTTGACGTTGTAAGAGGTTGTCCCGACTGCCTTGGGGGGTGCCTTCCGCAAATTCTGGGCCGAAAAAGCCGCTGCCCATCCCGGGGCTCTGTCCCGAATAACCGCTTTCAAGACCACCAGCACCAACCATGTTTCCAAGAATACCGTTCGAGGATGCAAGCTCTTGAATTTTCAAATCGAACTGTGTCTCGGCTTCCCACCACGCAGCCTCTCTAATCCAGATGCGGCTGTCGCCTATAACTACTTCACCGTTGCTCCATCCGCGTTCCAGAATCCAGTTTCGAATTCCGTCCTTGCCGTCGAGGCATCCCAGGTCCTTGTATCGGATATGAAACTCCTCAACATCAAAGTCAGCAGTGAAGTCAAGATGACGATTGCGGCGGTTGGCCCACTCTGGAAGTCTCCAGTCACGAAGCTGACGGGATACGACAGCGGCAGACCAGGACCCAGAAGCGGAAGCTGAGAGTGAAGCAGGAGAGTCATCGGTCGGGTGGAGTGCCAGTTGGTACCAAACCCGACTACTCGCAATTGTTGACTGCAGTTCAAAGCGGTTGAACTTGCCGAGTTGGACACCTTCACCTCGCACAGGCATGATGATGGATTTCATGAAGTTGTCGTCTTCCGGAATGTCGTAGGCGATCTTCTCAAGGGTGACCTCACGTCGCTCGCGTTCATGCTCTCTCTGGCGCCCAGCGGGACTGGACAAGATCCCAAGTTCGGGTTCACAGGCTTTCACGGCCTCTTTCATAGCCTCGATGACGGAAGACCCCGCAGGCACTACGGTCACCCCATCTTCCTTCATCTCGGCGTTGATGCCTTCAGAGTCATCAAAGACGGTCTTCAGAGCAATAGCCTTGCCTAGATTCTTGCTGGGAATTTCAACAACCGTTATGTTGACAATGTCCCCATCTTCCTCGGAAGGTGGAGTCATCATGCCAGGCTCGCCAGAATCACTGCCCGAGGTATACGCGACTCGCGCTTCGATGATGTCTTTCCGGATGGTAGCATTGGCACGGGAGAGAACCCAGTCTACGACAGCTTCGTAGATGCCAGAGAGAGCCATCTCACGGTCTTGAGAAGACAATTTCTTCATGAGAAACTCGGGGTTAATGTCCATAAGAGCTCCAGCATCCTCGCAAACGTCTTGTAGCACCTCCTCATCGACGAGTATCCCGAGAGCATTACCCAGTTTGAGCAGACCTGTCAGAAGGGAGATCAAGTTTGAAAGCTCTGAGCCCACGATGCCGATGGCCTTCAAATTATCCCGGAAGTCCTCGGCGGCCGCAGCATCGTCTGCAGTTGGCAGATAAGAGGGTGGAGAATAAGTTCCGGACCTGTTGAGAAGGGTATATTGGGAGTACGGTTTCAGATCGAGCCACTCCCTTTCCTCTCGTGTAGCGGAGCTCGACTTGAGGTAGTAGAAAACGTCAAAGGCACGGAAACCTGGCTGTGAAGGGATATTGAGTAGACCTTGCGTAGTGTCAACCCCGGCGGTTGAAAGTTGGATGGTTGCTCCAGCTAACGTGCCAGTGACAGTTCCCATAGAGGAAATGGTGAAAGTGGCACCAAGAGCTGTATGACGCGGGTAGGAGGGATTCTGCGGGGTGACGCAGTGCGTGAAAGCCTTGAGAATGTCCAGGGAGGTGTAGAAGCTTGCGGGTATAGACAGTGGAAGCGCAGAGATGAAAGGGGCGAAGGCAGAGGGTGTAGCCTCGTGAAGGGAGCTGTGAGCAATTAGTTAATATGTGATGAGGTTTGCAAAAGAAACGAACTCACCCTAGCACAATACACCCGTCCTCTGCTCTACGTCGGGCATGCTCCCAGGCTTTCCGGCCTAGTTCCATGTCGACTGTGCCACCAATGCGGCCATCTGCCCCAACGTTGCTGGCATTGACCCATGTATTCACGACTAGGCTCGTGCTGGCCTCAAGGTAGTATGGCTGGCCGGATGTATAGTTCGTGTGGAGGGCATTGAGAAGTGTGGTGGTGGAGACCTGAGTCGAGGTCGCGTTGGAAGGACGTGGAGCTTGGGACAGGTTGGAGAAGGTCGACATGCGGTTGTTGACGAAGCTCATGTTTGCGAGCTGCAGAGGCACGTGGCCCGCTCAGCTGCGAAGAACGCGTTGTTCGCGATTGATGGTGGTGTGGAGGTCGGGGCAGTTCCCAGTGGTGTGCTCAAGGAAGGGGTGGGAGAACGAGCGTGGTGTTTTGCCGGGCAACGGGGATCGGTGACCTGGCAACGAGGGCAAGCCGGTCAAATTAGAGCAGGTCAAGAAAAACGAGAGGACGAAGAAAAGTGTGCAAAGCGATGGTGGAGTGAAGACAGAGAGGGGATGAGGTAGGAGGGAGACGTAATGGTGTGGGCAGGATGTTGTTGACGGCGGGTGAGCGAGAGTTGCATTCATTCCCCTGCTGTAATTTACGACCCAACAAGCTAGCTCCAGGAGGCGGGCGGTGGCAATTCCTCCCGATTAGCAACAGATGCATACAACGGCGTCGACGATTTCCTGCGGGTACAGGGGTGCCATCGCTCTATTTTTGGCTCCCAGCTGCCCAGCGCCGTGCCGTTTACGCAGGCCGTGTGAATCGCTGGCTGACCGTCAGGCAGTCCAATACTGTCTGAGGTGGCCCGCAGAGCTATCGGGCTTGTCAAAGCTGCCATCTACGAATTTTACAGCCTGCCAGAGGACTTCAGGCCGTGTTAAACACGCGGACAGAAGCACAGAAAGAGAGTGGAGATGCCACGGCTGTAATGCCAGAGGCGTGGATAGTCAACTATGGGTGCAGTGGACCCTTAGATCCATCGCCCACGGTACCAGCAATATCTGCATGCTTGTCTCTACGACGGGCAGTTGCTTCTCGAAGTGCCCAGCGTGGATTTGGTGGCAAGTAAATGGGCCGCCGTGTTTGCAATGGTGGTCCCGCGGCCGCCCGCGCCCCTGAACTGTTGAACTTCTCGGAGAGCCGAAGATGAAACTTCCTGGCGCCCCTCTACCCACTGCCAGCTGCTGCTGCGGTATCCGCTACGCTGGAACTCAGCGCTGCTCACGCTGGCCATGTCTCTCCCGCGTCGCAGCACAGCGAGCCAACGGCGCGGCCTCTAGAATCGTTGATGCAATCCAGCTCTGATGCATGAACCATTACCTACTATGTAATACGCTAGGCCGCGCAGCGATCTTCCCCAGAATCGACCACGCGTCCGTCGCCCACGCCGCCGGCCTCGCCCTGTCGATTGATTTTGACTCTCGAGTCGGCCGACCCTTCGTGCTGTTCCGTCGATGGAGCTCGGCAACTGGCGATCGGGGCATGTGGATGCTGGAGCTGCGCCTGTGTGGGATGATTCAGCACTACCTAGCAATCACGCCAGCACTCTAATTCCAGAACAAGTCTTGTCGTGCGTACTGCCACTGTTTGGCTTGCTTCAATGCATTTTCAGGAGATAGGAGCTCTTCACTTTGGGCTATGTGGAAACTCGTTGAAGCACCCCAAGCAGTGGCAGACAAGTGTACGAGACCGAGTGCTTGATGAGTGTGCCACTTTTCTCACGCCCAGCGAAGAAGCTCGTATTAGGCGTGCATCAAAAATAGAATAATAAAATACACCATACCCTTGCACAATAGGGGAGGTTCTAGCGCCTCTCGCCGCACGGGGCAACGCGGTCCTATTGCGAGACCTCACCACTAAGTTGCATTGTGATCACTGCTGCTGTCCACACACACCTCCCCTCCTCCCCAACACCACTCTCGGCTCCCTACCCTCGTTTTTGGACCCGTTCTACCATCTTCACAACACTCGCTGATTGTGTTTTGAATTCTACGCTCCGGAGTCACCCTCGTGTTTTTCTTGCATTCCACAGCGTGTTGTTTGGCCGCTGCCCCTTGCCAACCGCTTCTATCGACCTCAACATCACGACTCTCGTCCCCACCATACTCCGCTGGTCTCCCTGGTAGTTTACGCTCGCTCGGCGCTCCCTAGGGGACGCATTTGCCCACAATGGCACACCAGCAGCCCCTAACGGGCGGCCACATGCCTCAATATGCGCAACCCTCGCTGCCCGCGCTCCCACCACATCTGCAATCCGATACCCACCTGACGGCTCACCTTGCGAGCCGCTTCCACGCACATCTTCCTGTCGCCAATCTCTCGTCGCACGCCATAATAGCACTAAACACCTACACAGACTCGTCACTAGGCCCAGATGGAGGGAAAGAGGGCAGTGCAATGGCCGCGGCCGAAGAACTTGCTCTTCGGGCGTGGACTCGGCTGGGTCATCGCTCTGAAAGCCAGGCTGTCGTTTTCCTGTGAGTATACTGTCTTGTGATGATATTGCCCCTGCGAAAGCTAACAAGCGACCAGTGGTGAATCAGGTGCTGGCAAGACTACCATCCGCGCCCATCTTCTTACAGCCTTGCTCAACTATTCGTCGACGCCTCTGTCGAGCAAGTTGTCGTATGCTGCTTTTGTCTTCGACACGCTCACAACCACGAAATCTCTCACAACCCCACGGGCCTCCAAATCAGGTCTCCTGTTCGAACTGCAATATGAAACATCCACCTCCATGCGTCCCACGTTGCTGGGTGGCAAAATTCTAGACCACAGGCTCGAGAGGAGTCGTGTTGCTTCAGTCCCCACTGGAGAGCGAAACTTCCACATCCTCTACTACCTTCTTGCTGGGACTAGTCCTGCAGAAAAGGCTCACCTGGGTCTTGATTCGGTTGGAACTGTAGCGAACGAAGCGGGCGCCAGAGCATCGATGACCGGTGGTCAGAAGCGCTGGCGATATCTCGGCCACCCGACCCAGCTGAAAGTCGGCATTGACGACCACGGAGGTTTCCACCACTTCAAAACAGCGCTGAGGAAACTTGAGTTTGGCCGCAACGAAATTGCTGAGATTTGTCAAGTCTTGGCGAGCATCCTTCACATCGGACAACTGGAATTCGTCAAGAGCCAATCTACATCGCCTGCTGGTGCAGATAGCGGCGGGTACTCCCACGAGGGAGGAGAGGATGTTACCACCGTCAAGAACAAGGATACGTTGAATCTGGTCGCAGCATTCCTAGGCGTGAGCTCGCAAGCTCTTGAACAGAGTCTTGGATACAAGACGAAGACGCTATATAGGGAGCGTGTGACTGTCATGCTCGACCCTCGAGGTGCACGCAGTAACGCCGACGAACTTGCCCGAACGCTGTACTCTTTGCTCGTCGCCTATGTCATCGAGCAGATTAACCTAAGGACTTGCGCCATGGAGGAGACTGTTGCCAATACCGTATCCATTGTTGATTTCCCTGGCTTTGCCCAAGTATCCGCCACTGGTTCAACTTTGGATCAGCTTCTCAACAACGCGGCTGCCGAGTCACACTTCAATTTCTGTCTGCAGAGCTTCTTTGGTCGCAAAGCTGAAGACATGGAAGCGGAAGATATCAACGTCCCGATGACTGAATACTTCGACAACACAGAAACGGTTAGAGGACTGCTCAAGCCCGGTAATGGTTTACTCGGCATTTTGGACGACCAGATGCGACGCGGAAAGACGGATGTGTCCTTCCTGGAGTCGCTCCACAAGCGTTTCGATGGGAAAAATAAGTCCATTGTTGCGGGCAGCCTCACAGCCGTCCTCCCGGGAAGCAATTTCCCTACTAAGAACAATGCCGCGAGCTTTACTGTACGGCACTTCGCCGGAGATGTTGATTACTCGATCGAAGGGTTGCTTGAGGAAAACGGTGAAGTCATCTCTGGTGATCTGATGAACCTCATCAAATCCACCCAGACTGATTTTGTTCGTACATTATTCGGCCAGGATGCTCTCAAAACGGTCACGCATCCAAAGGAAAAGTCCGCCATTGTGCAAGCATCTGTTAGCTCAAAGCCTATGAGGAAGCCTAGCATGGCAGCGCGTAAAGGTGGTCGACCAGAAAGACGAGGAACGCGAAAAGCCTTGCCATTCGACGAAGAAACGTCTGACCATGACTCCAAAAGCATGATCAGCAATCCCAACGGTGGGGAGACTGCTGGTAAACAACAGGGCGCGGCTGCGCAGTTCTTGTCCTCCCTGAACAACATTACGAAATCACTCGGTGCCAGTGGAGTCAACTCCTATTTCGTTTTCTGCTTGAAGCCAAACGACCGGCGAATCGCGAACCAATTTGATAGCAAATGTGTACGAACCCAAGTACAGACTTTCGGCATCGCCGAAATAAGTCAGCGACTACGAAACGCCGACTTCAGCGTCTTCCTTCCGTTTGCTGAGTTCCTCGGTTTCACCGAAGGTGACACAGTAGTAGGCAGCGAGCGTGAAAGGGCCGAGATGATCCTAGAATCGAAGCCGTGGCGAGACAATGAAGCTAGGGCAGGATCTACGGGAGTCTTCTTGAGCGAGAGGTGCTGGCTAGAAATCGCCAACATTGATGACATTACCTTACCTGCACGCGCAGTATCGACCGACGACGGAGAGGGCTTCCTTACCCCAGGAAATGCTGCTAGAGGATTTGGTGACTCTCGAGTCCGTCTCTTGAACTCTAATGGCAACTCGCCGGGCGCCTTTTATCACGACGACAAAGCTGGAAACTACTTTGGTAGTCATGACGTTGATGCTCGATCGGAAGCGCCGTCCGGGATTACGAATGGCGGCGACATGTTCCGCGACCTTGAAACCCGGAAGGAAATAGACGAAAAGGTCCAAGAGAAAGAGCTCGAGGAAGTCGACGTGGTGCCCACATCTGGTAGCCGCAAGCGCTGGATGTTTGTGGTCTGGTTGTTGACCTGGTGGATCCCTGATATCCTCGTCAAGTGGATCGGCAAAATGAAGCGGCCCGATGTTCGAACCGCATGGCGTGAGAAGGTTGCCATCAATTTCCTCATCTGGCTCAGCTGCGCTCTGGTGGTGTTCTTCATGATAGGCTTTCCCGAACTGATTTGTCCGACTCAGCACGTCTATTCAACCGCGGAACTCACATCGTTCAATGGGAAAGGAGGCCATAGCTCTTACATTGCCATGCGTGGTATTGTCTACGACCTCGGATCATTCATGCCTCACCACTATCCATCAATCATACCACAAACCAGTCTCAAGAAGTACGCTGGCACCGACGCAACCAACCTATTCCCTGTCCAGGTTTCCGCTCTCTGCGATGGTGCCACTGGCAAAGTGGATCCAGCTGTGCAACTGAACTACAAGAACACCAACTATACGAGCTCCGTTAACCTTATCAGCACAACTGACAACAATGCACGATACCATGACTTCCGATGGGCCACCAACGATTCTCGTCCAGACTGGTGGTATGAGCAACAGATCTATCTAAAGTCGAACTACATGAAGGGCAGAGTTGGTTTTAGTCCTACGTATCTGAAGACGTTGTCGAAAAAGGGTAACTCCATCGCTTACATGTACAACAAGGTTTATGACTTTACTTCGTATATCCCAGGAGGTCGCAGAGCTGAATTTCCCATTGGTACAGACGCCCACAGCGTCGATACCAATTTCATGTCGCAGCCCGTTATCGACCTGTTCCAACAGCGGTCGGGTAACGATGTCACGAGGCTCTGGGAAGCAATCGATCTGCCAGTCGACGAAAAGAACAGGATGAAGGTCTGCCTTGACAACCTGTTCTATGTAGGAGATCTGGACACGCGAAGCTCTACCAAATGCCTCTTCGCCAAGTATCTTCTTCTCGCCATCTCTATTCTTCTCGTTAGTGTCATCGGATTCAAATTCTTGGCAGCTCTTCAATTCGGAAAGAAGAATTTACCGGAGAATCTCGACAAGTTCATTATTTGCACTGTCCCAGCGTACACCGAAGACGAGGACTCGCTGCGTCGTGCTATCGATTCAGCCGCCAGGATGAAGTATGATGACAAGCGCAAACTCTTGGTCATTATCTGCGATGGAATGATTATTGGTCAAGGCAACGACAAGCCAACTCCCCGCATCGTGTTGGACATTCTCGGCGTTTCTGAAACCATGGACCCTGAACCCCTCAGCTTCGAGAGTTTGGGCGAAGGTATGAAACAGCATAACATGGGTAAGATATACTCGGGTCTCTACGAAGTCCAGGGACACATTGTACCTTTCTTGGTCGTTGTCAAGGTCGGAAAGCCTTCCGAAGTATCCAAGCCTGGAAATCGTGGCAAGCGTGATTCTCAGATGCTTTTGATGCGCTTCTTGAATCGAGTCCACTACAACCTTCCCATGACGCCCATGGAGCTCGAAATGCACCATCAGATCCGCAACATTATCGGAGTCAACCCCACATTTTACGAGTTCCTACTTCAGATTGACGCTGATACAGTCGTGGCTCCCGACTCGGCCACGCGATTCGTTGCGGCATTCCTTCACGATACTCGGCTGATTGGCATTTGCGGTGAAACGTCTCTTACCAACGCCAAATCGTCCCTCGTCACCATGATGCAGGTCTACGAATACTATATCTCCCACAACCTTACCAAGGCCTTCGAGAGTCTGTTTGGGTCCGTCACTTGTCTTCCAGGTTGTTTCACCATGTACCGGATCCGCGCCGCCGAAACTGGAAAACCCCTCTTCGTTAGCAAGGAAGTCGTCGAGGCGTATTCAGAGATTCGCGTCGACACTCTTCACATGAAGAATCTGTTGCATCTTGGCGAAGATCGATACCTTACAACGCTACTCCTCAAACACCACTCCAAGTACAAGACGAAGTACCTCTTCCGAGCACATGCTTGGACCGTGGCCCCGGATAGCTGGACTGTGTTCATGTCTCAACGTCGTCGCTGGATCAACTCGACTGTGCACAACCTCATCGAGCTTATCCCCTTGCAACAGCTTTGCGGATTCTGCTGTTTCAGTATGCGCTTCATTGTCTTCATCGATCTCCTGTCGACCATTGTCCAGCCTGTGATTGTGGGTTATATCGTTTACCTCATCTATTTGGTGATCCACAATCCAAATGTCATTCCTGTGACAGCCTTCATTCTGCTCGGCGCTATCTACGGTCTGCAAGCTATCATTTTCATCTTGCGACGCAAATGGGAGATGATAGGCTGGATGATTATCTACGTCCTCGCAACACCCGTTTTCGCCTGCGGTCTCCCCCTTTACGCTTTCTGGCACATGGACGATTTCTCTTGGGGCAACACGCGTGTTGTCACTGGTGAAAAGGGTCAAAAGATTGTTATCACCGACGAGGGCAAGTTCGACCCCACCTCGATTCCTCACAAGAAATGGGAAGAATATCAGGCCGATCTGTGGGAAGCCCACACCATGCGTGATGACGCATCGCAGGTGTCCGGTGTCTCCTATGGTACGAAACGTTTCATGCCAGGCCCTGGTTCTGTTGCTGGCTCGGACTATGGATACCCGCCGTCGAGGCCAATGTCGCAACTAGACCTGCCGAGGTTTGGAAACAATTCACGAATGAGCCTTGCACCCAGCGGGCTTGGGTATTCGGATATGGAGATGGCGGATCTGAATCTCCCAGCGGACGACCTCATCCTAGCGGAGATCAGGGTCATTCTTTCCAATGCAGACCTGATGCAGGTTACAAAGAAATATGTAAAGAATGAGCTGGAGCGGAGGTGAGTCTTTCTATCAGTTTTTAGTCTCGTATCACTTTTACTAACATCAAAGCTAGATTCAATGTGGATCTGACGCCAAAACGTGCATTCATCAGCCACGCAGTCGAATCGCTGCTTGCTAATGGAGTCTGATCGTATCCACATCATTGCCACATGGAAAAACCGGGAACGAGCGTTCCAGTTACTTACATTCGGGGGCTGGAGTCTCACTTCTCGGAACCTAATAATCTGGCTGAAATCCATATTTCCCTCCTTCAGATTTCTCAATTTCTGGTGGGCCGGCGTTTGGGAACGGTGTCAGTCTTTATTTTAGTAGATTTGGTAATATTTGGGGGCCTTTACAAGTGCATTCGTGACTACAAGGAATTCTGCATTTTTTGGGCGAGGCTTTGAACTTTCAAAATGGGGAATGTAAGAGGGGCTATTCGCAAGATGTTTAGCGCATGCGAGGCGTAGTATCTGCTGGATATGGTGCATAGGTAGTAGATAATCAAAATCAAGGGGGATGATCTATACCGATGACTTTTGACGATTGTGTGCTTCCTTTTGTTACTTTTGATTTTGATAAGTGGAGTACCGTGAAGAGTGGTACTCTTTGCAGTATTTGAGCATTAATCGAACATCTCGAGCATACCCCTTTCCCAAGTCGCATATCCATCTAGTCGACCAACTTGAGAACCGGTCTGCCCTCTGCTCCATAAGACACAGAAAGCCGCATCCCATATCCCCAACCTGCCTCTGCCTCTCCCTCTCTCGAGCACTCCCTGGATCCCCCAAAGCCCGACCTAATCCCCCGTATCCAGCTCCAAATCCAACTGCACCCCATTGCTAACCCCATAATCCTCGAGCGTTAACTGATCCTTGAACGGCCGCTCCCCCTGCCTCTTCAGCATAATCTCATGCGCCGGCCGCCCAATCCGCGCCGCCACCATCGCCTTGAACACCCGCACTGGATCGGACGCGAGACACGGTATCTGCGCTTTCGTGCCCAGCCGGTCGTTCACCGTCACGATGATCATCGGCTCATTGCCGGCTGCTGCTACAGGCGCGGGCTTTTCCTTCTTCTCTTTGGGCTTGGAGGGGCGATCTGTGTCGCGGTCGCGGTGGGGACGGTCCTCTCGCCGCCTGTCGCTGTGGACGTTCCTGTCCCTATCTCTGTTGCCATCCCGATCCCGCTCGTCTCGCCGTCCCGCGAATCGGTCTCGATCTCTGCCGTCGCGTCTGTCGTCGCGTCCTCCGTCTCTGCCGTCCCTCTCGTTGCGCTCTTGGCGATAGCCGCGGTTCAGCTGGCGGTCGTCGCTTCGGCTGCCATCGTCGTCGCGGCGAGTTTGCTTCCAGCGGAAGCCAGAGGCGTTGTTGTTGCGTGGGCGGCGGGGAGGGCTTCGGGAGCGGCGACGGGGTAGGGGGGAGGTGGATTTGCGGGGGGGAGGCGGTGAGCGAGAGCGCGACTTGGCCTTTGTGGTAGGAGCTGCGGTGGAGGTAGCGGGGGGAGGTGAGGGAGACATTTTGGGAAGTGAGTGTTAGATTTGGAGTTGTGAAGGCGAAGTTGAACTGAAGCTGAAGTAAAATCTCGAGCTTGGGCCACGTTTAGGGCTGAATGTTTGGGACGAGCGATCGCTCAACACCAAAGCTGCATCACGACTTTCCCTACCACCGTCACAAACCACCTCAGACGTTGCCTTCTGAATGCACAGACTTGTGAATATGAGTCGCACTTTAATCTGCACTTTCCGTTTTTAAAGCACTACCAACTCTACATCCATCAAACCTCCATCATGCCTACACTATCCGCCCTCCTTACCCTCGATCCTCTCACCATACTCGCACACTTTACCTCGCCGCCACAGCAGACTCTCACGACTTACCGGCCCACATCGACGACCGTCTCTTTCTCCGTATCTACGCGCCCAGTTCCGCGTACCCTAGCCGCGCGTCTCTTCTTCTCGTTATCCCTTCTCCTGCGAATATTCCTTGGGGTATTGGCGTTAGGGCTCCTTTGGGTGAAGCTACCTAGTGAAACAATCGGAGGGGCCATAATACATGCTCCATTGCTGGATGCGTGGGCCTTGGAGAGTTGCTTGGGCGTAGTCGCGAGTGGAATAGTCCAGAGGATACCGTGGATTTGGCTTGTTCCAGGTGTACTCACTGTGCTGTGGGGTGTTTGTCGGAGGGGGTATACCGGTACGTTATATTTTTTAGAACTCAGTGCAAAACCTGAAAGAATTCCAAGTCTTTCTGTCTCGACCTTTATTTCACAAGCCCTAAAATGCAATAGCGCCGCTGACTTCGTTTCGTATTCAAGAGGAATCACTACTCGTCCTAAGAGGACTGGGAATCCAAACCTCGACGTCTTCACCTACGTACTTGTCTACCCCCACCACGCGATTCATACCCACAACCTCAATTCAAGATATATTCATCCACGAGGCCTTCAAGGGATTCGAGGTTAGGTTCTATCTTGCCATTGTAGTCGAGGGAGAGGAGGATGTCGTCGTGGTGTTTCCAGTACGTATATATTTTGCAATAATCAACCGAAAGATGCCATACTAATATCCATCATAGAATCTCCTACCAAGACGTCAAATCCTCGAAGAAGTGTGGAGAGGAGCTAAATCGTGTCTGTACGAGCCTAGGTCAAAATCAAAGTCATAATACGCAATTCCTTCACGAATTATTGTGATCTGATGTGCAATTCGCCTCTGCTTGATACTACTACCTGCAGAAGAATACTCCCCTTCTCAGCCTATCTACTACTCAGTGCCAAGTAAGGTACAAACTCAGCCACCAGGCACGCCCACACAAACCCAATACCCCAACCACATATTCGTGCAATCCGCGCCCACCGACGGATTCCACGCCTCGAACGCCTCCACCGTAAACTTATACCCAAAACTCGCTACAATACTAATACACGTATCGCCCTTAGCAACCTTGTAGAAGTTGTTACAAGTCGAAATCAACCCAGGCTGCGTCGGCGTCGGTTTCGGAACCACAGGCGTTATTGTCAATGTGCTCGTCGTCGATGGCGGCGTTGCATCATCTACGGCAACGCAGACCCAGTACCCGGCGAGTATGCCGCTGCAGTCTGCACCCACGGAAGGGTTCCAGAAGTAGAATTCGGCAAAGCTGATGCTGTAGCGGGCGGCGATAGAGAGGCAGGTGTCGGAGGGTTGGACTTTGTAGAAGGATATACCTAGGTGAGGGTTTAGTGAGGGGTGGGGAGGGAAGAGGGTGGCTTGCGGTACGCATACAAGAGCTGCTTAAGCCGGGCTGGGTGGGAGAGGGGATGGCTGGAATGGCCGTGACAGCGGCATTGGCGGAGGTTGTGATTGCTGCTGTTGGAGTGGGAGTGGAAGTGGGATCGTCCCGTCTGTGGAAACGAGGGTCTGCGAGGCAGACTGTTGCGAGGAGGCAGAGGACAAGTACGATACGCATGATATCTGGGATGCTTTTGGAAGTAAATGCACTGGAGTTGCAGCAAGAGATATGATGAGGATAACCAAACCCTTAAATACACTTCTTCTAGTGGTAAGGGGATCACTAGATTGGATGCAGCCATAGTAGCCTATTTGGCAGGCTTGTGGATATCAATGTAGCACAACTTCTGTCATAGTCGCTCAAGGGGATCACGAGTCTTGATAGATACTTCCGCATGTTGATCGCTGCAATACCCAATTGCACATGATCTCGAGAATTTGACATTGCTGTTCCACGAGGGCATCACGAGAATGACAGAACAGTGGAAGTAATGGAATTACAGCAGAAAGCGATGTTGTGTACAAAAGGGGAGGGTCCGTCAATTCCCGAGAAATAGTAACGTACTACAAATGAACAAATGATGGAGTAAAACACCTGAGACTTGAGGAAGAGATGCATGAAGAGGAAAGTATTCTACGACGTAACGATGGCACTCAGTCAGCGAACAGCCTGCGTTAACGTAATCCACAAGTTAGTGGCCCGCACAAGCTAGTGGCCCACCCAACT